>NC_137657.1:16286863-16881863 GCF_963422515.1 Blennius ocellaris | reverse complement strand
AATTACCCCACATACAAAAAGACGAAATAGAATTAGGAAGGCATTTTTTTTTTCCTTTAACTGCTACTGCTTTCTTTTCTTTGCACCTGCTCTGGGACTGCCCATGTGAGATCGTTTACATTGAATATTTTGCATGTTATTTTCATTTTTTCCCTCCCAACGAATCACTATAGTGTTAGCATTAGCAGCTACGCAAGGGCCAGTATACGTGTACAGCTTCAAAACAAGGAAGTGTGTGAACGTTTAAAGGTTGTAAATATATAGAGTGAGTGAAAACGGGCATGCCTGCACTGGTTACATATCAGATTCTTTTAGCATTTCGAGCTAGCCTGACTGACCTGCAGGCAGTGGCACTTCCTTTTACCTGGGAACTGTGCACAGTGAAGGACGCTGCAGGATAACAAAGAGAAACTGGTTGGTGTCATACCTTAGAAGAGTAGTGTGTTACGGGTGATTTCCCTTTCAACGCTGCCATTTGTGAAGTAAGAAAAATGAGGACATGTTTGCACGGAATTGTAAATTCAAGCATTGTGCCTTGCATGTCACTGAAAGGTTGCTATTTACTTGTTTCCCCACGAAGCCATGTTTTTCTATTCAAATTTACTTTATACCTTGACCGACAGTGGTTGTGTACTGGATAATATGCAACCTATTACAATGCCTGGATGACCCTGATGTAGACAAACAGACTCATTGTTGTTGTAATGCTAAAGTGTCATTGATACTTCAGTCATCTGTTCAGACAAAGACTTCCAGTGAATATATCTGCTGTCAGTGCGTCTCCTGTTATAATAGTGAACTATTTTTGCTGATACAATAGTCTGCCTGCTCAAAATTTAAACTCAGTAAATGAATAACTTGCACATAGCGGCACGCATTGTGTCAGGTTACGCGGTTATTTGTCGTGGTACAAACACACGCGTTCACAAACCGTTGGTTTCCAGGGAATTCCTCCCTTTTTCTTTTTTACTCTCTAAATGTCATTGCTTCCTGTTTTGTGTTCCTCCATTTTTTAATTTTCCTTTCAGGGTTCCATCTGATTCCTCGTCTGTCCGGCATCGTGCCAGAGAGCTGCCTGCTGATCGTGGTGGGCCTGCTGGTCGGAGGACTCATCAGACTCGCTGGAGAGAAGGTCCCGCCAGTGTTGGACTCTCGGCTGTTCTTCCTCTGCCTGCTGCCCCCCATCATTCTCGATGCCGGCTATTTCCTGCCCATCCGCCCTTTCATGGAGAATGTGGGAACCATCCTGATGTTTGCCGTCGTGGGGACTCTGTGGAACGCCTTCTTCATTGGGGGCTTGCTGTATTTAGTGTGCCAGATCCAGCCGTCCAACCCGTCACAACTCCACCAACTGGAGCTTCTGCCCTGCCTGCTGTTTGGTTCCATCATCTCAGCCGTGGATCCCGTCGCCGTGCTGGCTGTGTTTGAGGAGATCCACATTAATGAGCTGTTGCACATCCTGGTGTTTGGTGAATCGCTGCTCAATGATGCTGTAACTGTGGTGAGTGACCAAACCTAAAATGAGAAATGAGAAACTTTTTTATTTAAACCACCATAATCAGTAAAAAAAAAAAAAAAAGACACTTTTAGCTTCAAAAAGAGAAGCCAACAAAATATTAGACACATTGTTCCCCATTGCGCATTAAAACGTGTGCGACTTTCCACATGCGTAGATGTTAAGGAGTCGAATCCATTTTCAAATTTGTAGGGTAAGATATAGTGGCGACATCAGTTCCATATACAATACAGATCAAGCCTTTGTAGGTCCAAACAGTCCAGTTTACTATTTATCACCAGGTTATGAGGGCCAGCTTTTAGCATTTTTAGCCCGGCATGGACGCCTCATCTGCCTCCTGTCGCAGCATTTAACACACTTCTTGAACCAGCTGTGGATCCAGGCCAATCTTCAGAGGTGTTCAACAATCTAGCCTTGAAACTTCAATGAGAAACTGACATCTACATGAAATGGTTGCTGTCAACTCTGAACATAATAGTAACTGCTGAACAGATCAAAGAGAAACAAATGACCAGACTGAGTGAGACCACTGCAGTGACACAGTGTAACAAATGATACTATGCTGTCATGTTTCCTGGGTATTTTCACATCTTAACAGCCGTACTTTTTAAGTAACAGTAAACCATTTCAGCACTGTGTTCTTGACGAGTTACTGACAAACTGTTAATGACATCAAGTGGTACAATGTGTGAGCTCTTTGCTGTTCTCTGAGTTATGATTTAGCACAGATTTGAGTGCAGGCTTTTGTCAAACCTTCAGTGGCTGTCAGAGTTTTCACTTTTCTTTGATTTTTGTTTGCTGCTGTTGTGATGTGTTTTTAACATTTTATTGTTTGTTAATATTGTCTTTCTCTTTTTTTGTTATACACTCTCGTCTTTCTGCTTTCCCGTCCATTGTAGGTACTGTACCACCTTTTTGAGGAGTTTGCAGGGGCTGGCACGGTGACGGTGCTGGACGGGTTCCTGGGAGTCATCTCCTTCCTTATAGTTGCAGTGGGTGGCGTTCTAGTGGGAGCCATCTATGGCATCTTGGCTGCCTTCACCTCCCGCTTCACCTCCCACACGCGTGTCATCGAGCCACTTTTTGTCTTTGTGTACAGCTACATGGCCTACCTGTCAGCTGAGATGTTCCACCTCTCTGGCATCATGGCGTAAGTGTGTTCACTATATTCAGATCTTGAAGTGTGCAGAGTACTCAAAGTGCAATATCAACAAGGTTTACTTCCCTGCCGTTTAACCGAATTCATAGTATTGATTTGAACAAAAAACTTGTCAAGTTGACCACTAAAGATTTTGGCTCCTGTTTAAATACGTCATTTTTAATGAGAGGCATGTTTTTAATTACGTCGATTAAGAAATATTGATGAAATATGTTGCTACAACTCTGAAGAAAACCTTGAATATCTGTTTTCCACACCATGTTTTACTTCAACAAATGGGCTTTTTATTGCTTAAATTATGTTTCTTGCACCTACCATCAAAATGTAAGCTAAATTAAAACTGTAATTGCCACCAAGGATGGTATTTTGATATTATAGTAGTTAACAAGTTGATCTTCCAGTCTGTCATTAGAGAACGGTTGTAACGTCCTTGTCTGTACTATATTTTGTAGAGAACTTGAAACCATGTAATTTTACTGCAATTCCTCGAACTTACTTTCTCAGTTCTCATCTTGTTCTGTCTGGTGCTTTGCTGCTGTGTGCAGATTCAGTGATTCCAAATAAGTAGTTAGATTAACATGTCTGCTCGCTGGTATCTCTTCTGCTTATTTATTCAAACACGCCCTCCTGATGCAGCATTTTTTTTTTCTTTCCTTCTTTTTTAACGAATGGCTTTTCCCTTCGTGTCACGTGTTTATATACGAGCAGCAGGGTAACTGTTTCACGTCACACATCTGTGCAGATCACACTCCATATAACCTGCAAGTGTAATGAATCCGTCAGTTTAAACCAAGCTCAGATTTATTGACACATCAACATTTTCTTCAGTGCCATTTCATCAGCTCTTCCAGTACGTAGCAATTTATTTTCTGTTTAAGGCCGGAGGAGTTATTGCTGACAGGAGAAGCTGATATACTACATCTCTGCGCTGTGTCACGGCCACAGGATTTGTAGCTCCAAGGTCAATCCCTTCTGATGCATGCGACTGTCTTGTTGCGCCTCATAATAAAATCTGGATTTGTTCTTTTTTTTTTAAATTTGATTTGTATCATTAGTTTTTAAAAGAGGAGTTGAGAGCCTACTGGGGGGAATTCCTTTCATCTTTCTATAAGAGCCTGGAAGCCAGACCGATATTGACAATGAAGGGTGACGGAGTGAATGTTAAACAGCTGCTGCAGCCTATGTGACGCAGATGGTTGTTTTTGGCCTCCAAATTTTTGACGTTGAAACATTGCGTGGCCAAAATGGAACAGAGAAGTGGTTACGAGACAGAAGTGTTGCCATAATCAGTGTGGAAAACTTGCAAAGGAAAATATTTAGGATTGCATTTTACTTAAAATATACACATATGTATTTAGTAAGGATTTTAGTTGGACATTCAAGAATGATTTGATTGATGAGGCAGGAAGTCTTGGAACAAACACATTTTTTTTATTGCTAGAGTGCTTCCTGCTATTCGCATATCTCCTCTCGTGTCATCCACTTATTTCACTATTGTTTATCTAAGCCAACATTTCTCTTGTTTTTTGTTTTTTTTTTCCAGGTTAATAGCATGTGGAGCAGTAATGCGACCCTATGTGGAAGCGAACATATCCCACAAGTCCCACACAACCATCAAGTACTTCCTGAAAATGTGGAGCAGCGTCAGCGAGACGCTGATCTTCATCTTTCTGGGTGTCGCCACGGTGGACGGACCTCACTCCTGGAACTGGACCTTCGTCTCGGTCACAGTCATTCTGTGTCTGGTTGCACGAGTCATAGGTCAGTACCACAGTATCTTTTTACACCATTAAATAAATGCAGGAGGGCCATATTCGGATGAAATTCATGCAAGATCCTTTCAATACTGTTCAATGCTAATTGCTATTTTAAGCTCAGCGTTGGAACATATTTTTCCAACGGTGATAGTGAGATCTTATGACACTTTAAAGACTGCTTCACGAGAACCGTTGCGATCGTGTTTCATCATACAACTGTCGGTGCGTGAAGGCAAGCATCGCTGAGGGTTTCCTCATTTTCAGGATGTCAAAAGTCCTTCGGTTGAGTATTTGTCATGCCCGTGATCGTGTTTTTTGTAGGAGCGATTGGAAATGAAAGAAAGCAGCATTCTGTCATGGCGTTACAAATTGTCGTCATTTTAATGGTTTCGTGCCTTGGAGTTGACGCTTGTGCATCGAAATCAATCAATAATTGCTCACACCTTACCTGCAGTGTGCAATACTAGATCTTCTTATTGTAGAACAATTGGAATTGTTCTTATCAATTGCATAAAGGGGATTTTTGTGCATGGGGTTCAATCTTGACCTTGATTCATCCGCGTTTGAATTCCGGTTGCATAAGGAAGGGCATCCGGCATAAAAACCAGCCAAGTGTACAGAGCTTGCTTGTCATGGCGAATCCAATAAAAACAAGGCGGCTGAATATGCTCTTGTTTAACTTTGTGAACTATGCATCATAATTTGTGTGACTGACTTCCAAAGCACACTATTTGAACTACTTCTTCTACCCTCCATTGAAAACAGTCAGTTGAACATCCTCATGCAAGAAAAGATACATTTGAGTGAAAAAAAAATAAAATATATATATATATATATCAATATTAGTTTATTAGTCCTCCAACAGCTGTTACCAATAAAATTTTTTGATATGAAAAATGGGATGAAATCTGCCGTTCAATCACAAATTCTCTTGGTGTGACACAAATCATACATGGCTTGGGGATACGATGCATTTCCACGGCGGAGCTAAATACTGGGAGTCAGCTCAGCATTATTTTTAAAGCTATTGGATTGAATCACACCTTCATATTTGGCATGTCAAGACAAAGATTGTGCGCATGTGAAACACTTTTTATATCGGAGATCTGTATCTTCACTGTGAAACAGATCTTTGAAATCCTAGTATGCAACTAATCTAAAATGCTTGAAATACTTCATTTCTATCTAAAAGGAATCATTATATCATGAAAAGAATCACTTCAGACTATTTTCAAATGTCTATTACTCAAGTCTGCGTTGATCATTTGAGAGAGTTAAATGTAAAAGACTGCTGTTTTGACTGTGATCTTGTACATATTACTCATGCCACATGTTGTATTTTGCAGGCGTGGTTGGTCTGACCTACATCATCAACAAGTTTCGCATCGTTAAGCTGACCACCAAGGATCAGTTCATCGTGGCCTATGGTGGCCTGCGCGGGGCCATCGCTTTTTCCCTTTGCTTCCTGCTGAAAAAAGATCACTTTCCAATGAGAGAGATGTTCCTCACTGCCATCATCACGGTCATCTTCTTCACTGTCTTCGTTCAGGTACGTGTGATCAAACAAAGTCCCCTCGCCTTTTGTCCCTGCCCGATTCAAACGAGAGTCATTGGAAACTGCTTGGGCGTGAGATTGTGTATTAAAATGGGACCTGTTGTGATGGCCATTGTCGGATTAACCTGACGAGATAAGGAATTCCATAGCTAATAGTGATTGTCACCTCTGATTCAGTGGGATCCTTTAATGGATGAACTCGCATTGCACAGTGTAAAAGCTAATACATTTAGGAGACTTAAGAGAAAATCCACATATTTCATTTAAGTTGTACAGAAAAAGGACCATCTGCCCGTCAGGTTCAGGCCAGTAACCATGCGACCATGAGATGACGGCGCTAATCACTGCACCTGTGGTGATGTAAATCTGTAAAGTAAAACCTCCAATGTGGCGCCCATCAGTTCTACCTCCAGTTGTTTTCTGAGTCTTGATTGAAATGCACAAAGAAATGGTGAAATCTTGTGAAATCATATGTACTCAACATTATTTAAAAGGCTGACTTTTCTAGAAAATGTGGATTTGATTATAACAATATATCAGCTGTCAAATGATCTTCTTGTTAATGTTACATATTTGCATTGAAAACAGTAGTCGTCCATGCATGCACATATCGGCTCTTACAGCTTAATTGAGTCTAGTTTAGGCTTAATGAGCTTGCAGTTAGCGATGCAGAAAATTGATCATTAAATAAATGTCTCTATCACAAAAAAAAAACAGTTTTGTCTCATGAGTTGCTCAGCCTCAAGTAGTCTGCTTCGTCTGTTTTGGGAAGCAGAGTTTGTCACTTTTAAAACGGGCGTCAAAATGTCCCAGCAAACACGCAGTGACTGTAGTTATTTTGTTCACGGCGAGCAGCGTTCCCAAACAACCGCTCAGCCGTGTCGGATAAATCCGTCTCCAGGTGCCAGTGTAGGAAGATACTTGGATGTGAAGCGGACCCAGAACAACAGCAGCTGCTAAAATAAAACCCCGCAAAGAAGTTCTGTCTCCGCAGAGGCAAGATTAGAAACATATTTTATTCATAGCGATGGATTCAGCTCTCGCTCGGGCACTCTGATGCAATGATTGATGCAGACCAGGCGGTGCGTGGGGCAGAGGCCATCAATGGGGAGATAAGAATAAGAATTTGTGTGAGCAAGAGACACATTGACTTGTTTCTACTTTGGGAGGCGCTGTGGTTATTGAAAACTTTCATCGTGATAAATTGTCAGTTTTAGTGGTTGAAGATTGTTGAATTGTGGACTTCTTTCAGGCTGATTAGTCCCTTTATATGTGGATGTTTCATCTGTTCATATCTGTTATCTGTTGGTTATTTACTCCTTTAATATCAGCAATTCACTTTTCACTGAACATTTCTTGAAGAGCAACTTCAGATTATGTTAAAGTTCAGGCTTGGAACAATGTTATAGTTTTGGCAGTTTTGAAAATCTAATTTCTTCAAATAATTTCTTTAAAAAAAGAAGACGGCTAAATTCATCCTTTAGCTTATTAGATGGAAGCTAATGGAGTGTTTAGTATTTACTTGAGATGAACCAGTTAACAGAAGGAGTAATTATTTAATCGAATTCCACCCTGCTTCTTTAAGTATTCTTGTCTGTATATTCATGAAGCACCCAGACATTAAAACAAATGATTAACAAAAAAACCTGAACAGATACATTAGAGAATAAAATGGATCAAAATCTTATGGAAGTACCACATATTTAGGAGATGAATACAAGAAATACACAGTTATTGAGGCAAAGACTTGTAAGATTGTAAACGACAAAGGGCTATATAAAAGCATTACTCCTTGTATAACTTGAGAAACACGTTGCCTCATACATTATTTTAAATAAGCTGAGATGATAGATGCATTGTATGTGGAATTAGTCAGGAGAGCAGGAATCGGCCGCTTCATGCTACAGTAAACCAGACGGTCGGCTTAATGTCATCACAATGATACTGTCAAGCGTTTAGGTGTGGACAAGGACACACACACACACACACACACACACACACACACACACACACACACACACACACACACACACACACACACACACACACACACACACACACACACACACACCTCGGGTTTTGTCATGCTGCTTTGATCAACCCTCCCTGTTATGATTTCACTATGATGTTACATTAGGGTGATATTCATTCCTGGAATCACACTAGGTGACCAATGTCTTACCACATAGGAACGATTTTCCTGGAAAACAGAGTACACATTAACAACAACAACAACAACAATAATTATATATATATTTCACTACATTTGCTTAATTGATCCAGAGGTTTAGGAAAATCAGGGGATCCAAAGCAAGTCGGGGGGGGGGGCTCTTAAGAAAACCATTTCAGGACTGTCTTGTATAACAAATCATCCCAGTGTATAATGCTCACTGTTTTTTATTTGAGTCACTTTATTGATTTTTGTTTTTGTTGCCGTTTAAAAGATCAGTTATCCTTTGTTGGAGGTCCACATTAACATCAAACCCTATATCTTGCTTCACTGGTGCCACCCTGTTCAGACAAACATCACTACTTAGAAACTCTTATTAGAGGAACGCTGTACTTCACCCTTTTTCATTTGTGTGAAAATATTAAGGTGCGAATTGTGAGTTTCTAAAGCTGGATCATATTAATCATTAAAGGGTTACATTTTTTTTTTTTTTTCTTAACATGCGTAAGATATTACTGAGTAACCAATTGATATCAGTAAACAGGACATGTGCAAATGACCCAGAGAGCACTGGTTCATGTGTCGTACATGACCCACAAAGAAATCATGAAAACACTTTGAGATAAGAGTTTCAAATGAAGTTCACAAAGTTGGTCACACGATCCTGTTACTGCTTGGATAAAAGGTCGTGAGGTGTCCAGAGAATAATGTTTGGTTCTTCTTCTCCCCCCCTGCAGGGCATGACCATCAAACCTTTGGTGGAGCTGCTGGCAGTAAAGAAGAAACAGGAGGCCAAACGCACAATTAATGAGGAGATCCACACCCAGGTAACAACCTTTCCTACTCCACCGTGCATAACCTTCACTCTGTTTATAGAGCAAACGTTCTCTTTAGTTAGACAAATGAAATATTCAAAAACTATAAGCATAAGCAATGAATTAACAGCTTCCCCTTTTACCAAAATCCATGCTTTCTATTTACTCAGTCAGCGTGATCACTACCATTCCTGTTTGACAGTTTCATGGATTAATGAATGATAAACATTGTGCATGGGAATGTTGTAATTAATCTTTGGACAATATTATTCTGCCACTTGTATGTAGTGGAATTACAAAAAAAAAATAATGGAGCCTCTTGGGCCATCGAGTTTGTCAAAACCTGATCATTGCTTCCCCCTGCTGGTCGGGCAGTGTTACTCCATCTCAGTGGAAAATATAGTCCAGTAATGGTGCGACACTGGATGGAAATCCGCAAAGTTTTGCGAATACAAATGTGGTCCCTCATTACCTGAACACCTCCCGCAACCACATGATTAATGTAATGTGTGTGTGCATTGCATGTGTTCTTGTGTCTGTATAAATACACACCAAAAAATACATAGATGCATTGGTGTACGGTACTTAGTTTTTGGAACAAATCCATAAGTAACACCGGTCTGTTAAAATCCCTGAGAGCTTGGAATTAATTATTAAAACGGTCATGAATACATATTTCTTTTACACGCACACGCACACACACACACACACACACACACACCGCTCTCTCTGGGACTTGACAATGAGTGAGTCACCAGCGCCGTAGGCCACAACAGCAGACTGTCCTAATGGCTTTCTCCACTGTAAAGCCGCAGTGAACAGATTCACCAGAGCTGGCTGAGGAGAGTCTTACTGGGCTAATAATGTGGTCATGAATCCAAAAACAAGCAAGACATTTGATGACGTAGTAAGCATACTTCTTACAGAAAAGTTGCAGATCCTTCAGATCTTTCCTGTTCTTTAATATTCTTATTAAAATGAAAAAAAAATAATCCTGTATAATCCTGATGCATGAATCTCACAATAATAATAATAAGTTCATGCACTCACTGATGTAGTGTTTGTATTTGTGCAATTGCAAAGGAAGGCTGTATATAAAAATCTTTTCTGTTTAAAAAAAATAATTTTTGCCTTGACGCTGGCAACAGTTGTCATCTTGCTACTTTGTCATTGTGTGCATGTTCACCTCACCCGTCTTATCTGCTGATCTGCACTCCAAGGCTGAGTGAGTTTCAGTCACATCAAAAACCATAGGCACTCTTGAGATTTCAGTTTTCCTCAATTTTGTGAAGAACTGAAATAAAATAGGGTGTAAATATGACCTGTAGGCCTCTGAAGCACATACGACAGTGTTTACTAAACAAATATGTAAGTAAGTCAAGTCAACAATAACCTGGGAAAGAAACTGTGCTTTTAACAATCTTGAAATAAGAGAAAAGTATATAAATATTGAGGCTATTATCAGTTTTTTCTTCTCACATATTCCTCTGCAGAAAGTTTGCATCGGGTCATAGCTGGGACTTTTTCACCCCCGCAGTGTCCGGGGGGGGTTGTCTTTAAATGAATGATCAATGTCGATCTTGACAAAGCAGAAGTGGATTCTGCAGCTCTGCTTAATGACCTGTTTCCATGACAACGCCGGCTGTCAGACCGTCATCTACAGTCTTAGTCAGAGCACCCGGGTGATCCGCAGGCCAGCTGCAGTCGGAACAGCAAACGCGTCGGCACAGTACCGCGGTTCTCCAAGCAGTCCTGCTGCCACTGTTAAACCCGGTCCAGTCAATCACCTGACTGCTGCTGCTTTTCTCTCATAGACTGCTGGAAAGCTCCTTGCTTGTTGTTGTTGTTGTTGTTGATGATAATGGTGACAATCTTGGAGGGTATTGCATCATTGTCTGTAAATTTGTCCTCATAGTCAAGTCGCATGCAATAATAAGATGCAAAAACCCTAATGCAAGGAAAAGGCATCCTCTAACTTGTGCACAAACTCTAACTGATGTGCACAAATGGCATTGCAATTCAAAAGCTGTAACATGGACCTTGAGAAGTCTGTTTGCTCTTTATTTCAGTTTGTACCTTGCTGGCTGAGAGTGTTTTAGAGTAAATAAGAAACATTTCCCAGAGGGAGGCCTGGTGAGAACCAAGTCCAGAGAATGTGTGTGTTTTTCATCCTGTTTAAAAACCTATCTGCTTTCTAATCCCCAGTTCCTCGACCACTTATTGACTGGGATTGAGGATATCTGTGGACACTATGGACACCACCACTGGAAGGACAAGTATGGATTTCATTGGAAATGACTCCTTTCTGCTCAAACACACTCCCCAATGTCTTATCACCTCGTCCCAAATGACATTAATGATCGTGATATTTTGAAACATGATTAAGTAGAACAAGCAAACAGCTATTTTGTAAATATTTGATCTGATTCAATAATATTTAATATCCCAGTTTGAGGAGCCCAATTAATTTCCCCAGGAATTAATTAAGTGATTCTGAGGTTTTAAAGATATCACAAGTTTATTGTGAGATGATGACATCACACAGACCCCCATATTGTCTAAATTGAACATAAATAGTTTGTGCTGCTTCCTTTTCTGACCTTATACTAACCTCAAATTGCCTTTTGAGAGAATACATGCATACATTTGTACATTTCATACTTTCCTTTGGAAACGAGTTAATTACATCCATCCATCCATCCATTTTCTACCGCTTTATCCGGGGCCGGGTCGCGGAGGCAGCAGTCCGAGCAGAGTTGCCCAGACTTCCCTCGCCCCAGCCTAATTACAGCCTAATTACAGCCTCATATAAAAAAAATATATATATTTTCATCAAACTTTCCTTCGGTCCAATAAAATGTGCTTCGGTCCAGTAAAAATTGCATGATTACTGGACCATCGTCCGGTAAAAAAGTTTGGCATTTCGCGATCCCTGCCTTATATCACGTGTCCCGCTGCTCTCACTACATATCCTTTTTGTCTCCGGTGTCTGTTTTCATCTCTCACTTTCCTCTTCTTCTCTCAGGCTGAACCGCTTCAACAAGAAGTATGTGAAGAAGTGTCTGATTGCAGGCGAACGCTCTAAGGAGCCACAGCTCATCGCTTTCTACCACAAGATGGAGTTTAAACAGGCCATTGAGATGGTGGAGAGTGGAGGAGGCGTCAAGCTTCCTTCTGCGATGCCTTCCACAGTTTCCATGCAGTGAGTATAGAGTGGCGTCATTAGCCACCAGCTGTACGTCCCTATTACAGTTTAGTTTTAGATTTATTGCAATACCTCAGTTGAAGTCACTCTGTTCTACAGATTGGAGATAAAGTTAGGCGATAATGATAAAAAAAAGACCTTGGAAAGCTTTATTAGTGCCAAGCTGTAATTCGGAAAAGTTGTATTTTTATCTGGTGTTTTACAATATCTCCATTAACTGCAGTACCATTGAAATGTTAATTGTTTTGTTATTTGTACACATAGCACTGCAACTCGTGAGAAACATATGAGCTTATCAGATGTATTTTCATTACTTAGAAGTTGAAATCATAAAGTATAAAACAAAAAAAGGCTGGAAATGTGTATATTTATATAAGATGCCTTTGATTTGCAGGTTTAACTGTTTGATTTGAATGATAACGCCATTGTATTCAAACATGTTTTAAATGCATCTTCATTCAAAAGGAAAACTTAATATATTAAGTTATTGAGGTTGAGCTGCATGTCACTTGGAAGTAGATAAGCTGTTTATGAGATTATTATTGATTCTTTTTTTAATGAGGATTTTTAGTGACTGGACTGGATTGTCTGCATTATGTTTGATCCGCCGAGTAATCTCTGGTTACAGTTGCATTCTCTGCTTGCATGAAAAATGACTCAAAGCGGCTCGGACATTGTCGGTGCTCCATTGCTGCATTCGGCCTGATTTCGACATCCTCATCATTATCATCCTTCTTTGGTGAATGTGGTCATTTGTTATAAACTACAAAAGCCTTGATTGATGTTATTTTGTATTTTCCAGGAATATTCAGCCCAAGAAGCCCCCTGCTGCCAAGCCTGTCGAGAGAGCACTTCCTCAGCTGCCCAAAGGCCGAGAAGAGGAGATCAGGAAAATCCTCAGGAGTAACCTTCAGAGGACACGACAAAGGGTAACGCTGCTGACGAAAGAATACCTATTCTATTGTTATCAAATTATATTGCAGACCAGCATTAGTATCGATTTGAACTCAAATCCCAAATTACCTGTGCGATATTACCCTCTAATGCATTGATTGTTTTAAGAAAGAATGAAATCGGTAGGTGTGCTTTAACCAACAGTGACTTTAAGGACACAGGAAAGCAATTTTCATTGATTTATACTGGTCATGAATAATGTTACCATGGTGATCATGGCTTTAACAAATGTGCAGTGACGTTACTGTAGCAATCCAGCCTCTTTTTTTTATTGAGTCTTTCTTTTTTTTGCAGCTGCGCTCCTACAACAGACACACTCTGGTGGCCGATCCTTACGAGGATGGATTTAGCGACTTACTTCTCAAGAAGCAGAGGATGATTGACCTGGAGAAGAAGGTAAACAACAACCTCTTAAATCGACAATCACCTCCTTAATCAAGCCAGCTGGCATAATTTTTACAAGAAAAAAAAACCCACACATCATATCTTGTTTACCATTTTCACACCACAGCTGTCCTGTTGATGTAGATGATTTGTGAAATGAGTTTGCGATGCGTCAGAATTTGAGAGATTAAATCTTTAACGACCAATCCGGGGTGAATTTTCTTTAGTAGACCGTTTACACCCCCGCCCCACCCTTACTCTGTTGTACAAGTGTCATCACGTTGGCGATATCGTCACCAAGGCAACAACACAGCGAGACAAACAAAGGTCAAGTCACGACCCTTGTAACTTGCTGACAAATCTCCTCCTCCCTGCAGATCAGCAGAAGCTTCTTCGTCTCCGGGTCTCATTGCAGCTCCTTTTTCAACACAATGCGCTCACTCTTTGTCAACAGATGTACCGCATAACAACGATGTTTCGACAGCCTAATTAAGCCGGGCTGACGTTCACCACATTCCTGCTCATAGTCCGACCCGCTAACAAACCTGGAGGTGGATGGGTTGGCTGGCCCTGCTCCCAATGCCATTAAAACATTCACAATAACCACACAGCACCACAATGGGGTTCAGATTAACAGACCGCCGGGACGGTGTGATGAAGGCTTTACTTGGCAGTATTACGTTCCATTTGAGTCCTATTGTATAACACTGTCTTGTGTTCTCTGCGCCATGATATCATGCTTTTAACAACCTGCTATTTGTTAAGTACTTCTCTTTTTAATTACAAGAAAACCACTGTAGTGCAAAGAATTCCGTGGGCCTTTCTATTTGCGCCTGTTTTATTTGAAAAGAAATCTTTTTTTTTCTTCAGCGTGCCACTATTCTCCCACTGTCAAAAAGCACATACAAATTTGTGGAAAACCTGGGAATAGTTTGCTATATTGTTGATGATTTGACAAACTGTTCCCACAAAAATTGCAAAAAACTTTGGGATTTTGGTGAAAAACAAAACGAAGGGGATACTAATCAGCAGCAGGCAAACATCAAATTTCATCTGAAATCTTGTAGTTGGAACGCCATTTGTTAATCATGACATTACTACACATTAACATTGTTATCCTATGATTCTTTACAAAATGGGCCAATATCATTTCTAAAACAGAAAATTAGTAAGTCGCCAACATTTATCAATAGCCCGGGTAAATTTTTGATTGATCAAACATTAGGATTTTCCTGGTTTACCTCTGTTACACCGTGAACAAATGAATGACAAGGAAATACAATTGGCCTTTGATGGTGACAGATCTTCACCACAGATCAGTAAAGCACCAACTGAAGGCGTTCATAACCTTCACTTTAACTTTATTATAAATTCTATAACTTTCCCCGGGGAGGCTTGTCTCACTACACTAGTCGAGACACAAATTACAGCCAGAAACTCTTTTCTCACCGGGCCAACAGCAGTTTTATAATCAGATAAAACTGTGATATGTGTTGTAATTAGAATCCACCTTCAGTCTCGTAAATTAAATTTCTCTACACAAATAGGAGCTGATTTATTTGCACCGTTAACGGACCCCAGTGCTTCCAACAGCTGGTAATAACATAATGAAAACAGACTCCAGGTTTAGGGCACATCGGATGTGTTATAGAGGCCACTTTAGAGGGTTTGTGCAGTCTGAAGAAGCAGTGCACAGTTTTAATGAAGTTTTTCCCTCAACATTAATTAACAGGGACCTGCAGAGGTTGTGCAGCTTGGTCGCTTCGTTTCCCACATGAATAAAGAAAGAAGTGTGTGTCTTTTTTCCTCCTTCTTGCTTTTTTTCTTCTTCTTTTTTGCATTTCTAAGCCATAAAAGCATTTTTTACCTTGAATAATTATGAAAGCTCAGTGCATTGTGATCTCACACACACAAAGCCATTGCATCCCACTAATCCACCTTTTTGCTTTTTGTGTTTTTTTTTTCCCCAGATAAAAGAGATGAATAACTACCTGACGGTACCTGCTGCTCCTCCTGATTCACCAACTATATGTAGAGCCAGACTGGCCTCAGGTGAGCACCTCCTTCTTCACTGAAGCCAAATGAAGGCACTTCAGTAGGCGCAGCTGTCAGGCATTGCCTGAAGTGAAAGGAGAGCAGTCACTAATGGGAACCCGAAATCTCAGACGTTGCATTTTGTGAGGTTCACGAGGCAGCATTCACACAATAGGTGTAGAAACACTGCTGCTGCTTGTAGCCACAGCAACAGATACCGTAAATACTTATATTTCCCCATTGATGGAAATATGTTTGCATGAGCCAGCCGGCATGTAAACCAGTGTGTGGTTTCATTTTAGGAAAAGATACTGATTTCACACCTGCTCAGCAGCAAAAAGGAAGCAAAATCTCCTCAGGTATGTAGTTGAGTGTAGAGACCATTCATTGTAATTTGCGATAACCCGACAGCAGTCCTAACACGCATGCTGCAGCGATCCTGCCTGTAAACATACATTAAGTATTCCATCACTAATGAAGGAATGAAGGAATGAAGTTCTCGTGCAGAGTTGAGCATGTTCCACCCCGGGAGGTTCTGTTCTCTCTGAGAGTAGAGCGGTTCCAGCATGCGTTTCGCCATGACTCATTGTGACCTCCTTTGCTGTGTTGTTGTCCTGTACTGTGGAAAACCAGGAAAGGTCCTGAAGCCTGAGTTTGTGGAGTCACTCTGTCGATCACATTTTCCTCCCTTCATACGATGTACATCAATGCATGGTGACGCAAGGACTGATTCCGTTCTGCGACTTTCCTGAAGTGCTCCGTTTGTCTTATGTATAGACCCCCAGGCCTACAGCATGAAGCCAGCGTCGGACAATGTGCCAACCATCCAGGTTGACCTGGCCTCTCCTCAGTCTCCGGACTCGCTCAACCTTCTGGATGAGTTCCGGCGGGCCGAACAGGAGGACCCAGGCCTGACAATGAAGACGACCCAGTCAAGGCCCGGGGGACCCAACAAGCCGGACAACAAAGACGGAGCCAGAGATCCGCAGAAGCTAATGAGGTGTCTGAGCGACCCCGGTCCCAGTGCGGACGAGGAAGAGGATGAACCCTTCCTGCCCTGAGAAGACGGAGCAGATCCCGAGGGGTCAGGCTGCATGCCCACCCTCACTAGTTAAGAGAAGAAAGGGCTGCTTCACCGCTCTCTCATCTCTTTGGTTCACAAACCAAACAAGCCAAAACTGCAAATGCTGTATGAACCAGGAGCTAAATGCTAAAAGAGATTGCCTGAAGCAGTGAGAAAAAGAGCCATCACATTGTTGTTGTCATTGCTCTTTATTTTTTCGGACAGGAGTGAAACGGCAACTGCTGGAACTGACTTTACGTCTGGAAAATCTGAGACATTCAGCAAAGAACTATGCATTACCAAAGGTTTGGACTGTTTTAGTGTTAGATGATGATATATTTACGTTGTCTTACCGTTTAATTTTCTCTTTTTAATTATAGCCCAGTGAAATTTCTCTTTTGTTCCTGTTTCAACAACTTCACGTATATCCTCAAGTTCCAAATGCAGTCAGCAAAACAAATCACATCAGTTCCACTTTTACTTTGAAACACTCGAGTGTGAAGGTCTGGCTGTCGTCGTGTCACTTGAGATCACTGGATCTCCAAACATTTAGTAGCTAATTTAAGATATTTTGCCTTATTTGATGTCAATCTTTTTCACTTGGTGCATTTCTCGCTAAGTGTCTTATTTTAAATCAACATATTTGCATTTCTTGAGGGCAGGAAAGTCTGTTTGTTTTCCGTTTGCTCCGGCATTTGTGGGATGTAGTTTATCAATGTGAGTGATGTGGACCTGGGAAAAAAAAAAAAAAAAAAAAGATGTTTTGACCCAGAAGGCACTTGCAGCTGAATGTTTGAAGAGTTTATGATGATGTCACACAGATGTATTTATCCATTGCAGTTAAATTACGTCCTTTATCACGTTTTCCCTGTAAATATGAGGAAAAAAGCCCTTTAAGGATCAGCCCGAGTTGATAAAGATGTCCCTGTTGATGTTTAAGAATTCAACAAGTGCCCATCAGCAGTCACTTTGACACTTTGTAATTTAAACCTTTGAAATACTGACTTCATTTTAAGATCACAAAATTCAGTATTTTACATGCTTGATTGCGTCGTCGTGTTCAAAAAGGAATCGCAGTGAAGATTAGCTTGTACAGGAATACATGCCTCTTCTTCAAAATACTGTAGACGTGACTGGATAAAAAAAAAGATATATATATAATTCTATGCAGTTTAATTGTGTAAAATGTGTAAATGAACTATAATATATTTATGAATACCCTTTAGAAGTCTTAATCTTCAAAACATGCAAAATGCAAAACTCTGAGGCAAATCACAGTAAAAGTGCGGCTAAAGTCTTAACGTTGAGGCAAACAGTCTTCTGCACACATGAGCAAAATTACCTGCAGAGAAAAACTGAAAACTCCGTGAAACATTCAATCGAAGCTGTACAGCGTGTATGATAGCCACACAAGAATACTTTGCATGTCTTTTTTTTTTTACACAGCTACACAGTGAATTGGTATATATATTATTTAAATTATCAATGTGATGATACAGTAACTTCACCCCCCCCCCCTATTTGAACATTGTTAAAAGAAAAAGTCTCCGTCAAGTAAAAAAAACAAAAGAAGACCTGCTTCTGGAGAGTACAGTTGGTGTTTGAAACCAAGTCTGACTGAGTGGGTCACTGTTCCAGTTTCCTGGCTGTTTTCTCGGCGTTGGTGACGGCCCAATCCTCCCTCATCCTCTTACGCTCGGAAGGTCTCGCATTACAGCTGAGGGGAAAGAGCAAAAGTTCCCGACAGACTGGTTTCTTGTCTCCGCTTCAATCATTGTTACTCTTCTTCTTGAGCATCTGAAAATGGCTTTCTACGGCTGCAAATGGTTCGACCACATTCGGTCTGTGCACACGTGCATTCACGTTAACCAGTGTGCACCATCAGCACTACAGTGTGCTTTGCTTTCGCATCCTGTAAGGATAAATATATAGCTAAAATGAGTCAATCACAACTTTGACAAAGTCAAATTTACTGTTGGAAACATTTTTTTTATTTAATTCTCTGTCATAATCAACAAATAAAGAAATCAGAAAATGTAAATGAATGTGGCAAAAGACCGAAGGAGAAGCAGATCGTTCCTCATCCGATTGCCTTTATTTAGGTTGAAGTGGTGTTTTAAAGTGTAGCAGTCGGACAAAGTCCCTGCATTACCAGTGTGGTTTTTCCATTTCAAACAAACAAGTGGACACTAAAACTAAGAATCATTTTATTAAAACACCCATTTGCAGAACATCATTGTAGTCTCTACACCCCTGCTGTTCGAACAATCTATTTGTCATCTCCCAGGATTCTTTATAATTTGCACACTCCTGAATTGGCAAACGTCTGAACCCTTTAGCACTCTGCAGCGGGAGACATCAGTCGATGCTATGTAATTTATTTCTGCTTGTGAAATGTGTAACTGTGAATGAAGGCCCCAAGTGCATATTTTATGTCAAAATTATCCGGTAGAGGGAAGCCAAAAGCTTTTGTTGAAGTCCTTAAGTTAACTGTTGCCATTTCTCTGATTATTTGACATCATTCCAAAGATTTCTGAAAGGGAAAAAAAAAAAGATGGATATTTTCATATGTTTATTTTTCATACCAAAAGCATCTTTAAGGCAAACATTGTGACATTCTTGGGAGGGTAATGTTTGGTGTAGAAAACTTAAATCTGAAGCCATACAGCCTATAGAAGAACCTATTTAATTGTACTCATATGTAGAATGTGTTTATATATGACATGTAATGTCATATATAAACGCATTCTTTTTTTTTTTTGTCTTCGTTTCTGCTCGACGCACAAATCAAACCAAAATTGTAAACGTGAATTCCTCCACACTGGATGCTTTTCCTGCAGGATATTCGCATTATGTCAACGATGCTCCCTCACCAGCATTCACTTCAGCTTCTTTGTGCTTTAGTTCATTGTAAAAAAAAAAAAAAAAAAGAAAAGTTTTTTTGTCAGCTTTATGGGGCATTTCATGCGTGGATTCAAATGTGTAAAAAAACACTAGTGTTGAATGCTGAAGCACCCAGAGGAGTTATGAGGGGGCAGCAAAGTGACCCCGCGCCATCACCACTCAGCCATCCACCAAAGACTTTAGTTGTTGTTTACGTCCCCCGACTCTCGCTGTACACCGCCGTCTCACCACGCCGAGCACTTTACTGAAGCAGTACTTTTATCTCGCCGTTAGAGAGAGCAATAAACGGCTTCATTACAGTGTGCATGGTCATCAGGTGAGGCGTCGCTGGGAAAGGGAATGTGTATGATTATGATGAAGATGAAGATGGGCCTTATTACTGCGGATGCAGAAACACTCGGATTAATCCCAGTAAACCCCAGGCTCTGACTTAATTATAGATTATATATAAATCCCTTGTATTCATGTTTTCTTTGTCTTCATGTGTCAGTTTTACTCACATGCGATTCAATGGTTAAGATTTCTTTTTTTAATTTGATATCACCATAAATAGAAGTCTAATATATTTAAGAAAGGCAAAACAGATGTATTAGAAGTTTATTATGTAACGTACAAACCCAGATCTGAAAGATGTAGTGTGCACTTCCTTGGTGACTAATCTTTAGCTTTCGGCATTCCACTGTAACGAGCAGTCAAACTAACAACCAGTAATAAAACTACGTCTGCAACTGTATCCTAGATTAAAGCCCTACTTTATAACACACCACCGTCTCTGTGTCGTCATTAATGTCTTGCGTGATCCTGTGTAGATTGTAGCATTGACCTAATAAATGCCAACGTCTTTGAATCAGTGCTACTTCCTGTGCGCATTTCAAATGAGAATCCTTTCAAATTAGACAAACTCGGCAGACATGTATCACTACTTTTGGTTCAGTGAGAACAGCATTCATATTGTTTGTGAGTGCAGTTAGCAGGACAGACGAACCTCACATGAGGTCAGAGTGATGAAGTGTGTGAAGCTCCACTGTGTCACTGCTCACGTCACCAGACGGCGCGTTGACTGGCATTAATGTGACGCCTGACAAACTTAAAATGAGATTTAAAACTGTTCCGTCAAGTTCAGCCAACATAGAAGATCAATTCTCAGCTCAGTGTTTAACTGTATGTCCAATAGGAAGCTGAGAGGAGGCTGCTATTTATCCAACCTGTGAAATTATCTTTCAACATCAGACAGGAAGACTTTTTTTTTTTTTTTTAAGAAATGTTCTTCTCATATATGCACTCTTCTATTCAAGGGCTGAACATGTGCAAACCAATCCAAATATTTGTTCCCGCTCCCAGGGCTGCAGTTAAAAGTGACCTCATTCTTTTCTCGCAATGTGATTGGTTGTAAATGTGAAGTGGGTGTAGTTAATGATGAAACATCACACCGACACTGTTTTATCTCCTCCCAGGAGTTCTGCACCGGACACTATTTGTGTGTGTGTGTGTGTGTGTGTAGGTAGGGCTCCACCATATATCTCAACCTTCTCATTACAAAATCGATATTCCCAATATACATATCGCAAAAGCTCGACTGAACTGCAATAAATCCTCTGTTTTCATGCACCATGCATTCATCAACGCGTTTGGCCGATCAGATTCAGCCCGGCTGCTCCAGATTCTGTGGACAACAGATCGTATTTCACTTCATTATTATAACATCACATCATAGCCGGTGGCGACAGGCCAGCAGCAAGAATGCAAATGCAAGAAATGAGCTCGAAAACGTTACCAAAAAACAACAAAGTCAACCTACTGCTAATCTTCTGAAACGTTGCTGAAGGGAACTGCAGACATGATGGAGAGAAACAAACACGAGGCAGATCGTCTGGTTAAATTTAGGTGAGAGAAGAGAAAAAGTACACAAAGACATCAACAGTAAATACAACAATACAGTGTTCATTTAACACAAATCAGATTGTGATCACAAACTTTCTATAGTTGTTAGTTATGCATACTGTAAAATGTCAAGTGAAATTGGTCTAAAACACTTATTTTGGACCACTTTGTCTGTTTGAATTATTGATCTTCTCTAGGCAGCCATCTCCACCTAAGTTTTTTTTTTTTTCCTTCTTATTGTTTTTCATTTCTACTCCAGAGTTTGAAGGTCTGCCAAAAAAAAACCCCTCAGTTTCAATCTCGTCTGGCCCAGAAGGGAAGTATCGTGCGAGTTGTAATTAAAATAAAATCATCCAGCATTCAGAAGCAGTCTGAAAATTACATTGTCCCAAGTCAAATGTAAAAAAAAAAAAAAAAAAAAAGGGGGATGAGTTTAGGAGACATTTTATAATTGGATCCTTTGTTGAGTCCAATAAATTGTGAATGAACTGTCTGCCTTGTTGAGATGTAATAGCCGAGCTCAGCCTGGCACAGTTTGCATGGAGAGAGAAAGAAAGATGGCAGGGGAGAAGGATGAGATGCTTTCTTTATTCCACTTCTGTTTCTGTGGGATGGAAAAAAAATAAATCCCAATGACTGTGTACTCTGTAACCAGCTCCACTCCGCAAACACCGCGGGAATATTTTGGGAAATGGATCCGCTCTATTTATAAGATTGGCTCATGTCAGTTGTTGGCATTTGTTGCTCTCGATCATTTTCCTGCAGAGTCGCTGGGTCGGCAAGTCAATTTTACATCTGAGGAAGCTAATTTGAGACTCCAATTACTGCAACTGTTGTCGGATGAAAAATTGGTTGGCATTTAGCTCATACTCATCCCCAAGAATTAACAGCAAAAAAAAAAAAGGGTTTAAATTCACAGATTACATTTATTACAAGCAAACAATAGCTAAGCCTTTCTAAATGGATGATATCACTAATGCAAAGTAAACTGAATGTTGTGTGGCAATGACGGGATTTTATCTGGCTTGTGATTCACAGAGCCCACGGTTTAGGACGACGGCAGACAGTTTATAGATAGATATCAAACTTCTTTCAGTTTTAGGTGGAGTTGGAGCGGATTCCAAATGACAGGCACACGAATGGGCAATTCAGAGTTGGCCGAACCCTCACTGAGCATGTACAGTATGTGTTTGGATCGTGGAAGGAAGCCAGAGTACCTGGAGGAAAAACCCATGCATGTACAGGGAGAACATGCAGACTCCACACAGAGGGAAGGACTATGGACTACCTACAAACGATTTGTGGGTGTTTGATTGCAGACTTTGTTCTTAGATATTTCATGAGAGCCACAATAGTGTCTTTCTTTTCCCCAGGGGGCCACAATGCCTGCGTTCAATCAGCTGGCCTCAACATGCAGTTTTAACAATAATAAAGGATAAATTGCAATCGTAAATCAGATTCCGTGAGCCTCGAATTGAACTGAATTGAGCTGGTTTTGATATATTAAAAATTGTGTCTTATGTTGCATTTGTGAAGTTTTTATAACTTCCTTTTAAATATATTTCATTACATTTCCTGCTGTTTTTGTACCTGTTTCCAAGGATTTAGATGCTTTAGTTGTTTATACTGTTTCGACTCTTGCATGTTTTTACAAATTTTTGTCTTTTCAGTAGTTTAAGCAGTTATATCAAATTTTTTGCAATTTTACAAGTTTTCTTTCTTATAGCCTTTTCCCCTTCATTTTCTGGTGCAGTTTTAACAGTTTCATATTTGTATGCCTTATTTCTTTGTCATAGTTATTTTCAAGCTAAGCCATTTCAAGCTAAGAGCTAAATGCCTTTAGATTACAGACCCCTGGACTACACGGCATTGGGGGGGGGGGAAATTGTTGGTCTTGTTTGCTAATAGGCTGCTGCCCTACTTTCGACTCCAGAAACAAGCAAGCACATTTTTAAAGTCCTGGATATTATGAAGCGATGGCTCCATGAATCAGACTAATTTCTCCCAAAACACAATAGAAAGTGCACTCATGGTCCGGGAGGGCCAAATTTGTCCTCAATACCCAAAGCAACAGGTGGCTGATTATAAAGCTTCCTGCACACTCATTGGATTCAGGTGTGTTGGAGCGAGAAAAAAAACATTAAAACAAGCTGGAAAGTGCTCCTCCAGGACTTGGATTTAACATCTGTGCCACTGATACTTAATAAGACTGAGATCTGGGGGATGTCGAAGCTGAAGTAGCACTGTTAGGCTCATTGTTGTGCTTCTTAAATCAGTCCGAAGTATTATTTTGTTGAAGCTGACCGTCTTGCTGAGAGACGCTTTCGCCGCCATGACAGATGCATGTTGCCTCCACCAGTAATGTTGAGGTAAGTTTTATGTGTTGAGGTGACCTCCACATGAGCGTTAAACAGAGCTTGACATGGCTCCGATGAGCAGATTCTGTGTGAAGCAGTCACGGAGGAAATTTAATTCAGATTTGTCCTCACTGGGAGGGTAAATTGTGAACTTTTTTCTTCACTTTCCACTAAAAAGTGACACTTTTGTAGACATGCAAGAAGCAATGCTGATTTGACCAGTTATGTTTAGGTCACACAAGAAAATACTGTGGTATTCTGTGCAAAGGGGACATTTGGTCCCCTTTTCATGAACTCTACTTATCTTGATGTGGCAGCAGAGCTTCATCGTAAACTTCAGGGTCACTCTAAGTGGCCGTGATCCCACAAGTCATTTCAGCAGTGGATTAAAGACACTCCCCAGATGCCAGACATTTAATAGCCGACCCGCTGCAGCAAATTTACATGTGGAGTGTGAAATAAGCCTGAGAGCTTTTCAAATAGATCGGTCCCAGAGTTTATTTATCCATGTTTTGGCTCTGGTTAAATCACTGTGTCTAATTTGTCCGTCAACCAGAGTCCCCCGTCATCGCTGAGTCGCCTAAATTGTTCCTGTTTCGCATGAGGGCTCTTCTGTTTATTTTCTCCTGATGGCTCTTTAACATTTAGAGTGGCTGTCCTTTTTATATGTAATGATGCTGTTTGTCTGGGAAACCGAGGCAGTCTGACCCCTCACTTAACCCCCACTGCACTGGGGGGGCCACAGACTTTTGTTGCTGCTGGTCAACTTTCGGTGTTTTCAGTGCAGAATATCTTCAAAAATGCGCTGGACTGTGATGTGTGTTCACTGGACTGAAAGGTCAATTTTATGCCAATTTGAATGTGTGCAAATACAGCTGTTACTGATTCAGCCTGTACTGCCCCAATCCACCAGCAGAGGTCATTGTGTCACCATTGAATCGCTGGAATGATTTCTTTTTGCACCGAGAGCCCACCAGCATGTATAATCTGTGTGCTGAATGGGGGGGGGGATTCAGTCACTTTCTGTGGCTCTATTCCATCAGCTTAATGGTGTGTTTGCAATTTCATTCCCTCTCATTTACATGGCCCATATATCCCATCTAATGTATGGCTAATTGTTGTGTTCAGGCAGTAAAAAACCCTGAGTCACCGCGCCGGTGTTCCACACAAACAAATGTTCTGATTACCAGCTTCGGCGGCCCAGCTTTGAAAATATTTAGCTACACAACATGAAATGTTTTGATTATAAATCTGGTGGAGGAGGGTCACCGGTGGGGCCGCGTGCACGCAGGCTGCCGCCAAAGTTTGTTGTTTTGTTTTGTCTATAAAAGGAACAGACAAATATAACTGCAGAGAGGCAATAAGGCTGAGCTTATTGTTCCACTGATACTATTTGTGCTGATGGCTGATCTGAGCCGTGTCTCCATTCATGCTGGAGCTGCGATGCATCATGACAGGCTGGACTAACTTCTTTTAGAAAGAATTTGTAATAACTACACAAGAAGTACTGCATGGAAATGTTTACTGACAAGTCTATTTATTTGGGTCCTGTTGTCAACTTCTGAAGTGGCTGTGTTGATGCTGCTTTGCGCATGTGATCCACATTTCACAAGCAAATGTGCATTAATACTGAACATTGGCAGCTACAACTACTTTATTTAAATCAGTTGTCCAAATCTTTTTGAAGAAATACTTAAAGTGTAAAACGAGTATTTTTGTGCACATTTCCTGAATAATTTAAGTTGGCATCAGAGTTTGCTTTTTCTTCCTGCATGTACAATACCACACGCACTTATCGAAGCTACCAATAATGTAACCCAATAGCAGGTGTACAGTTATAAAAGGTCTCCTTATGAGAGAAACATACAGGCACTAAAAACACAGACTATGAAGTTATGGTTTTAAATTGTTGTAAAACCAGAGTGACATTTGCTGTGTGGGATTATGGAGATGTGCAATCCCTCATGCTTTCCACAATCCGACCTTCTGCTGAATAATTTTTAGACACATATTGGGGGGTGGGGGGATTATAAACTCTAAATAAAATGGGGTTTCCAGTCTTCTCACATTGAGAGAGAAACTTAATGCATACTCACTCTGGAATGTTTGACTTTTAAATTTGGGTTAAATATCTGATTTTGTACTTTTACATTGAAAGATGTTTCATACTAATTGATAGATAAAGTTTAGAGGCTTTTATTTAATCAGCTGTAATAAGTCTCTGGTATACTGATGCACCTATAAACAGAAATGTTGTATCTTTTTAATATGTCTGCATTCGATCCATCCACCCTTCCGTCTTCGAAATTGCCCATGAGGCTTGATCATTGTGGGTTGTTGAACCTGATCCAAGCCACATTTGGGCAAAGACTGAATACACCGGCAAAAAACAAACACACACATACTTGCACCAGTGTGCCTTTGAGTCACCAGCTAAACTCAAATGCATGTTTTTGAACTGTGGGAGGAAACCCAGGCACCCACAGGGAGAACATGCAAACGCCACACAGATAGGCAACTCAAAGACAAGAGTAATCACGACACCATATTGAATTACCATTTCTGTTTCCATTACAGTAGCATTACCCAAGTGAAGCTGTAAGTGCAGTAAGTTTGCCAAATAATCCTGTGCTGTAACTCTAAGTTCAACAAACTGACTGAGGTCAGAGGATTCTCAATCTGTCAGCCTCAAATGCCAGAGTCTCATCCTGTCTGGTGACCCAGAATTCATTAGAGTTTAGATTGGGGTGTGTATCTACAGCATTTCCTGGCAGGGCTCGTAGATCTCCGGCATCACGCCGCAGAGTTAGCACCCCATCTCCCCAAAAATCGATCTTTGATATTTATTGCTCGACATCAAGCACCCTGCAGAGCCGCGATCTCCGGCGTCAGGAAATGCTTTGCAGCAGCGCTTAAAGAAACAAATAGCGGGCGCGGTGACATTATTAATCCAGACACATTGACACGGGCTGATACATCTCTGCCTTCTGTGTGATGTATGAGAATGAGCAGAACACTGAGATGGACTTTTTCATTGGCATCTCGTTTGATGAATAAAACATCAAGGTGGGTCGGAACAGGATTGAATTTTTGAATGCGAGCGGATACAGCTGGCAGGACGTATCACGGTGTGTGCAAAAATGTTTTAAAAGCAGTCAGCTGTTTTAGCCATGCCCTGCATACATGTGGAGAGACGTCAATACGCGACACAGAAACCTGAAACTTCAGGGATTTCACCCTGAAACCGTTGGCAAACCCTCCATTTCCATCGTTCTCCAACTCCATCTGTCATCTGATTGTAATCACATGTCCACTAAAAGCAGAACAGAGCCACAAAATCATAGCTTTGCTCGAAAATGCGTTCTGTTTGGGGAAATGCTTCCGTGGCTCCTTGTGATAACAAAGCCCAGCTGAGGCAGTCATTCTTATTAACCACATGCAAACAACATCACACGCGGTGCCTGATCTCCCTCATAAATTATGTTTGCACATGAATGATCTGTGTGTGTGTTTGTCTGCGCATGAAGGTTTTACTAATAATTGGGATGCAAGACCTGAAATCACACTACACTTTGGGGGTCTTACCTTCCTTGTAGTGACCAAATGTTTGAATTCACAAGGTTAAAGATGTAGTTTCAGGGTTGAGTTTAAAGTTTCATGAGGGTCAGGCCTTGAGTTGAAGATGAGGCGGGTAAGACTGAACTGCAATGGGCTATTGGGGTCTGTGGTATTTGTGGGTAACACCTAACTTCCAAGGACCAACAAATATGTAATTTGTAATAATCCTCCCTGTGAGGAATAACTCTGTTTTAACGCACACGAAAATTCTTATTGTCTTTTTGAGAACAAAGATCAAATCTTCATATGGAGAATAACCCAATTTTGAGATGAAGGCCTCTTTATGACAAGACTGGTGGTTGAGATTGTAGCTAATTATGGATTAAACGGCGATAAAGAGGATGAAGGATAAAAATGCATGCATGTGTCCAGTGTTGCATCACAGAGTCTGCAATCTCGACAAATGCCACTGAAAACACCACCCAGACTGCTGCAGTTACTTTTAAAAATGAGAGTGCATGCATAGTATCCAGGAAATGGGCTCTGTGGGAGCAATTTACCTGTATATATCATTTATTCTATTTTTTGGAGAAAATTGTCTGTGCACTGGTTTCACCCTGCGCTATTGCCTGTAGTAAGACAGCACTGCCTTGCCCATCTATCGTGGTGATAAACTATGCTGTCAGTGGCCGGCGCAGCTTCATGCAAGCTCAATGACTGGACTCATGTATAACTTGGCCTTTTGAGAAACACTGGCTTGATGTGTCTATTAAAGCTGTTTTTTTTCACAAAGGTCAGTAATTCCTCTTTTTTTTCACCTTCTTATCATAAATTTTAGACTAGTGCAAATAAAGCAAATATATTAATTGCTCTAATAATTGAATACTGCAGATCGTACACTGTTCATCTTTTTTTTGAGATTAGTCTGATGATACGAAGCTATAAAATCCCACTTTTGCAGATCTTTAATATTTCAACTTTTAAGATCACATCTGATTGTCTGTGTTTTTGCCTTTTTGCCTCTCTTACAGTTAACTATAAACACCATTTACTGCCTTTTTACTCCAGTACCTTACATCTTTGCTGACAAATTGTAAATTGGACACAACACTATACTACACAATATAGTGTACTTCCTTCTTTTGCAGATAAATCAGCTCTGACATGTTGAGAAATGGACTCCACCAGAACTTTAAGTGTGCTGTGTATCCTCCACCAATATATAATCGGTAGATCCTCTGTTCCTAAGTCTCAAAAGATGAAAGTTCCAGTTTGTATCAGTTTTTTAGTCCAGCACATCCCACAGATGCTCCATTGTATTGAAAACAGAAGACCTTGGAGGACATGGCAACACTTTAAACTGGTTGCGGTGTTCCTCAAACTGTTACTGAACTATTTTCCTCTGCGTGGACCAGTGCAGCATCCTGCTGTAAGAGGCTGCTACCATCGGGTAATACAAAATTCATGAAAAAGAAAAGAAGTAATGTGTCAGACCTGGCTATTACCGTCATTACTCTGTGATCCAGGTCTAATCTTTACATTGTTGCCGTTTTCTGGGTAAAGAAGGCAAGGATCTGCAGCCTCATGAGCAACAAACTGTGATCACTCTATCCGAACCAGCATTCTGTCACAGCAGCTTGAGCCCCAGTAGCTCATCAGTTGGATCGGACCACGTGGAAAAGCCTTCATTACCTACTCTCATTTATGAGCTTAGGTTTCTCAGGACCCCATGGCTCGGCTTAACATTTCTTCCTCCTCCAGCCTCAGTTTTGGATATGTTTGACATGTTTTTGACTCTTGACACGCCAAGTTTTACTGCAAAATATTAATTTCTGGACCATTCACTTCACCTGTCAGCGGTCATAATGTTATGACTGATCGGTGTACCTCACAAGTCTCCCAGTTGGCCGCAGTGTGCAGGAGCACATGGAGCGATAAAACTCATCTCACGTTTCAAGCTTCATCTCACACAGACACTGAGCCATCACAGAGTCCCTCGTTCTGACTACAAACTGTCCTTTTGTCAGCGAGGAAGCCCAAAGAATACTTCATAGATTTACCTGCTCTCAAAGGAAATGATGTTGGCTCAAAAAAACTAAAAAAAGAAACCAATGGGAGGGGGTAATTCAACAGTTCACTATTCGTTGTCTCCTGTCTGTTCTATGAATTTCAGACAAGCAGCAGTCATACTCCATTAGGCCTGCAGTGAACGATGACTTAAGAGTAGAAACGTGGGGTCAAACGCTGCACAAATTACCTCAAAATTAGGTGGTGCCGCCATTTGCACCTGACAACGACAAAGCCAGAGCCTGGGGACTTCATGTGTCAGATGTTAATAAGTGCTTATTCCTTCTGCAGGCTTTCCCAGGTAATGTTAAATTCTGGTTCAGTTTTACCTTTTCGTTTGCCTATGAGGAAGGAAAAACATCCACTTTTATATTGAAATAAGACATTTTTCCAGGAGCAGAGAAAGGAATGTGTGAAGACGAAGTTACGGACTTGTGGTTAGAGGTCATCAGGAGCTATCACTTTTCTAAATACATTGACGTCAGCCAAAACATCACGAGGCAAGTTTTGGAGAGCAGAAGAACGACAGTCCACCTTCGGGAGGTAGACGACATGTGCTGCAGGCGCTGGACTTTAATTGATTTCCAATTAAAGACCAATATTGAAACCAATCAGGCCTTTGTTTTCTCATTCCTGCTGTCGGGGCGTTAGTCGAATACTGCTGTGCAGGCTCTTCAGTAATGGCCGACTTGTTTGGCCATCTATCCTACTTAATCCCAAGAAAACACTGTGTTTACAGTTCAGCCGTTATCTTGCTTGTGTAAACATAAAGTAAACACACTTTGTGACCTTTACTGACCACTTGTGAGGCAACACAACTCGGCGATGAGAGATGCGGACTCCAGTTTCATGCATGCAATACAAACTCAAACAAATTCATACCTGGATTCTGTAGAGTCTGTTGCAGCTGAGTTGAACAAACGCTTTTGTAAATGGGAAAATATTCCGAGCCGTGGCGACATTTTTTTTTTGTTGGTAGGATGCAGGAAAAATATGAACTAATAGTGGACATGAAGACATCAAACTAACAAATTAAATCGACGCACGTTACTGCTGGCTTGCAGAGAGCTGTAACAACATAAACTCTTTTAAGATCTATTTTTATGATCCTCCCATGTTGTACTTAATTAATGGCAAATTACAGGATGGAACAAAAACATTTGGTACGAAAACAAACCGGATGACACCGAAGGAATGCATGAGACCACAGGTGCCAAAATCCTTTCAGTTCAGGAGCCACAAGGAGCACAGTCTGTTCTCGTGTGACAGGTAAAACCATAAAAAGTGTTGCATAACTAAAAATTCCCCCCAAAAAGCCTTCAACTCGTTGACCTTTTCAAAGGAAATTATGTGCTATTTTAACATTGTGCCATTTTGAATTACGGCATTCCATTGCACCATTTAATTAGTCATCCTAAAATACCATTTCTGCAGGCTCAAGCATGCATTCACAAAATTCACTCATCTTAATGCCACTTGACTTGCAATAATGTAGCTGCATTTCACTGATGCATCACCGATTTCTTGGCTCAGGTATCGGCATTTTCAGTTCTGTCCACCTTTCTGACTAAAACGGTGAGATTTCCACTTCCATGCATTAAAAATAGAAATTATTTTTGTTGAAAAAAAAAATTACAATAGTAATGCTTTATTCATGATTTTTAACCTTGACATGGTCATTCTGCATGCTGGATTGGACCTTTTGACAAGCTTGTTTTGACTTGCATGTGTTTGACACCTCTGAATCAGATGTAAATGAAATGCCTGAATGCAATCATATTTGCATCCTGGACAGAGTCACAGAGAGCAAGCATCATTTCTGGTCGGCAAAGACAAAAACCCAATAACCCCATGATGTATTTAAGTGATACAATCATTGAAAAAGTATGCAGGATTTGGGGAAATGTAGGCTGAAGTACACATTGGCTCCTTCAAACTTATATTTTTCTATGACCCCGCTTAAATGACACATTAGCACATGGATCTGCATATTTAATGAAAGCATGCAAATCATGAAGCCACACAGTGGCATGATTGTCTCTCTGTGTGTGTCCTGTGAGGGACTGGTCACCCTTCCAGTTTCTACCCACTGACCGGTGGGTCCAGCCAGCAAGTTAACAGAAGACAGATGATCCAACTGATTTAAATACTGCTGCTGTGATAGTAATTTTTTTGCACATTTTACTAGTAGAGTGTAGAGTATTTCATAGTAGAGTGTTTATCTTTTCTGTTGAGGCATATTGTGTATTTTGTCTTATTTTACCTCAGGACTTGCTGTAACAATATGCATTTATCTTTCGTTGGATGAATAAAGTACAATCTAATCTAATCGAGATGAAAACCAACTGATTTACAAAAACAAGGTAAATGACAAACGAGGAATGCACTGGATTGGAAACCCTTAAGGAAACTGGTGGGATCCTGCATGAACCAGATCCATTAGTGGAAATCTAAAGGGTCAGATATAGTTTGGATCAAACTATCGTTCTAAACTGCAAACATGAAAGTCCTTGAATTGTAAACTTAGAATGGATGCTCTCGGACCAGGTGCGATAATGTAAACTAATGTATGTAAACTAAAAGAAATTGAACTGTGAAAGGAGGGTTTGACCCTGGAACGAGACGGATGAGGCGCTAATCATTGGCACTTCACGATTACATGCTGGGTCGCTGCTGAGACATCTGTAGCAGAGATGTCGATCCTCTCCAGCTTTTCCAGGATTAAAACGAGCCTCTTTTCCACTGCATGTGTGAGTGTGCGGTTCCCTATAACGCGGAGAGCCATCCAGACCCCTCTGCCTTTGTCCAAATGGCTCAAAACGGCTTAACTGTGTTTTGATAAGCCGCTGTGAATATCCATCAAGAAATCCGAGCAGCCCACTGGATTGCTGAGCGGCGGAGCGTTTCGTATCTCCCCCTCCTCCTCCATCTCTCCTCCTCACCCTTGCCTGCACTATATGTTACATTTCCAGCCCTCTCCTCTCGCTTTTTACGCAAGCGGACGTCCACGGCACAGCGACACTAGTGCGCACTAGGAGAGAGAGAGAGAGGAAGAGAGAGAGACGAGAGAGAGAGAGGGAGGGAGGATCGGCGCGGACGACAGCGGCGGCGGCGGCGGGTACCGGAGCGACGACGTGGGGTCCGTCTTTTGTTGGAAACCGGCGGACGAGATGGTGGATTTGTTTATTTAATGGATTTGGATCGGGGGCGAGTGTAACTTCGCATGGGACAAAAACCCGCCTTCTCTCATGTCATCCGGCGATTTGTTTCGCCCGGCGTGTTGACGCCAGCAGAGAGAGAGAGAGGGGGAGAGAGAGGGAGAGAGAGCTATAGAGAGAGAGAGACACGGAGGAGCGCAATTGACAGATCGGCGACATGAATATACGCGCGTTTTCGTCCGCCAGCTGTACCGGGTAGATGCACAACACCACCGGAGTGGCCGGGGGGTGCAGGAGGTGATTTTGTGGAGAGCTTTGCGATGCAGCAGCAGCAGCAGCAGCAGCGTGGGTCTGTGTGAAAGAGAGAGAGAGAGACGAGGAGGAGGAAGATGCTCTGCTGTTCGCCGGAGGTTTTGCGCCGCAGGGCAGCGTGTTATTGACGATCTGCACGTTGCGCAATAATGCATCGACTCGCAACTTTCTTCACACGCTGCGAGACGTTTCGTGGCTAACACACCCCCCCCCCCCCCCATAAAAAAAAGTACATTTATTTTGTCAACCCTTTTACCCTTGAGTAGAGCTTCAGTTTAAAAGAACGCCAGTGCCGTTTATGTCTCACCCCCCTTGTGCTGCTTCATGGTTTTACATGTTGACATCCTGCTGCTGATGCCGGCGATGATGATAAAAAAAACCAACCTCTGGAGTTGTGTTGGCCGATGATTGGTAATTTGCAGATGTAGGCAGGCCCAGACCGTCGCTGTATGCAGATCCGATCGATGGCCAGATAAAGAGCTCTGTCGGGGCTGTGTGCGCTCCTCTGCAAAGTGTCACTTGGGGTGTGTTTTAATTTCCGCATAGTTAGTTGTTTTTTCTTTCCCGAACACAAGCCCGAAGGCAAGCAGAGGGGCAGCAGAGATCAGACACAGACGCAGGAATCGTGTCAAAGAAAAGTTTCAATGGTTTTCCGAAAGTTGCCCGGTGTGTCGGCATCGGGCATGGGTCTGCGCCTGTCCCAGAAGTTCGTCTTTCTGCTCTTCCTCTCCGGCTTGGTCACGCTGTGTTTCGGGGCCCTTTTCTTTCTGCCGGACTCGGTCCGACTCAAGCGCATTTTCTTGTCCAAGACGGAGGTCCAGCCGGTGACGGTCGGCTCCGGGTCCGAGAACGATGTCCGGGAGCACCTGAAGAGACCCAAGGAGCAGGAGCTTCCGCGGGGCATGACCCCGGCCAAGGGAGACGGCAGCGCCGGGAAAGTGAAGGGTCTGAGCCGCAAACCCCCCGGTTCTCACGAGGCCACCGAGGAGCGGCTGACCGAGGTCAAAGCGCTGGAGGACCTGACTCTGTCCAGGGCCAAGCCGGAGTCCGCCTCGGAGAGAGCGACCTCCTCCAACCACTACGCCAGCTCGGATACTTTCAGTTACCACAAGTTCAAGAGGTGCCTGTTGAAAGCCCCTCTGGGGAGGGACGGCGGCAAACCGAGCGACCCCCAGACTAACGAGCGCCGGGAGAAAGTCAAAGAGGTAAGGAGCCTGCAGGGGCATCATCTGGATGAATGTTCTGAGTGTTACTGAGCTGGAGGCTGCAGGGTGACCTGATGGGGAACCAGGGCAGTAAAAACAGAGACCTGATCGGTCAGCATGGCAAATCATCGGAGTTATTGTTTTGTTTTGTTTGTTTTTCTTCATAGAGTAAATAAGTCTTTTTAATCCTGTCAAAACACAGCAGATAAATACCAGTGTGCTTTAGACTAACATAACAAAAAAAGTCTTTCATGAAAGACGTAATTACATTTCCAATGCTGAATGTGGCTGACAATACAGACGATCTCCGTATAGCAGCAGAGGGACTTTTGTTTGCAGAGCTGCTGTCAAACTGAACAAAATGAATTCCCTTTCAATCATATCTGTTGTCTATATTTAGCCAGTATCTTTGACCCTACTGGATGAACTCCTGTTGGAGTTTTTCCAATAAAGACAGAGAACAGTATTAAGGACCAAGCATGACTTATATTGGTTTTGCTCTGTATTTTCCCTTCGGCAGACATCCCACACCAACATTATTCTATATACACATTCCATATATCTAGATAAATGTCAAGGAGACAGAAGACAACAGAAATAAAACATATGTACATATATAGTGATATAACAGTTTTAATAGATGGGTAATTACTTCATCATTGAGGATGAGAGGCTTGGAGTTGATAAACTGTTGCTACTTTTTATAGGACTCACTGATTATTTCTAAAGGTAGACCGTTCACCTTTGTTTGCCAGAATATGATTAATAGTGAGACATCAGATTTCTATTTTTTTTTTTTTTTTTATAAAATCTGTTTAGTTTATTGAAGTCAGATTAGATTTTGAGGGGAGACATTTCTGGATTGGGTAGGAAAATCACGGCTGGGATCTCGGATAGATATTTGCAACATGTATTCTTCACATTAACAACAGAAAAACATCACTTGAATGATGCAGATGATGCCTTTTCCCAGCAGATGTATAGGCAACCTATAATAAAACTGAACAAATGGAGGGTAAAGCTGGGACACACTGAATTTATTGAAACTGTAACGGCAAGAAATTAAAACACGAGTGCAACAACAGTTGCAGGCTTTACATGGAAGACCTGCCTGGTTTGAAAGAGGATTTATTCTTTTCACTCCCGTGTGGATCTGGGTTAGCCCCTCGGAAAAGCTCCGCTTCTTGAAGATCCACTTATATCCTGTTGAATTCAAGCGTTAAGTCACATTCTGTCTGGTCATTCTGAATGATTATGCTTTTAGCTGTAGCACCTCCTCCACCTCCTTCACACAATCATCTGCAAGTGATATGACTGTGCAGTGAGTCTTTGGCCAGGAGCTCTTCAAGCTGTGTGCCAGCCTTTGTTGAGCCCTGTGGGTCCAATAAGGGCTCCAGAGTGGGAGCGTCTGGAGATCACACATCTGTACCCACTCAAGGCGAGTGAGGCTTTGTGGGGGGGGGGGACAGTCATCGGCCAGCGTGCACAGATGGGTTTCAGCCTTGGCGTGTGACGCAGACGTGTCATGTTGTCACGCGCGCTTGGGGTGTCACCCTCTTGCGCTGCTCTCATGTTGTTCGTTGCTGGAGGTGATGTGCTTGCATGATGACCGAGGTGTCAGAGGATGGAGCGTTATTTGCCCTCGTGCACCGAGCTCTCACTGACTCATGGCTTCTCTTTTGATGCTCTCTCAAGTGAATGTCAGTGTGACTTTGCCTTCCTGGTCTCCCAAGCTGAGCTTCACAAAATCCATGTCTTGGGGGGTGTCGCAGTCATGCAGGGAGATGTTATTACCACCACGCCCTTCTTGTTGCAGGATATTAATTGGAACCTAAGTTAAGGCATGCTCACACGCACTGCATTGCTCCTTGTTAGTGTGCGTTTGCTGAAGTGTTTGTGTGATTTTTGTTTTGTTATTGCTGCAGTTACAACCTTCCTGAGCCCGCTGGCAGTGTGGCAGACAGCTTCTCTTTGTCCTGCAGGCTTAGATTTACGCTGCCAGTGCAGGCTGACACACAGTGCGCCTCTGCTTTGTTCAGGTTTACAGATGTAGACCCAAAAGGTAACCGTAATATAGCTGTGTTTTGGTGGTTTCTGTAAGCGCTCTGATGTATGTTTCTGTCGTCAGTCTCTGAGCTCACGTTGTGGTCCATAGACGGAGCAGCTCTGTGAATGCAGTCTTATTTTTTTCAGCGTAATGGAATGCAGAAAGAGGGTATTTCCCTCCCAAAGCCAACAAAAAGGGTCCAGCCAGCCCGCAGAGTGCTTCAATGCCCAGACTGTGAATGGGCATCGTTTTTCTCAACTGCCAACAACAAGAAAGCAGACTCCCCACCTTCTTCCTCCCTGTGTACGTCCAATGCCAACAGAGGGTGAAACAAGGGACAATGACTGCCTGATCACACATCACAAATGTTTAAAGGCACCCCCTCCATGAGTGGGGACCCTCACAATCCCAGCAAAATGCTGCCAAAGTCACTAAGTTGCTCTGTATCTAATCCAGAAACGTCCTGCTCGTAGATCTTTCTCGTCCAAAAGTTCTCAGCAGGATGATGAGAATGGAGAGTCATGAAACCTCCCGTTTGTTAGTTTCTGATGCTGTGGCTCCCTGAGCTGGTTGCGTGGCTACGCCTCTGCCTCACCGGGCCCGACATGGGAAGTCGTGCAGCTTGGATTGCTCCACAAAAAGGTGCAGCCAGATCAACAGGAAGAGTTTCCTTTTCTTTATTCTGTCCACATTCTGTTGCTTTACCTTTTTGTATTACTCTGGCTGAGAGTGCAGTAAAAAAAAAAAAAAAAAAAAGTGTTGTATGCAGAGGAATACATCCAAAGAAACAAAAAAGTCGAGAGGACACGAGAGAGAGAGACATGGGGAGCTGTGTAGCTCCACGGAGCGAAGCTCAGCCACAGAACGAAGCCACATCTGTCTCCTGTGTTGGTCTCTGCAACATCACACACATGAAAAAGCAAAGTGTGCATTTAAAGGAGCTCCTTGTGAAGTCAGAAATGTTCTTTTCCCTTCGTCGTATGAATATTTACCAGAGCGATGCCGGTGCAGTTAAATCAAAGCCCTTTCATGGGGAAATTGAAGGATCTTCCATACTGTGGCCTGTAACCTATGATGAAAGGGATGAAGGCGACGCGAGGAGATGAGGGAGCTGGCAGTGTTGCAGTGAAGGGACAGACTCATTGTGCGCAGCCTCTCGTGACAGATCTCCTGGTAGAGCAACATACAATGATCATTATAAAGGTATAAAATTAACTCTCCACTCGCAACATATAAACTAAAACTTTCAAGCATTTTTAATCGTGATCAGTATGTTGTCTGATTAATCGAAATACAAAACACATCTTCAATTATGAAATGTTCAAAAACTCTTTGAGATCCTTTGTTCTCATTTTTATTGTCTATAAACAGAAATGATAAATAATGAAACAGGAATATTTCAGTTTACGACGAATAAATCTAAACTGTCTAGAAACACACGTTAGTTTCTATTGTTTCACATTTTTTTTAAGATGCTCTTCTACTAGTTTGTTGTCTGTGTTAGATACTCTCACTTTAGACACATGTGTACATGTACATGTTGAATTATGCAGCTGACTAAGAGCTGCAAGACTGTTGTGACTGTTAATTCATCCTGTTTGAAATCCACCTGTATCCCCATGATGACTAACAACTATCAAACAATCACAAATTCAGCATGTAAAAAAAAAAAAGAACAGGAAAAAGTGCACAGTGGTGATAAGACAGTTTTGGTTAAACTGTCCCTCAACGTGCTGGTTTACCAGCAGGAACCTCCTCTGCTTTCTACAACCTCCAAATGAACAGCAAGAAAAACACAGTCGACTTGGCAGAATTAATCAAAAAACAGATTGTATTCTTTTGTTTGTTTTCAGGAACCTGAGTGAAGAGCTCAAGAAAGCAGGTTTTACATGAATACAGATAAATACTGAAATACCTTTATTAATTCTTCATCTTTTGACTCTTTTCAGTGGTCATAGAGCTTGATGGACAGTCGCTGCATTTAACCGCCATACTTGTATGCATATTTGGCAAAATACAAAACAGGAACCATCAGACAAATACTAAAATCTATGCATGTTAACTACAAATAAGTACATTAATTGACACCGAGGTATGGTTCTCAGGTTTGTTTTTGTCAAATATGCATACAAGTATGGCGGTTAAATGCAGCAACTGTCCATCAGGCTCTATGACCAGTGGAAATAGTCAAAAGATGTAGAATACAAAACAAAAACACAAACGAAGAAAAAAAAACCTAAACATAATAAATAGGTAAAGCTATAGTATATAAGATAGACGTAATCATGGTTGTGCAGCCACAGACAATCTGAGATTATTTTCTGTGTAACGAAATTCACCTGCGAGAAGCTCTGGTTGTTAAAAGTTGCTCACAACCAGTAGAAATGTCGCATTAATAGTGATGCTACAGATCCTTAAATATTTGATGTTGCTGAAGTGAGTATTTTTTTTTTGTTGTTGTTTAAAAGTATGATTTGGCTCTGGTATAGTGGGTTGAGCTGGCTCATTACCCAAGCACACGCAGAGACACACAAACCGAACACAAAGCCTCGGAAATGGGTGCACTTGCTGCCGGACCTGAAATCCCCTTATAGCGGTAATGACCAGTGAGCTGGGTGACAGTCTGAATAAAATGTTGCCGTTAAGCTGGCGCCTCCTGGCCGGCTCCGAGCGCCGTGACCTCCCTGCACCCGTCGTTCCCCTGCTGTCTCCTGCTACGAATCAGGTGTGCCAAGCAGCCTTCGGTCTGAGCCAGGAAAATGGCCGCCCGCTGAGCGAGAAGAAAGAAACGGAAGATGAACAAAGTCCCAAGAAAAGGCTTACACTTTGCCTGTGTTCCCACAGAGCTAGAACTGTGGTGCATTTCCTCTCCTCTGTGGATGCTGTGCAAATGTCAGTGGCTGGTGTTTGGGAATCTGAGACCACGGCTGTCTTTGGCTTTGTTTATGTAGGGGAGTGAGCCACCGGGCCCCTCTGGGTATTGATATATTGTGCAAGTCACTGGCATCTGAGGTAGATAATATCAGCCTGTCGGTGCTGCTGGACATTGATGTGGACTTTCTCTGCTCCGTAAGATGGGAACAGACTTTTGTATATTGTCTTTGTAGACATCTTACACATTCCGGTGGTTGTATCCAGTCATTGTTATAACAGATCAACCTCAATTTGTTGTTAAGCTCATGAGCAGCTCACAATGCATGAGGAGCAGGGAGATAGAGGACTAATTACTTTAAGGTAAAGCAGTAAATATCATCTTCACAGGGTTAGTTCTTGTCACATTTGAGCTTTATGCTTACTGGAGTGTTAGTTTATTGTAGCCTAAGGAAAAATATATCAACGATAGGGAAGTTAAGGCTTTATTTTGGTGTTGCAAGCCTATATAAATGAATAGATGTTGCATGTAAAAACACCTTTTTGAACGGTAGTTCAGTGTGACTTATGTGCTCAATGGTGTGAGTATAGTTTTTGGATTCATTCCAGTGTTGCACAAACAAAACGGCATGTTCCAGTTTGGTCTATTGATAAAACAAAACTGTAACTGCTGCAGGTGGAGTCACAGTCTGAAGATCATTGGTGGAACCATCATAAAAACAAGTGTTTCATAAAGGAAACTGTATGCAAAGCGCATGCAAAGTGCAATATTTCGCAGATCAAGCACAGTGGGTCTGATAGGATAAACGTTTGTGCAAATTTGGCATCACGTGCACACATGTGAAAGCGTACCTATAAGGGATTGTATCTATCAGCTTTTCAAAGCGAGACACACATTTTGTACGTTGGTCTTTATGCAAAATGGAATATCAGGCCTTTTGTTCCCAATTGGGCAAATGCTTGGAGGAGTTCATGCTAATAGTCTGTGTGATTCACTACAGGTTGGAAACCATTTACACTCGTTTGAAATGGAATTTTAACTTGGCTCAGTCTTCAGCAGAGGTGCTGCTTTTATTGTGGTGATAAGCATTTCCCATGCTGGCTCCCCTCAACTTTTATTTTCAGACTTTAGATTTTAAGTTGTATTTCTGTGTGTTCCCTGTGTTCTAAGGTCTTTGCAGCCTTTTGTTAATGTGTGATTTTTTTATTTTTTTATTTTTTTACTATGGCACCCAATGTTGTTTAAGCCTCCTCCATCAACATGTCCAACGCTGTGGTATCACATTTCATTTTGTGCTTGTTTGGGCTTGGCGGTCAATTTATTCACTCCATGGCAAAACACAAGCAAACCAACATGGGGAGGATATTGTTTAGTAGACTCTCATTTGAATGCTGTTTGCACTTGACTCCACTTGCAGTGTTGTTCTTGGTTGAGCACGTGGACAATGCACACAGTCCAATATCATTGTGACCTGTTTGTGGTTGTGATGCAGTCCATATCTTTTATATCAATCTGTTTAACTCACAGAGGGCCACGGAGGGCTGCAGCTGATCCATGTTGACTTTTGGCAAAGGCAGAACACCCGGGATAGGTTGCCAGTCCATCTCAGAGCAAATAGACAAATAATCATCCACACACACGCTCAGATCCCCAGCTAAAGGCCAATTGATCTCAAATGCATGTTTTTGCGCACTATTGTAAACCAGAGAAAATACATGCACACATATTGAGAACATGCAAACTTCAGACAGTCGGGGACAGTCTGGGAAAGTCAGCCATTACAGCAATGTTTGGCCCTGGAGCCAATATTGTGCTTTTTAATTATATCTCCTGTGTTGTCCCAATATAAATGCCATTTTGTGTAACATGTCAACACTTTTAAAAGTCACACCCTTTTATTAGAGCGGTTTTTATATCCCAGTGCTGGTGACAGCTGTTTCCAGAGGCTTTATGTTTTCAGGTCGTCCATTCTATAGTTGTGAGGGGGATACATCAGGATTGCCTGGAGGATTTTTTCATTAAATCCGACATGGATGATCACGTGTACTCGGGGATGAACTGATTAGATTGTGCTGGTTGAAGGTCACTGTGTCCTCAGAAAACATGTTCGTGGCCTCTGTTTTTGACAAAATGTCACACAGATGTGTTGATGGATGATGTTATAATGTGATGGCGTTCTATATCCATCAAGGTCAAAGATCAGCTTCACAGTCGCGTCGTAATGTTGTTGACGAACCGTAACTCAGGAGCAGGAGACCGTATTCATATGGAGGGGAGTAATGATTTTGTGACACCAAACCTGGAAACCTTGGAACTGTTGCCCAGTTGAAGATGTTTCTGTCTGAATTTTAGGATACGAAGCCTTCGACACATATGATCAGATCCTGTTGTAAACCCCTGGATTGGTTTGCAGAGGCACGCCAACCTGTTCTAGTTAACTGCCATTGTGGTTTAATGTGAATGCTGTTCAGTAGGGAAGTAGTTTCAAACGGTGCTTGTAGACAGCATGATTTCATCTTTTCATATAACCCCCAGGGCTCGTTTTGATCATCTTTTTTATATTCCTCCACCTCGTTCTTAAATGCAAGTTGCTTGTGCTCCTCAATCTCTGTGCTGAACTGTCTGTTTTAATGCTTATATTGAATTTACTCACATTTATTTATAAATGGGCAAAGTGAGCTTCACTCATCCATATTCAGAGACTCTTAACGCTTTATCCACATTAGGGTTGCTGGGAGCGAGAGCCAACTCTGGCTTACACTGGCTAAGAGCATGGCAGTCCCTGGACACACCGGTCCATCACAGAAAACCATAAACACAAATTCACTCGTGAGTTCAATTTAGAGACACTGACTTATGTGACTTGGCTTCTCACATGTACACATCTTAAAACATATGTCTTAAGGCTGTGGGAGGAAAACGAAGACCATCTATCCATTTTCTATACTGCTTTATCTAACTGGGGGCTGCAGCTTATCCCAGCTAACTATGGGTACAAAAGCCATTTGGAGTCAACAGTTCCCCTCAAATGCTCGAGTTCCAGGAGAATACACCCGACACGCACTCACAGAATATGCAAACTGCACACAGAAAGGCACTCAGGCCTGGAACCGAAGCCATGGAACTAGCTCTCAAGCATTTCGAGGCATTCACTTCCCTGATTTTGTTTCGGCTTGTTGGCCGCTTTATTTTTTTCGGGATGCACCCATGTCCACAAATCCCCAGTTAAGTACCGTAATCGGCCCTTCTGTTCAAAAACTCTACATGACCCCTTTACCTCAACGTTTGCTTTCCAAAGCAGAAATGATCAATGTGCTGGTTGATGCATTTCTCCAGATCGTGCTGCCACGCTTGAGCAATTTAATGCTGATGTGGTGATGACCTGTAAAAAAAAAAAAAAAGCTTCCTGAAACCTATGTTTTATATAAAACCATTATTTCTTCTCAATTCTCGCTTCTTTAAGCTCAGGCTAACCCCTTGTCTACATGGGCATTGGTTAAATCAATTTAGAACAGTTTTTAATGGCTGTAAAGTTGGAATGGTATCTCTTCAGGAAGTGTGTGCTTTGTAGAATAATGGCAAGAAAGAGGCACATCAGGTCAAAACGAAAAAAAGAGCCCAGCAGAAAAGCATATTTTTCTGTGTGTGATAAAGGCTGATTAAGCTATAAAATACCAGGTCTTTTCCCCGAGGCTATCACTGCAGGAAGCAAGTGATCGGGTGAACTGGAGAGAGGAAAAGGAAGGATGTGAGGGAAAAGGGGGAGATGTTAGCTAACATCTTTCTGCATTCGATGCAGCTTTTCTACCCGTATTCCCTTTGTGATGGGGGCACGAGCTTCGGGGGTAGTTTCTCTGTTGAGGCATGCTTTTCAGTGAGGTGTTTATATATGTTTGTGTACGTGTGTACGTATATGCATATCTCATGTGCAGTAGCATGAACACGTTACCCTTTGTAGTTAGTTATGATATGCACATAGGCTACTATATGCAGCCACCTGTATTTTGTTCTGTGCATATTTGGGTTTTTGTGTGTGTGTGTGTGTGTGTGTGTTGGTGTGGGTTACAGGCAAAAGTAGAGGATTAGATCACATCTTGAAGGAATAAAGTCCCTCGAGTGCCCTTCTCTCCTGAGAGGCCAGTCAGGTTCCTTCTGTTCATGCAGGATTTAACAACTGAAGGGTTTATGAATGTAATCTGCATTTTCTCTTCAGCCACGTGTTTGTGTGTGTGTGTGTGTGTTTGTGTGTGTAAGGCTGGTTTACGAGAGCATTGCAAGTTTGTCAGCAGTTTTGAGATCACACCCGACTCATAGCTTTTTTTTTCTTTTCTTTTTTTCTTTCTTCTCCCAATGACGTGGCCCCAGTCAACAGTCTGCAGATGCTTTTCATTCATTTCTCGGTAAAAATCCAGATTTTCACAGAAAGTCCCCACTGTTGTTATCTCCCCTCCACTTCCATATTTGCAGTCCTGACCACTCTGTTTGTTTGCTGTGCTTGCCCAAGGCCCATCCACCTCTGTTTACTGAAGGCCTGCAGGTATTGCATCAGTGGCCTCTATATGCAGACGGCTACGTCTCAGACTACATGTTGTCAACCTCCCCCCCAAGAACGCATGCACGCACGCACATAACGGCACTCCAGAGGTGGGCAACACTCTTGGCAGTGTCTGTATGTTTTTCTTGAAAGTAGATTTCCGCTTTTCTCAGGTTTCATCACCCGGCCTCTGAAAAGTCTTTCTTATACTATCATCCATGGCTGTGATGTTGCAATAAGTTCCATGGAAGCCCATTTATCTTGAGTTCACAGTACAGCTGACATAATGGGGTCATTGTGCGTATACCTCTTAATCCTGGCTCCTAAAGGCATGTGATTACTGGAAAAAACACACACATTCATCCCTGACTGGATCGTCTCCACTTTCCTCATGGTTTCTCACCAGACATTGACTTTTTGATAAGGCCAAAATTACATCACCTAAAATAATACGTGGTTGTTGCTTTTATCAGGACTTTCACTCGTCTTTGATATTTCTTGGAAATTACTAAACAAGGGCTGCTACAGGCCCATTTTTATACCATTATATGCCCTCACTTACATTAGTAGCTCTGTAATCTTTTTTTTTTTCCGAGAAAATGTGTTTGTCCAGACACTGCCAGAAGCCCTTTTTAAAATCAAAACAGAACTCTTAACGTTCTTTAAAAAAAAAAAAATACAGCTGATATTTTTCAGGTCCATTTGATAGGTGTACATGCACTTCAGTAACTCAGCTATGAGTCTCCTCTTCATTTTGATAATTTTTGTCATCAGATGATAACAAAGATGGCAGAAAGTTTGAGTCCATCATATCGTAATGGTTTGAATCTCAGTTATTTATGACTGTGCTCCTTTCCTTCTTCTAACAGTCAATTTCTGCTGCAAATTCTGATTCAAACCAGGATTCCCACACTTCAAGTCCAAGACTTAATGCAATGCACCACCAGGTGGAACTATAAAATACATTGCAGTGTTGTTTTTATTAGTTTCTGGCAAATGTAGCAGCCATTTTAAAGATGTTATTACAGATTTCACTTCGAAAGTCATTACTAGATATGACGGAAGAAAAGGACAGAATAGAGATTACAACCATGCCTTCCACTCTGACCGGTGTTGCGCTGCGAGCAGCGGATCGAGATACGCAGCCAATTTAGAGGAGAGCGCTCTTTTCGAAAAGACTGTTAATTACACGTGTGTGTGTGTACCACAGTTGAAAGGTAAATAAGGTCCACTAATGATTAACGGCCCCTAAAGCACTTTACAATGTTTGTCACGTTCAGCCATTCACAGGTACATTCGCACACCGTTGGAGGCAGCCGCCATGCACGGTGCTCAGTCCATCCGTTGGTCCAGGACATTTTGATATAAGGGCAGACGGGGGGGTCGAGTCCACGACACTCCAACTGAGCGATGACCCACTGTACTCGAACCATAACCACCATTTAGGACAGCAGTAACCCACAATTCCCTCAATTGCACTATTAAATTGCATGATCCTTGAATGCCTTGTATTTCTATTCAATTCCATTCTATTCTATTCCATTCTATTGTGCTTGATTACCGTTCCTTGTATGAACACTAGCCTGTTTCTTTCGTAGAGGGAAAACAACGTATTATTATGCGGCTGCTGTTGGGAGGACATCAAACACAATGTTCTTAAATATACACACATTGCACGCATGGCTGGTTTTGACCTCTTTCATTCAATCACACATAAATATAGCTTAATTTCATTAGCCTGTCACTTTCCACAGAGATGTTGTTATTGTGTTGACAGCAGTGACCTGTCAATATTGGTACTGATGAGCTCTGCAGCAGGTGTGTTTACAGCAGACGCACTCCATTCGTTTTTTGTTTTTTTTAAATAAAAAAACCAACATTTGAAATCCTGATGCTTAGACGCAGCAGAGCATCAACTTAGTCGTTGCAGGTTGCCTGTTTGCAATATAGTGTTGAGAATTGTGATAATGACAACAGAGCAAAAGATAGAAGCAGCCTTTTCTGGTGTGTGTGTGTGTGTGTGTGTGTGTGTGTGTGCGCGTGTGCGTGCGTGCTGAAAATTGTGGCGATAAAAGGCCCAAGAATACCCTTGTTTGCTGTGTGCACTGCTTGACATCCTCTGCTCGATGCTGAGCAAAATTGCCACCGCCACTTTGCCCCCGAATCCCACCCCCTGAGTCCCCCTCCACACGCCCCTTCCTTTCCCCAACAGCCTCACCTTTTTCTCGTTGGCCCACTCGGGCAAATTCAACAAAGAAGAGAGGGGGCAGAGTGGCCTAGATGTGCCCGGCAGAATATTGGAGCCCCTCGCTGAGTCCCAGCCCCTTGCCTTTATGCCTGCTTAATTGGTCAGAAACAACATGCATGGCTGTGTTCAGCAGGGTAATGGCGAGACATTAGAGTGGGCCGGGGGACCTCATTTCATCACTCTTTGCTTGTCTTTGTTTGGTCCCACTTGTGATTTTTTTTTTTTTTTTTTCCTATCCACCCCCACACCCCCTTCTCTTTCTGTTTGTCCTCCTCTCTTCTTGGGGATGTGTGGCCCCGGGCGTGTTTACAGCCGCTGCCCTGCCAACTAACCCGTCCTCTGAACGCCGAGCGAGCCAGTGCGAGCTGCCCGGCTGCTGTCCGCTCAGATTGGTGCTCCTGCTATATTGCCCCTGTGTTGTGACATGATTTCAGCCAACTTCCAAGATGGATGAATAACACTGTCAAGCTTTTGACCCACAATTTAGGCGGATCCCCGGAAGACAACGTCTTCTTTTATGCAGCAGCGTTGCTTTTTTTCCCCCAAACCAGCCACTCCACTCATTTCCACCGGACAATGGCTCCACGTGGAAAACCCATGGTCGGTAAAGCGCTATGGACTTTTTCCTGGGTCAAGAGGAAAATGTACCTCCCTGGTGATTTTCTACATCGTGAGCATCAGCGGGCAAATTGCCATTAATTAGCTGAATGCTTACAAGACCGTTTTAGCCAGAGCTGGGTGTATTTGTTCATTATTATCACAATTAAGTCCCTAATCAAATGGCAGCAGTGGTACTCAGTACTCATTAGGGAGCTGTATAGATTTCTCCCGTTTCCATCAAGGTTGGATGATTGGCTAGCTAGATAATTGCAATTTTCATCCGTCCACAAGTCGTTGTGAAGGCAGGAAGGAAAAAAAAAAACAAATAAACTGATTCAATAACCTACTAATGACTGTTTGTGTGTGTGAGAACAACCAGTTCAGATCATTAATTGGATGAGAAGTGTGGGTGACGGGCTCCTCTGAATATTTCTCTCGCATTAATGCGGCAGGTCACAGAGACAGCTGGATGCAGAGCGGAGGCAGTGGCGTCTTAAAATGAAAAAGGTCCTTCAACCTCTTCTCGGTACTTGTCATAAGAAAAGCCAGACAGCCCAAAGTGTCCTCTATGAATTATCACTCAAAGTCCTCCTTTAATGGAGAGCTGCAAACATTTAAGAGCTTCTCTTAAAAAAAAAAAAAAAAGTACAACTCTTCTGGTTGAAAAAGTGCAGCTAAACTCTTCTCGTGCAAGAGAAGACATTATAACCTGAGTGTGGAATGGTTTGAAACATATACGCTCTCTCATCATTTAAACATGTAATAGAAATACATGTTTCCTCATTTCTACTTCACTTTTGAAACCAGTTTGCTTTTAACAGTGATATCTTCTGTACTGTTTAGATGGGAAGTCCTCACTTTCTCATTCAGAACAGAGTGAACGGTGACACTGTGCGCACCAACAACAGGAAATGGGTGTAACTGGCTGTCCACTTTCAGAAGTGACTGCGGTGACGGGCGTTTTTATTTTCTTATTTTTGTGGAAGAGCCCAGATGGGATGTTTCTGTTAACCAGCTGTGACGGCGTGTGGCCCTGCGGTGTCATGCTGAACCGCTGCTGAAACTGTTAAATAATGAAGTGGTGGCTGATCTGAGCCGTTTCCACAAGGAAAACAAAAACGCTCTACTTGTTCTCAAGTTGTTATTCTTTAATAGATTTTTTTTCTAACCCTTTCATTCCTGTTCCGTTACTGTTGAGAGGATTTGGGATACTTACTTAATAATGGCAACAGCTAGACCAGTTATGATGTCTCGGAAATACCACAAGCGAAGCAGAGAAATGGTTTTGTCTTTACAGTGCCCCCAGAACTTACTCAATCACATCGAAACGCACAATAATATCAAATAACTGGCAGATTTTAAATGTTAGACTTTTCTTGGTAGAGGGAGCAAAATCAAAAACTCATAGCACATTTTTGAAAAACATCCATAAAAATTTATCAATCCAGTCAATCAAGTAGCAAATTGTTCATGGGAGTTCATTCCCAATCCATTTGACTTGTTTTTATATTTTTTTGTTGCTTAGTTATCAGAATAGTTGTTTTAATTAAAGCTTTATGTTTGAAATATTCATGAGTATTCATATACTTTCAAATTAATTGCTATAATTTAATTACACTGTGGGCTTTCATTTAATTGAATTCAGTTGACTTAGTTTGGTATGTGTGACTTTTTAATTGAATTAAATTAAATGTACAAGTTAGTCAGGATTTAAACTAAAGTTAGAATAGAAAATGGAGTCATATTGGGGCCCTGTAACACTAAAACATAGAAGCAGAATTTGAGCTTCTTTTTTCTTAAAAAATAACCTCAGATATATAATTGATGTTGACGACAGGCCTGGTTTCACACTCAGTACTGAATGAAGCAGCTATTGTTTGAAATTTGCAACACAACTATATTGCTCGTCCTATTGTTAACAATTCTGAATTACATGTAAATCCTCTTTTCCTCAATCTTTCCCCTTAAAGCATGAACATGATTATGACCTCTCACCATAAAGATTCCACACTTTAAAGCATTCATTCATTTGTCTTGTGTTGATTATAGGTTGCTTGTCACATGTTGAATTTCTATGGGACTTCCTGTGGTAGGTGGGAAACAGGAAGTAGAATAACAGGAACTATACAAACAGGAAGTAGAAAATGGCTTTAGCTCTTTTTGTAGCATCTGTATCAGAAGAATATCTTTTCATTTTGAAGGACGCAACAGCTGTAAGTTGATTTCATATTTTTAAAAGCTTTGAGATCTATGTTCATGGATGTTGTTGACAAGCGATCGTAAGGCAATGTAACATACTTTAAGGTATTGTTTATTGATTTCTTGGATCATGGAATTCTGTAATCTGCAGGCCTTGCCCGACATTGCCGGTAATCTAATTTTTACATTGACCTAGGCCAGGACAATGTAAACTCAACAGGCAAACATCTCATCCTGGAGTAGAGCAAGGACCGTTTTCACGAGTGTTTTGTGCTCACGAAGACATTTATTCTGAATTAATTTCAGTAATAAATCCATTCATATTCGAACTGCTTTATTCAACAATGGACTCTTAGGCACTGGAATTGATCCCATCTGATCATGGATTAAGAGATTGAGCGTTCGCACAAGTATTTCACTTTCCATGTGTGTTATGGATGATTTACATAGAATAACACTATGAGAGACATCAATCACAAAGAGCAGAATTCAAATGATGGTTTTGTATAAAATGAGGCGCTCCCATCAGCACAGAAAGCTTGACGTGCTGGTGGAGGCAGTTGTCAAATTTATTGGCGCCTTGCAGTGAAGAAATTTGAATTTTTGACAAAGAATTGAAATTGCAAAATGTGAAATGAATGGTCTGGAATAAAACATTTGAGGTACAAATAAATGAATAAAAAAATATATTAATAATGACTGAAGAAAAAGGCATGGTGAACCAGCTGAACGAATTCTTTTCACCACAATACCAGCAGTATCTCTGCCGAAGGCTGAGCCTGTTTGAACCTTCTTATCAAATATGCATTTTTTTTATTAATTTTTTTATTGGGAACAGATAATGCAAATAAAACATGAAATTACAGCTTACATTCCCAGATTTTTAAATATCCATACGACATAAACTGCAAAACAACAAATGCATATATAGTTGTACAAAGACAAAGTAAATAAACAAACAGAAAATAAACATTGTTCCATATCTTCATTGTTTTAGGGATACATTAGTGAATCACATCTTAAAATGAGTTGCGTTGTTGTTCTTATCAAATATCGATAAAAAAAACCCCACACACAATTGTTAGGTGTTGTACATCACATTGTACATGACTCGGTTTGCATAAACACACAACCAACATTCAATATTCTTCAAGGCAATATCTATCTATTTTTGAAAGGAGGTATTTAGAGCTGTAAAGGCCATAACTTCTTGAAGTTTTGCTAACTTCTTTGTTTGTCTTTTTGATAACTTTAGCAAAAGAAAAGAACCCCTGAATAATTTGTAATTTCCCAACTACGTGTGGACTTCGTGAGTCAGTTGGCAAACCGATCGTTCAACACACTGCGGCTCAGCGGCTGTTATGAGTCAAACGGTTCCTACCTTTTATCCCCTGTGTTCGGAGTGGGGAGCTTCTGAGTCATGCAAATGATGTAATTAAACTTTTAATGTGCTAACTGTATTGAAACAGTGATCCATCCGAGTTCATTTGGCTCAGCATTGGAGTGGAAACCTGCTGCTAACTAAACCTCCCCTCAGAAGATGTGAGCCCGCTCACCCGCTCTCTGGTAATGATGTCTGCAGGGAGACGTGCGGACACAATGGCAGAAATCAAAAAACGACGGCGACGTGTCTGAAAGGTCGAGGCCAAACCTGTTTCGCTTGCACCTGTGAGACGGGACTGTTTTGTGTCAGGCAGGAAGATCATGTCAGTTTTCATTTAAAGCGATTCAACATATTAAAAAAAAAAAAAGAAAAAAAAGTGACAGTTCACATGATGATGGCAAAGCAGCAATTTTCAATATTATGGTAATTACAGATTTCATAATAGAGTTTTAATTATGAACAGAGTACAGTATGTTCAGGCATTAAGGGTTTAATAAATTCAGTCCTTACATCACGAATAAATTGATCTTTCACATGGATTTCTATTGAATTGTGTGACTGGCATCCCAATCAGTCTGGCCTTTAGATTGGATGTGTATGTCTAGATGAAGACTTGTGTCTTAGCAACACCAGTTTATTTCTTCTTTACTCACTGCAAAATAACTGCCCAGTTTCACATGCACAATGAAAGAGAGATTAATTGGTTTTGGACTGTGTGAGCCTTCGAACTGGTTTGATGCTTGTGTTGTTCTGATTTAAAAGTGAGTGCACGTTTAAAAAAAATAAATAAATAAATAAACAAAATGCACCCCTCTCAGCCTCCAGAATGCTTGAAGAGTGTTTGAGGCTCGAGTTCGGCTGTGTCTGGAAGTAGCACACGCCACGTCAGAATACAAATGCTCTATTTTCTTTTTAAATTATTTGTGTGGAAAGTAGCGACAGATAATCCCTTTGTGTGAGAATCTGAGCAAAGAGTTTTTATTGTGATGCTATTTTTTTTTTTGTGATGGAAAATGTGCATTAAATATGTGTTAAGTGCACTTTTAGGGGTCGGATGAGCGCTACACATTAAGCTATTCCATCCGTTGGAGGCCAGGGAAGCGGTGGGTTTCACTTTGCTGGTTAGTCACAATTGAAAGTGAAATTTACAGTGTGGTTTGTTGCTGGAATCCACTCAGAAAATTGTGCATACCGATTTAATCACTGAGGTCTTTGAAGATCTTTGAAAAGAGCTTCACACGAGGCAGGAAACACTCGCAGTCGGTTAGAGAGCGATGGTAAACAAGATGACATTTTTGCCAAATCAGCTGCCACCTGATGGGAATGAGTGCAAGCGTGCGTGTAATCTCAAAGGAAACGTTCAGCACTTCGTTAAAGGAAGTGCGGCGGGTCAAAGTTTCGGGTGTTCAGCGAAAAGAATATGTGATCCTCTGTTTCATTAAAGTTGTAATTTTCAATTCCAGGTTGTGTTATCGAGAGTATCATCCCATATGCCATGTTGCTTTATTTCTTCAGGTAGGCCCAGAGTGCCGAGTTATCAAACCCATAGAAAGGACTCCTTCGGCTACAACGCTAAAACGTTGCTGTGATTAAAGTCTTTTATTCTTTTAAGGAGTCACAGATGTTCCAGACTTCTTTTTTTTTTTGTGATCTGGAAATTACGGTGTCACTTGTCAGTGTGCTGCTTTCACTCTACGTATATGAAGAAACATAAAGCATCTGTAAGCCTGCTTTTGTCGTTTTGTTTTTTCACCCCCTCGAAGTCCAGCCAGGTTTGGACTCAAAAAAGCAAGTCAGGCCTCAGGAAAAAAGTTTGCACAATGTTTTGTGTGTGTGTGTGTGTGTGTGTGTGTGTGTGTGCGTGTGTGTGTGCGTGTGCGTGTGTGAGGCTGTCAGGCCCATTGCCATTGTGTTTTCCAAGTAAAATGAGATTGATGCTTACAATTAATTCTGCAATGACCATTAGCTTAAGAGGCGAGCCCTGCAGAATCAGCAGCAGGGGGTGGGTGGGCACAGACAAAAGCTGTGAGTGTGTGTGGTGCTTTAAATACAGTTTGCTCCGGGACCTTTGAGGCCCACCGAGTCTTTACAAGTGACGGCTATGTGCTGACTGGAGTGAATAAAACTCATCAGGCCCCCTTCAACATCTGCTCCGTCTTCTGCCTTCTTTGTGCACGTGAAGGTGGCTGCGAGCGTATAGTAAGCATGTCATTGTAGTATGCTGGCCAATATAGGACACTAAGGCTGAACCAGTGAGATTTGTTTCTTTAACATTCAGAGGAAGCAGATTCTGTTATGTGGAGGCGGAGAAAAACAGGCTGCCCACCTCTGAAGATAAGTAAAGCCCAGAGGGCTTTTTCCTCTGGAAGATATTTCAGCATGAATATGCATAAAATCTAATCTCCTGTTAGTCTGATTATTCAGCATTACTTTGCCGTGCTTTCTCTCAACTATCACCATTGAGGAAGAAGGTTAAAAAAAGCTTGTAGGTTATGTTGGTTATGCCTTCATTATGTCTGGATGCAGCTCCTTCAGTTACTTCATTAGTTATGTTGAAGGGATTCACTTTGAACCCTCAGTTTGTTACAGTTACATAGAAGATGATATTCAAACCGTAGTCAAACATTTGTACTATATTGAATAACTACTAATAGAAAATTGTAAAACAAATCTTAATTTTAGTAAGGTACTGGATTTCAGTGGAAAATTGCTAGAATACTGGACAGCATATGATCTACTAAAAAGACTTCCAAAGTGAAGGAATTGAGCTTTTAAAACGAGGCATTACAGTGGCCAACAGGACAAGATTCACAAGTGGATCACACATTTGTCATTTGAGATCCTCAGTACAATCAAAAACACACAATAATCTTGAGTAACTGCCAGATATTGAAGTGATTTTGAACGGAGCACCAGCAGCAGCATTTTGTGATGACTCTAAACCTAAAAAAAAAAAATCATTAAATAAATAAAATAAGTCCAATAAATCTCCCTACAAATTAAAGGACTGCATCGCATTTTGGATGATCTTAAATTAAATGAGCAATAATCTGTTGGGAATATAGTGGGTTATTAACCAGTTAGTGGACACTGTGTGCCAAAAAAAGCCACTCAAAATACATTTCCATTCATAATAAAAAGAAAATTATACTTTAATGAGACATTTTGACGATAATGGAATTATTTACCATGAAAAGAGCGAGCTTGCTGGTGCTCATCTGGGTTTTGTATTCCTCCTTGCAGCATGGACGCGAATGTGGATGCCTTGTCTTTTTTTTTTCCCTTCCTCCTTTGTTTTATTCTGGAACAGCTCCTGCAAGAGCATCACTATCACACACACGAAGGTCTGTTGGCCGGGGGACAAACTTATTTTAGCTCCAAAGTCGACACTCGAGTGAACTTGCAATGCTAACAGAGCTAAAGGAGCGAACAGAGCAGAAAAGCCAGAACCAAAACAAACAGTGCGGATGTTGGGCGCAGGCTGCTACAGGCAAACCGAGCTGACAGTGGTGGAGGTGGCAGCGTGACAAAAAACAACATTCATATTAATGCGGCACTGCTTCTTGGTTTGGCATTATTTATTATTTCCCTGTGGCGTAGCGATCTGGCAGCCATGTCCTGTCAACACCTGCATTAGAATTAGTGACTATAACCTTTTCTTTTCGATTAATCGCATTACCGATTTCTTTCTAGATTAATCAATTCAAATCTCGCAAGTCACACTTTAACACTGTATTGTGAGTAATAAAACAAATGTGGATGAGTTAGATGCCATTTCCCAGTTTAGATTAATCACGAAGCACCATAACAAAGTAATTTAGATACATATCTGACAAGAAATATAGGATTTACAGGTAATGACAAATGAGTAATGGCATATAATGAATAAAGAGTGTTAATAAAGATTAACACAATAACAGTCCCGAAATGACATACATGATGCATCACTATAACTAACTATAAGACTCATAATCTTGTCTTATATTCAACAAAATTTGCAAACAATCATCCGTAACACAATATGTGTTTCCCAACCACAAAATGAAGCTAATGGCTCTGTAATCTTGCCATGCGGCACATTAGTCACGAGTTACTTGCCCAAAGAGGCTTGAAATTGACAACGAGAGAACAAATGTGCTCACATTTAACACACTTTACACACCTGGACACCAAAAGATAGAAAAGCTGCACCTTGACACGACAAGCTTAGATTCATGGTGCATTCATGGTCATCAAGTAATTAATGGTTTGACTAATTAAACGCATGTTTCTACGAAAAGAGTCTAATCAACAAAAAATAAAATTTTGCTGGTGAAGCCAGCATTTCAAAGTAGACTACAGCAAATATATTAAACACAGGAAGAGATTTGAAAATTGTGAACTAAAAACAATGAATGGTTTAAAAAAATAAAATAAAAATGAGGGTGCCATTTGGTGGGATGGTGGGGTAGTGAGAACTTTTCTCCGTTGTAAAGCCAATATAGCCAGCAGACTGGACAAAGAAAACTACCAATATACTACAGTAAGTGATTCTGACAACTCTTATGCATCTCTAGTGAAACTCTTGGTTGGCTCCAAACTCAGACTGTGCACATACTCTTGAAAAGAAGCATGTTTGGATAAAATAAAATTGTTTCAAAGTAGTTTTTTTTATCATAGTTTCTTCTCAGAAATGGCACATTTATTCTTATTGTGGTTCTGTCACAAATTGCACGATAGCACAATTTCAAATGGACCAGGAATTAAAAAAAATAACAACGGCACAGATATATATATAGAAAAAAACACTATTGATTTTATTATTGTGAGAAAGAAGATCAAAGAAAAAGTTTCACTTTTTTAAGTTATTTTCAATGAAACTATGGTGGTTTGTAGAAAAACAGGATAATTTAACACAAAAGGTAAACAAGGTATTGATTGTATCATTTTGATCCTTGGCCGTTACCATTTGAGTATTTGTATTGAGAATCTTTGTAAAATTCTTGTGGTTGAAGGTTATTCCTGTAGATTCTTATCTCTGAAACTCCCACCATATTCTGTCGGTCCCTGCCTGGACTTTACACCCTGATTAACAACTTTCTGGTGCCATTTGGAGTTCACACGGTGCCCTTTAAGTTTGGCATCTTTAATTGGTTCGAAAAGATTGCTCATGTTGACTACATTTGCGGATTTAGCAAAGGGTTTGTACTGTAAATACAGCGTTTGGCATGAGAAGTCTTTGTTTGGATTAATGGTGACATATTTATGATCAAGAGCATACGTGCATTTAAAAAAAAAATTTTTGGTCACTCGTGGCCTCCTGGAGCGAGTCTGATTTTGTAGGTTATCTTGGGGGATGTCACACTGGGAAATTCATCTCCCCCCTCCCTGTGTGCTCAACTCATTTGTTCAGTGCTTGTGTTAATAATTTATGGCAAGTGTGAAGTAAGGGGAGTTTCAGGTTTCTCCGGTGTGAGCCCGTTCCTCAGTTCTCAAGCCTTTAAGATCTGTGGACTTTCTCCTCACACAGGGCTTCAGATGAATTTCAAATCACAAGTCACTTCTGTCCCCATTTGTGGGCTTGTTGTTCATCCTTCTCTACTGCATTTGAAATCTTGAATCAGCTGCTGTGCCACTGGCCTCGACCTGCAAACTTTAAAAATGTACTTCATTGTCTGCTTGCCATCACTCCTGCTCAGACAGACGGCCTCATTGGCAAGCGGTCCTTCGCATTCAGAATATTCTGTTAACATTGTGGGTCAAAGACCATGCTGATTAAATTTCCAGCTTTGAAAGTGACGCAAGCCCGCGATTATGCAGTGTCTGTCAAAAATGCGTCGCAGGCAGCAGGTGAAGTGTGGAACAGATCAGCGTGCCGCCATAAAAGGTTCGACTGGCTCCTCAGCTGGGTGCTGCCGCAAGCTCGGGCGGGATCTTGCTCAGGTATTTAATTGCTCACAGGGATTTAGTTGCAAAGAATTGAAATGGCTTTGATTTTGTTAAAGGTGTGCAGGTCCTCCATACTTCTCTCATAATAAAAAGAGCACAGAGTTCATGTGGACACAGCTGAACTGTTACTCATGAAATCAGCCAGTTTAATTCACTGTGGAAGCCAAAGTCATGAATGTAGTTATGAGTGATGCTTGGAATTAATTTAAAAGAAAAATTTATTTTTTTAAATATATCCAGTGGATGTGGTCTCTTCAGGCGTTGCTGTTATGTTGACGTGTAGAGACAAAATAAAGGTCCCCGCAAGGAAAATCACTGCAGCTTTAGGTCGTGGGTATGGTTGAGTTTAGAATAGAACTGGAGCAAATGATGTAATTCAATGTAATGTCCATGAAAAGCATGAAAACACTATTGTGTGCGTGTTCTTGTTTCTCTGTACAGGTGGGGATGTTGGCCTGTTTGTACACTGATATATGACTACTCATTTTCCTCTGGCACAGATATTGAGATGCCTGTGGGGAAAAAGATTGAATTCTTAGGTAAAGACACATTTTTATGCAGGGGTTTTCAAAGTGTAGGGGGAAGAGCCCCCCCCCAGAGCTTTGAGCACCTTCCAATCCTGAGCCAACCTGCCCAGACGCTCACAACACACATTCTGTCTCACAACAAGTTGTGATTTCTGGTTGAATGACAGACTTTTTAATGTTTTTTTTACATCACAACAACTGTCTAGATCCACCGGGAATAAGGTTTTTGAGATGAAATATGATACGTCCTTTTATACATAGTTCACATAGTGAACTGATGTTGTATTTATGGGTTTGCTGGAAAGCAAGAAATCATGCCGGGAAAAGGCATTCCCCTAACCCCCACACTTTGAGAACTACTGTTTTACCGTCATGGTGTGGATTGAGTTTGACAGAATTAAGTTATGTGGTGACCTCAATCTCTTTAAGCAACCACATTGTGGGAACTTGTACAGACAAAGTTATGGCTTCAATGAAGAAAATCTTGAAATTGTTCAGTGGATATTTGTGTTATAGTGAGGGAAAGGTAGATAAAGTAGTTGGTATGTTTGAGTTTTAGGTGGTTCAGCAGGCAATGCATTCAAGTCAATGTAGTGTTGGAAACTGTGCTGTTCTTGGATTGGTGGAGAATTCACATATTGAATCCGAACTAACCATTAGCACCATTGGCCAACTCATAATTGAAGACATTTGAGGAAAGTTTCCAAAACACATTTTGAACACACAATTTGGACAAAATAGGACAATTAAGCAATTATGTTAATAGTATGAACTCAATTTCTGGGGGGGCAAATATTGAGGTCAGTGTAAATGTAGACATATTCAGACTAAGGTCAGTGTGGTAGGGTTTTGGGTGTCTTCCGCAGTTTGTGACCAGTCCAATTGAAAACTACACAAGCACACATCTCGTCATTGTTCGCCTGCACCATCATTGATAATTTGTCTATGCTGCTCCTGGCACCATGTTTGACTCTCCACTGTGAGCAGTGAGAGGGTCCACACTGTGTAATCCTTAACCTCAGGCTCATAAACCTAACCTCCAACTCTTATCCTGTTCTAACATGTAGGAGGCTGTGTTACAACTCAGAGGGGGGAGCTGATTAATGAGCACTTTAACTCCCACAGCATTGGACGCTGAAATATATAGAGTGGACATGATTGGATAAAAGCCAAGCAAAAGCCCACACAGAAGAATTGTTGCTATGGACTTTGCAGGTAGCCTTTGTTCTCCTAATCAAAATGTCCATCTCTTACGAGGTAGTGTCCACGTAACGTCTTTCTGAGTCATCCCACACTGAAGTTAATGCGGCATAGTGTGCATGTAAACAAAGCTATTGGCTAAAGGTCAAGTGTTCCTACAGCATTCCCACATACTTCAGAGGTTGCGCGTGGATTTCGACACATTTTCAAAGACAAGAGGTACCACATAAGTCCATGAAGATTCACTTTTGCCAAGCTTGTATAAGAGATAAAACACATATTTAGAATTGGAATAGTTGGCTGTAAACTGAAAAGATTGAATACAATTGTCAAAAATGAGTTGGTTTGTGTAAAAGTATAGTAAGTAAAGTAATAGACTGGAAAAGCAAAAGTACACTATACTGGTGGTACCGATATAGTGTAAATTCATGATACCCACTAATGGTATGTTGGGGCAATAAATCCAAGGGTAAGCCTCAGCTACTATATGTTCACGTCAGCGATTATGGCACTTGGAGAGCTTGATATCTTAGGTGGTACACACTGACAAGTTTGAGAACCACTGATGTAAGTACATGTCCTCAATATATGTTCTACAATGTCCATTAGAAAGAAGAGCAGCTGTTCTTGTAAAAGACTTGGTCAGACAATGAGAAGATGTGGAAGAAGGGCCCAGTGTGACTCGGGTGATCTGGAAAGATGACAGAGTTCTAGCACTGTAGGCGTTACATAAAAATTAATCAGGTACTTTAGGGAATGATACAGCAGCTGTTATACAGACAAAAATGTAATTTCTCAAGGTTTTGTAACTTGAATCTTCCTAAAACTTTCTTCATCTTGATGTTTTTGCTTTCTGTGGAGCCCTGTTCCGCGTTTGACCCTTGCACTACATCTTTCTGTCTCACTCTATTCCTTTGGTAAAATTGTGCTGAAACAGCCTTTTCCTCACACATTTAACATTTTAACCTGGATGTTAACGTGCCAGTGTCCAGGGAGTCTGACAACATGCATTTGCATTTCTTCGTCAGTGCCTCTAATATACTCGCTGACGAGTCCATCTCCCTGGGTGTCTTGTTTTGGTATGCAAACTCTTTCTTCCACCTTTTTTGAATGAGCTCTCCGTTGGACTCTAGTTGCACGCATATAGGCCGAGAAGGTTCATTAAAACCCAACATTCCTCAGGAGTGAATAGATGGATACTCTTGTGGTGCTGCTTGCCTATGTTAACATGGATTAGAATCAATTTTCCCTGCTCTCCTTTAGAAAATAAATGATTTCACCCTATTAAATCCATACATAGAGATGTATTGTATCTTGACCCTCAATCCAGCGTTATGTATCTTTTAAGGAATACAAATGTTTACAATTGTTTCATTTCAAGTTGTAAAAGGAATATATATATGGACGTCTTCTTCTCATTAAAGTAACACATGGAGAATGGTAGATCAAACAAAGTTGGATGTAAATTTTCGGTTTCATTACTATTGCTTTCTTTTTGCTGTTTTTTATAAACTCTGCATTGTCTTCAAGGCTGTGTTTAGTAGAACCAGAATTAGCACATACATTTCTGATTAGAGGACAGAAACACCTGCGAATACAGTTATAGAAGAAGCAAACCAGAGGAAAACCTAAATGCATCCACATCTGAAAATAAGAAGATATATTTTGTTAAATCACACAACAATGGTGACAAAGCGTCATACTCTTCAAAATGTTGTATTTTCTAAGTATATGTTAGTGTGGCTTTATAATCAAGCAAAAGAAGATAATGTATGAATATATGAGATAAATAAGATGTTGTGATTGCTAATAAAAGAAAAAGAAAAAAGAAAACCGTCAACAGAAGATGTATGTTTTATGATTTTTCTGTAAGGATTTTCAAGCTAATTCATTTTAAAGTGTCATACTGGCCCATATTTTACTTCAACCCTAACTCACCGGACTATAAACATGTAAGTAAATGCAAGAATGCTCAGAGCAGATTTAAACCTCACTTCAAGTGTGCTATTTCCAGTCTTTGTTGCTGACTTATTTCCAAGAACTGTTTAGAAGTGAGTGAGCTGTGATGTGCTCGTGCTGGCCCTGAGTGACAGATAAAGCTCGTGAGTGCATCTGGCTGAGTAGCTGGAAACAATAGCAGAGGTATGTTTCCAAGGTCCGACACAGGAAAGGGGAAGTGGAGTCATCACATGTCCGTGCTTTCTTTTCCCCTCTCGAAGATCAACATTATCAGCGTCTGTTTGCTGCCTGGTTTCCATCTCACTATCATCCCTTTTCCGTTCACCCTTATCAGGGTCAGAAGTCACCCCACACTCTTGCATGCAAGCAGAAACCAGGCAGGATTCGGGGGGGGGGGGGGGGGGGGGGGGTTGGAGGAATTACTCTGCAGCCTGTTATTGGGACTTCAAAAGGTCTGGAAAAGCAACAGTGCTTTCTCAGCACTTTCATAGTCACCAACAGCCCCTGGGCCTGCAACAAAAGCTGCTTCATTTTATGAGACAACACACGAAAAACAATTGAGATTTATGAGTGATGTTGCGCCGCGCACTAACATGTGCCTCCTCTTCTCTTTCTGGGGAGTGTTTGAATTGTGCTTGAGGTTTAATGCGTCCCTGGGGTCATTGACAACCTCGTGAGACATCTGGCCGTAATTCAGTCCTTGTCTCTCAGAGTTCAGGCAAGTGAAAACACTGAGCTGCTACGAACATTTTCTTGGAATTATCGCTTTATTTACATAAAAACATCTCTGATAACGTCTGAGCTGAAATTCTTCATGTTGCAGATGTGGAAAATCAAGAGGAGACTCCCTGCCAGTTTGTAATTGATAGTGGAAGTGAGATTTGAAATCTCAAAGGTTTAGATTATGTTTTGTATCATGAAAGGAAAAATGTATGTCTCAGGGAATATTACACCACAGCAAATGGGCAAAGTCATTTTTTAGGAAGTCCAAATCCACTTTGAGAGAACCTAACTTTTGTTGAAAAGATGACAATTGTGTTTTGTCATTCTTTTACATAATATATAAATATGCTTCTAAGAATTCCTCAAATTTCCCATAAAAAGCTTAAAAGTGACAGGACCAAAACTAACAGCACCTCAAGGAGGCCAAATATATAAAATAAATGTGTTTGTGGCTATTACAGGCTATTATTATTAAGCAGAAATCTCAGTTGTCAACAAGCAAGGAATCTGGATTCTAACTACATATGAGCCCTTGATACTGCATGTTGGCATGCATGCTCTGAATTTGTTGAATTAAGTGACTAAAAAGCCAGCTCTCCTTCCATATTTTATACCGATTATAGGGTGAAGGGTATTGGAGTGGATCTCAGCTGACTGGAGATGAAGGGGGCACGCTGGACGAGGCACCTGTCTATTACAGGGTATCGATTTCATTCAAACCCGCGGGCAACTTCAGCCAGACTCATTCACCTCAGTTTCATGTTTTTGGACTGCGGGATGAATCAGACTAACGTACAGACACAGAAAATGTACAAAGTTCAAACGGAGTAGTTTTTATTGTGCTTTGAGAAAGCTAACCACTTCACCACCCTGCAGCCAGGAGAGGATTCATTATATTTCTGACATTTACTCTAGTGCAGCTAGAGATTGTGGAAAAACCTTAAAAATTTCTCTCTTCAGTCAGTTGATACAGAAACGCTCTCAATGAAATGCATTTCTTATAAGGAGCCTCATATTCCTCAAACTCAAGGCTGCTACTTGGAAAAAAGAAAGCCTTTTCTCTCCTGCCAAGCCCAAACTCCCTTCAGCTCTGTTACCTGGGGCATGTCGATGAGCACCTTGAGTGTACGGACATTAAAAAGACATGAAACTGTGCAGCACTCTACCTTTACTTTGAGTGTTTGCAGTCAGGAAAGAGTTTCAGTTTTTTTTTTTTTACTGGGAATTTATTTTTGGTCAGACACGAGCGCTTGCAGTCAGCCTTCTCACTTCTCACCAGGACAGTTCACAAACAATAGCTCGTGCTGACCGATTGCAAAGAAAAAATCTGAAAAAAAGAAAGTGAGGAGCACAACCGTAAGAAGAGGCACAGCATATATGTGAACCCTGAATCAGTGTTTGTGTGTTTCCTGACACTTGCGTCTGAGGTGTGTTAACAGTGCCCCAAGGCTGAAAACAGGATTGACAAGGCCTTTTTTTTTTTTTTTTTTTTACAAGACATACTCTACTTCACGGGTCTTCTGTAGATTACAGCACAGTGTGCTGGCTGGCAAAAGAAGAAGGTGCATGTTGGATTTTGTTGGCCGTGCATTTTATTTGGTATTAAGAATGCATTACCATGAGACAGCTCAGTATGTCATGCGTGCTTTTTTATGCATTTTCACTTCCCAGGGAACTGAATATGTGAAAAAGCAATTTCCCATGTGTTTCACCTGAGTCTGAGGGGGAAAAGGAACTCAGTGTGACTGTCTAACCTCCCAAAATCCCCCATAAACATTTCTTCCTGCATCACTTGCACGTATATGAATTTATTCCAGTGCACTTCCCCCCTGTAGAATGTTGGGCAAAACTTCATTGACATTCCTGCGTAGAAAAGGCGACACTGGGAAATGGCCGTTGAGATCAATAAGGCAATTTTCTGTTGGGTCAGCAGCTGACACTTAGGTTATTTACTCTTCGCGGAGTTCGGGGGCCGACAGCGCGGATCGGCAATAACGGGTTGCGTATCTTGATTGACATATTGCTTCGGTTGGCTCATCTCTCTCAGAACACTTTGATCATATCAAACAGCTTCTGTATTGTCCTCGTGATGCAAATATGATGGGAATGTAGCATCTGGCGATATGACGGTCCAATACAGCAATCAGACGTGACATTACAACCACCCTCCAGTGATGTGAATAACACAGATACAGATTGTGTCTTTACTATGGTACCTGTTAGTAGCTGTTGGCAACAAGCGCACATTCTGATCTCAGGAAGCAAGACAATGAGACAGGTGCAAGGTTTTTAGCAATTGTGCTTGTGACACGAGAGCGTTCATAGTACGCAACCAATGGAGCACCTCGAGCCATGAAAGTGGAACAGATAAGAGGACACTGTGTAAATCCAAACCCTAAAGTGACGGAAGGTGGAGCCTCTTACGTCCCCTTACAGGACTTGATCTACTGTGTACATCCTGGGTGGGCAGATATTGCAGAACATCTTCAGAGATCCATTGGAATCCAGGTCAGGGTTGTTTTACCAGCACAAAAATGGTGCCTGTACAATTTTCAGCATAGTTATACTGTCATGGCTGACTTGTGTTTATCTATATTTAAAGGATGTGAGACTTTTGGATGGTCCTGAATGCATCTGGCTGCTAAATTTTAAGCACACATATATTAAACTTATGAAGGCACATAACGACAGAGCAGCAGATGGCTTATCCAACTTGGGTGATGCAGACTCAGACGTCATGAAGACTCATGAAATAACTAACGCATCTGATCGGGTACCAGCTTCAGGTGACGTATAGTGCAGTTAAAACTAGCACCTCAGAGCAGCTCCTGCCTGAGAGTAAGTAGCTAATTGCAGAAATCTAGACGATGCATTCATTTAAACATTTGGCTGAAGGGAGATTCTTTTGAAATGTTTAATAGATCAAATGATTCATCAAAAGAACACCTGCATGCAGAAGGTTTTACTCACAGTTTCCGATTTAAGATACAGTTATTCTATAATCTTAATGAACTCAGTTTCACCTTGCATTGCTCCAGTTATCTCTATCATCTCGGTATTAATGGTATTAACAGGCCAATATGAGATAATATGAAGCTGTAAGCATCAGAGAAAACTGCCAGAGGAGAATCTTAACAATGCAAACACACTTTGGCTGAACTACAAAATTCATAGTTGGGATCATTTGAATTCTCTGAGGATTATTTGAGAAATTCAGTGAACTGACTGACCGAACTCATTGTGTTTTTAGCTTCTGGGAAGAAAACCATGCCTCTTAAACTTCCTCAATCCTCCTAAGGAACAACTGCTGTGTCGCCGGCGAGGCTCATAAATGCCTCCTCCTGTGGCCTGTTTAAAACAGATCAGGGTGAAAGATTGGACATTTACACAGAGTTTCACATGTGTGAAAGACTATAGATTACTTGTCAAACATGTACATACACATATACACTAAATCCACACTTATAGAGGTTCATTTAACTAATTATGGCCCATGGATGTGTCACTGGCTCATTATGATATGCCTCTTCTTCTACAGCTTACTTTAATGGAAACTGTAATATGACCTTGCCAGCTACCATTTTAATACCTTTTGATTTAATGTCTCATAAGGTTTCCATGCCACACTAATCGCAGTAATTGTTCAGGCTGCCAAGTGTCAGTCTATTTTACCCCAGAGTCAATAGCTGTGAGTGCAGATGCATTCAGAGTAGCTCTCTTTTAATGTTACGGGTCTATAATGCCACCACAAAGATCGAAGCGCGTCCATGGCGAGTCAAAAAGCGGGCTTCACGTAAATTGTCTGCATCACATACTTACATACCTACATCGGCCATATCACTGAGACATCCAATTTGCCAGCCGGGCCCAGGAGAAATGCTCTCAGAGCAGAGGCCCATTTTCTTTCCAATTACAGCATCGGAGCAGGTGAAGTGGCCTATTTGCTTGTTGAGGCACGCGGGGCATGCTCGGTGAGCCGGGATGACTGGCAGCCAGGATGTGGATAAGAGAGGAAAGGTTTACATCGATGCAGATGCGCTGTCTGTTTACGTTGCGAGAACAGTCGGGTCCTGTTTTTGCCAGTTAGCTTCACATAGTTTTCACCATCGTGGAGTCTGTTGACACAGAAAGTCTGGCTCAGTCCAAGTGTGAGAGGCAGAGTGAGGATGCAAACCAGAGGCACGGAAGGACTGAGTATAGAATGTGTTGGTATGGGGATTGTGTTGAGTTTCCATGTTCTTCCAGTCAGTGCTTCTTCCCACAATTTGGAGACATGATAGTGACTCTTAATTGGGAACCTGACCATGTCTTCAGGGTGTACCCAGCTTTTGGCTTCGATTGGCTCCGGCTCCATGAAACCTTAATAAAGTGTATACACATATACGCTTTGAAATGCAATTACGGTGTCTAGTGAATAGTGATCTATTATTTCATTCGTAATAACACATTTTCTTTCTTTCTTTCTTTCTTTCTTTCTTTCTTTCTTTCTTTCTTTCTTTCTTTCTTTCTTTCTTTCTTTCTTTCTTTCTTTCTTTCTTTCTCTCTTTCTCTCTTTCTTTCTTTCTTTCTCTCTTTCTTTCTTTCTTTCTCTCTTTCTTTCTTTCTTTCTCTCTTTCTTTCTTTCTTTCTCTCTTTCTTTCTTTCTTTCTCTCTTTCTTTCTCTCTCTCTTTCTTTCTTTCTCCCTCTCTCCTTTATTTTTACTTAGAATGTGTTATTTACAGGAGTTGCGCATCTCTTGTTGGGTTTAATTGCGCATGTCTGCTAAAAGGAGCCATTGGATTTTTAAGTGTTGTATATTATGTGTCAGCTTTTGTTATTTACTTTTAGACTTGCAATCGTATATACTATTAGGTATTTTCTTGTTTGTTTGTTTTTTTTTCACTTTTTATTATTTCCCGTTTCAAATAAAAGAAGTGCAGTCGTGGCTTAAGGTCTGCGGTCCTATCACACAGTGAGAGGAGCCCTGCGACACTGCACAGCGTCATCGCCGTTAAGAGCCACAGTGAAAATCACGACATTCAAAGCCTCACAGGCACTGCACCAAAACGATTCCCAAGGAGGTGAAATGCCAGATCACGTCCACATTTTCTTTCTTGGATTGCTTCTTCTTTTTCCTTTCTCAAAGGCACTGGTGGCATATTGAAGTACGTGGTAGCGGTTGTCATCTCTGATTCAGTGCAGAGCGACATCACGCAGCTGCTGAAATCAGGCCGTAGGACCCTTTAGTCTCACACTCGCTTGGAAACTCTCAAGTCTCTTTTTCAATAAAAAGCTCACAAGGCTTGACATCTTAAACAGCAGACATGATCAAGTCAGCTGTAAGACATTCCCGTAACGTGGCGACACTGAACAGTCACACCTCACTCTGAAAAATATTTATTTTCTAATCAAATTAATATTTGACGTCAAAATAGTGTTTTTTCTATTATAGTTTATTCTCTTTCAGTGAGAGTTCAATAAGTGCATATTGAATTTAAAAATCTTCATCTCTAAACGTTACATAGGTTTATGATGGTACAAATGGTAAAACAAGAATGGACCAAGCTTTCCAATTTGCTGTCAGTAACAGAACAAGTTCACTTTTTGTGTGTTCAGGTTTGTGTCTTTGACCTGAATTTTGAAGCCAGTGGTCATTTTGTTGGTATTTCTATCAACATTAAAAAAAAAAAAAAAATGTTCTTTATGAGTTACAAACTGGTCTAACAAATAATTACATAAATGCTCCAGTTCCAATATAAAAAAAGACCTAAGTTTTGGTGTTTTAATGAAAGTAAAATAGAAATTGTTCATAAAAGCACAATATTTATTTGCATTATGTAAGTTATATTCCTCTCGTTAGGCCTATTCAATGTGTTTGTTTTCACCCCCGAGTTAATTGTCCAGCTCTGTAACTGTGTGTTTTGTTTCCAGCACAAAGTGACAGAATATGACGGAGCTTTTGAATACATGTTTTCTTTGTGGTAGAGGGAGATAAGTGGACCGCGTGATGCATAGTGCGATGGAGTAGTAAACAGGGACTCAAGTAGATAAAACAATCTGTGAGTCAACTGAAGACTTCGGTGGTCAAGGGAGGGAAAAACAGGCGGCGATATCCAGCCTGCGTCTGTCTTTCACAATAGACAGAATTGCTTCCTTTGTGTGTCTCCTAAGATATCTCTGGCTGGCACAGACGTGAATGAGGAGCGGCTGAGCTTGTTTCTGTCTGACACTGAGGCTGAGTCCTCACCTCCCCCTGCTCACGCCCCGGCACCCAACCTCCTGTTGATGGAAAGTGGAGGGACGAACAAAGATGGGCATTGTTTTACCGTCTGCTTTGGGGGAGGTGGGGGTCTAACATGGCATATACATCAAAAACAAGAATAAGAGAGAGGCCTCTGCACCCAGCCTGACACCTAATTGGGTGATGTGGCAACCCGGTTATTACAGCAAAGGATTCTGTGGGAGGTGGGAAAGGACGGCTATTCATAGGCTGCGCTGACCAGGGGGGAACTAAACCGTTTTATTCTTTGTCATTGGTGAAGTCACAGACGCACTCAGGGCCTCAGTTGTCGTGGCTGACAAGGTCTTGAATGGGTGGCAGAAGGGTGAGCTCGCATGCTGCTGAAGAACTGGGGAGGCATCCCCCACAGAGCCCCCATGGTCTCATGGTGATGTCACTCCCGCCTTATGTTTCTACCACCGCGAAGCAGCAATTACCCCATCGCTGCATGCTACTGGAGAAGAGGCTTTTCTTTTTTCTTTTTTTTTGTGCAGCACTGCCATGCAGCACCCAGGTTTTTCTTCATTTTTGCTTTCGGTTTGCTCGACATGCCACCCAGCCAGGAAACAGGAGGCTGTGGTGACAAGTGATAACGGATATAAGATGTCACTCACACTCTTTATCTGACATTAAATTAAGCGACTTTTATACCCTGATACTTATATCGTCTTTTTTGTTTTTGTTTTTTATATGGCAGTACCTGTTTTTTTTTTTTTCTGTCTGCTTATATGACACATTTGCACCGATGGAAATAAAACATTAGATAAGATGCTTGAAGGACAACATGTTTCTGTGGAGACCGTCCTTTTATGTCTAATAACCTTCATCCTTGAAGTACCTTTAAACTGCTAAGAACTGGCAGTCTTAATATGTTGTGCCATTGCATTTGAGATGCCTGTGCTATGCAATGCACTTGTATTTAGAACTTTACTTGCAAGATTTTGATTTTACAGGCTGTAACGAGTCCATCTGAACACTTGCAGAGTTGACAAGGTGAGGTTTTGACAATAAAAACAGAGGAGAGAAAACAGCGCTTGCTCTTTTTTAAAATAAAGACCTTCACAGCTGTCCATCTGCTACTTTACTCAATTAACAGCTTTACTTGATTAAATCCATTAGAAAACCTTTTGCCTCGGTCTTTTCATCCAACTAGAAGAACCAACGTAACCTAAAAGTACCCTGATTTTTCATTATACGCTTCTGAACAATCATGACTTATAGCATGATGGGCTTTGTGGAAGAGCTCTGTATCTACACATACATAAAGGGTTCATTCTCAGGCTTCTGATCCTTGAGGATCACCGTCTTCAGTTTTTGAAATGTCTTCGTTCTCTACACATTTAATGAACAATCGGGGGAACATGCAGAACTGACACCTTAAGGCAACACAAGTACAGCTGTTAGACATGGTTTTAACCACTAATTAGTTTTTTTTTTTACAATGAAGTTTGTATTAGTCCTTTAGCAACTGTACATTAAAATGCACAGATTTAATTCTGTGTATATTATTATTATTATTATTTTTTTTTTACAAACCACTTTTAAATTTGAGCTGCTGTGTACAGGTGAAGCAGGTGACACTAAGCTGGTGAAGGGAATAACATTCCTCGTTTTGGTTTCCTGTCACATCTGACCGGCTAATGTGAGGATGGATGGCGACTCTTTCAAAGGACACTTACAATGATGGCTGGTGGCAGGATTATGAGGGATGTCGGGGGCGGTGGCTGGCTGAATGGAGTCCACTGTAGACATTGATTCATCTCACTTCATTGAGAGTTTGGATGCCTCAAATGTCAGTCATGTTCCTGTAATGATCCCTGTGTGGCATTTGTTTGGCTTATGGATTGTCCTCTGTGGTTTTTGTTGCCGCTGGCTCTGGACTCCTGTTTTCCTTCCTTCCCTAAGAACATCATTGTGTTTTGTTTCTTTATCTTTTCTCACCTTAGTTCCATTACGGTGCAATGGGCTTTGCTCTGTGGATGAGCATGAGGTCATTTTGCCGAGCGGCGAACTCTCTTCCCGTTGTAATAGATGACCTCTTTTCCTTGTAGCCTTTATATTTCCACTGGGTGGGCTCCAACTTATGACCACTATGAATGAGCGTCCCTGTTACAATCCTTCAGAGTTATGACATGTCAACCCAAAAGCTGGCTCAGCATGAATTTTTGATTTTTCTATAAATCACCCAATGGATTTCGCTCACACTTTAGCTTTAAATTTAATTAAATGCAGATGAGAAATATTAAGCAGCTATATTTTTCTTCAAAACCAGTCATGCTGTGACAGACCCGATCATCAATCCTGCTCATCTTGCTTTCATACCTCTGAACAACAAACATCGTTGCACATTATTTTAATCACAGTTTGGATCCACAAGCTACGTCTGAGTTTGCAGTTTAAAAGTGTCTTCCTTTTCTGTGAGGTGCATATAAAGTTTAAAATAGGAGATGTTTGTCATGCTGTATGTCTCCCACAGAAGTTGACATGTTTATTTTTTTTCCCTCAAAGCTTCGTCAAACTTCGTCCCCCTTGTGCCATATCCTCTACTGCATCTGACCATAAAATACAGTATTATGGTGGAAAGATTTTTTTTGTGACATCAAGTTTATTCCCAACGCAACTATTTTGGAGGTGGATGCCGGGACCAAAGCATTCTAGCCTAGAGTGCTTTGGCATTTGATTAAATATAAAGAAAATCACATGCCTTCCTTACTATCTCACTCTTTGTTGTGTCACTCTTTGTTGCACACAGTGGCCTACTGTGTACAGTACAATAAGCTATAGATTCCATGCCTACTGTACAATGGAGGCATAGATGAGACTCTGCACGACTTGTATCACTATACCCTGGTAGATGATGACATTGCAGCTGTGGCGAAAGCCTTGTGACATCGCCGCTTCAAAACTTACCGTTTGAAGCTCAGATTGATTCAGTGAATGAAAGAGTTTTTGGCATAGAAGTTGGACTATATGTTTTGAAAACTTATAATTAAGCTCTTGTCTTAAAAAAAAAAAAAAAAAAACTTGTTGTCAGGTGCTGTGTTTACACCCAACATCATCTGGTTGCTGTTATATATTCAAATTCCAAGTGCTCTGATTCAAAGCTATTTCAGCTGTGCACTCACACATCCGGTCTGCATCCTGCTTCTACAAAAGAGCTCATTGTTCTCTGACTAATTTTGTATTCACAATGGCCTTTTTTGACAATATTAGATCAGATGATGTGGACAAATGATTGTTGTTGTCATGATGGACATCATGTGACCAAACTATCTTACCTTCTCAAGAATGCTGTGTGCTCACTGAGGTGGACTTTGCATTGTGTTTATCTCCTCACATTTTGCCTTTTGCCTCATGTGTTTTTATGTGCTGGGATGTTTTTGTTGTCTTAATGCAATCAAGAGACCCCCCCCTTCCCAGTGAGTTGCTGTCCATTTTTGCGGCACTCAGCATGATCCGCCTCGTTCACACTGTCAGTACCAAGGTTTCTTCTGGCTGAACCAAAACTCCGTGTGTTAACATGCCTTTAGACTCCTAATTGTCACTCAGTTCTGCATATCAGTCAACTCGTGCACTCGAGTAGGCCATTTTCCCCCTGAGTGACACCTTGAATGATGAGGCTTCCTGTCTCTGCAGGACAGTATTCCAGTGAAGTGCTGGTGATTGACATCCTATTATTGGAACTTGCCTTTCTTTGACAGACCTATCAGAAAACGGAGAAGGTGATTATATGATAGTAGCCCTGGAGTGCAATAGCTTTTTTTTTTTTTTATATTACCACGCCACATGACCATCCTGTAAAAACAACAAAACGGCTGCGTTGAAATGGTGAAGGGTCTTTAAACATGTGACACCGCGACATCAGTTTCTTATGTTTGTATTATACTTCAAGAGCAATGGAAAATAGAACACTGACACACTCTTCTTACAGCACATTGTCCTCTGAATTCATAATTCAAAGTTGTTTTATGAATTGTGGGGCATATGCTCCAGAAAACGTTATACCCCCTAAATTCAACAGGGCTTTGCAAATCTCTATGGATTCCTACCTTCCTTTAAAGTAGGAATTCTTTTTTTTTAACAACATGCGAAGCAGTAATGTTTTTACCTTCCTGGAATCCCGGGTGTGCGAGAGGGCAGGGTGACTCACAAGATCACAAAAAGACATGGCAGAACAAGAAAATGTTAAATCAGCCATCACCGATCACTGCAAAAGAAATGACCTACACCCTCTCACACACCTGGGATTCCATCCTCCTGAGACCATCGGGCAGTGGGGATCTGCAAGAATCTGTCAGGCTGGTCACCTGATAAAGATCGACACGTCATCACACGTCAGACGATGTTCCGAGGAAGGCTGCAGATGCAGCAAGGTCAAAAAATTCCTGCTTCACTTGTCATTAAAACAGAATCTATAATATATGGAAAACACTCCATTGTGTTTCATTCACAAGAACAGTATAACTTTATACCTATACAAGAGCTGTTTGTCATTCAAATGGTAATAAAGACAAACAAAAAACATGTCAGTGCCGTATAAACAACATTTAAACAATGTTTATACTAAAACACTATTGCAGCAACCATGTTGAAAACTCATCTCAGAACCCTCGAAGCTGCCTCCAGTTTACCTCGAGAAAACGGATCATAATGTTTTTATTGGACCATACTGATGCTCTGCTGTAGTGTTGCCTTTGGGTGTGTGTTGGTATTGTTATGAATGAGATGCACCACAATATCATAATTTTTACATGAAAACAGCTACTGCAACAGTAACTTTCCTGGAGGTAGACATGTTGATTTCCCAGTTGGGATCATCTAGAACGCTACAACCTCTTGTCGCGGCCTCATTCGCAGTTACAGGTGAGGAGTTATGGGACAACTAGATTATGTAAGAGAAATGGTTTCAGAGCTTTAATGCAGAATCATCTAAACTGTAGTGGTAAATGTAAGCAATCGCCAAAACCTGAAAGAGTTGGAAGAGTTTAACGGATAAAAATGATTGTAATCCGGTTTCTCAGTATATTTGGAAACCTTTCACTTCATTACATGATGATTTTTTTTTCATTATGGTGTGATAAAGCTTTATTATATGATATGAAAGTTTATTACCAAGTTAAAATATTCATTTGGAGGTTTTGCTATGGGCTCCTTTATTATAAAGATCATTAAATTTGACAGGAAACAAAATATTGTGACAGAATGTGTCCGTCAAAATGACAGGCAACAAAAAATATCTAATTCTGGCCACCACATCTGGACAGCTCACATGTGTTTAACTCCTCATTCACAAACTTTACACATTAAAGGCTTGTTGTAATTTGCCTCAACACGTGTCGTTCTGTTATGTGACATTAAAGTCATATTCCTTTATGAGCCTGTAATGCCAGACTTTTTGCAGTTTATGGCATGGTTGTTTCTGTAGCTGTGAGGTGGTTGGAGGCTCTCTGTGGTCACATTGCGTCTCCTGCAGGATGTGATAACAGTTATTTTCTGGTTCAAACGTGGTCCCCTGTTCCGTCTTTTACAGCAGCGTAATTCAGCGTGTTTTTACTTTCCCAAAATGTCTCGTATACTTCAACGCGAGGACCTAATTAGGAAGTGGATGTTTTCCCTCTGTGGCGTCAATGTGTATGTTTCCCTGAGTGAGTGAGTGTGTCAGTGTGTGTTTGTGGGTATGTATGAATTAGTGTATCTGAGAAAGCAGAGGAAGACGATGCCTGCTTACTTTTCCTACTCAACAAAATATGGAACATGAGCGCAACTGATTTGAAGAAGCATCATCCAACTTCTAACATCTAAATAAAATTATTTTTGCATTTCTGTGTTAAAGGTACCAGAAGTCTCAAGAGAAATAAATGGAAATTAAAGAGGGTTTCAAAGACATTAATGTGATGATGTTTTGAGTAGTTGGATAGAAAACTAAATTACTCTGTCTTGTAAGGCTCCCAAGTGTTCTGCTCATTACCTAGAATAAAGTTTTCCAAGAGTGGTAATGCAGGCATTGGCTTGCTGGATGTTTTTTTTTTTTTTTTTTTTTCCAGCAAACTCAGATAATCTCATCAAATAATCTCTTGACGTGTGTGACTGCAAACTGGCTGATTTTATTGCTTACACAAAAAACGTAGTTGGAATGTTTGAGGCTTTTGATTTTGCAAATATTTCACACAGACACAAAGAGGAAAATCCAACAATAATTAAAAATGTGTTTGTAACAACTGACAATTCCCACCAAAATGTTGGAGCTGTGCACGAAATGGAAATATAGTGAATTTTTTCCTATTTTTTTGTCAATGTATATTAACCATCGATAAAATATATAATGTTATAATATAACATAAGACATTCTACATTTTCACTAAAAAATATACACAAAAAGCTGGATATTTGGTAATGATGTCTAATGAAGGATTGAAACAGGTTAGCAGTTCATAGTTTGGTTTCTGATGCTCTGAATGCTTTCTGTTTGCAAAATGTCTGAATTGGTCATTTCAGGACCTGGATTCATTCACTGTGAAAGCAAGCTGATGTTATGGATGTGGTCCAGCACATTTTTCCAGATATGTAAATGCGTTCAATAAAATATTTTTTTTCTGAAGCCTTTATGCTTCAGGATTGAATCCACATTTCCATGTAGATTTTTAAACTGTGAAGCAATAACAAGTTGGTCCCTTCCCTCTTTAGTCCTCATGACATATCTTTAATACCCAAAGAGAAAAGAGAATGGTGTCTGCAATGAGGTTTCTTTCGATTATCATTGGATTTTCCGGGGAGATAAATTAATTCATTATCATCATTGTAATTATGCATTGTTGGGGATTTTGTTTTTCGCATATTGGTGAAGCTTTATTATTCCTGACTGTCTCCCAGGCATGTCACAGACCTGGTTACAATTAACCTTGTTAGTTTACGATGGCGCTCTTTAAATTGAATGTTTTCTCCAAAGTAATTGGAATAAACAATTTTACAAGAAGAACACAGAAAAAGATGATACAATCATGGCCAACATGAAAATATAAATAATTAATTTGAATCCATTCATACCTTTATTTGTATTTTGTGCCAATATTTTTTTCAGGATGTAAACATGTCTTATTTTCAACTTCTATTATCTTGATCCTACCTATTTTTTTTGAGAGAGAGAATTTGTTTCTCAAACAATCTGAAGCACATCATGGAGTTGAACAGACTCACAAAATAGCAAAACAGACGATTGTATTCACGAAAGCAAAGATTGTAGATCATCACCTCAGACTATTGTCTCCTGGCTATAAAATTATGTCTTTGAATCGAGCTCAGACTCACGCACGCCACGCACACATTACCACACGCGCGCTGGACATCCTTTATCATCCCATTATTCCAATTAACTGGGGCCTGAGGCTTCAGTGGTATTGTGTCGGTGAGACGGCTCTATCAATCTCTCTCTGTCGGCCACAGCTCCGCACACAAAGCATGACAAATGAGAGAGATCTCTCCCTCATTACCTGAACTGTAATCACTGTGTTGTCTGATAAGATGACTGTCACAGTGCATGCTCAGGTATCGACAACCTCAGCGGTCCAGATGAGCTACCTGCACTGTCTGTACAGGTGTGCTGAAACAAAACAAATGTGCTTCATATACTGCACTTTTCACCTTTTGGCGGATTTGTCAGGCACTTTGTTGGATTAGTTGGCCTTGTAACAGATAAGCTCAAGCACAGATCCACGCTGGTATTAAAGACTCAGACACATGCAAATTTATTCCAATAACCCTTGTAGTCTTTTATACTGTCGTCATTTATTAAGTTTGCCCTGTGTTATCTGGCTGGCCGCGTCGGGAAAGTGACTTTTTTTAGGTGATGGTGCCAACTCGTAGCAAGGAGTGTGTAGCAAGGACCCCAGATCCCAAGGGGGGGCTGGGCTCGCGGTAGATAAGGGCACTACTGAGGAGGCTGTTTGAGGCTTGGCTACATCTGTTGTTGACTTTTCCTCTGATCTCCCTCACATCCTGGTTTAAGCAAATCCAGTTGGTTGAACAAAGCTTCATTTTATTTGGCAGAAAGAGAACCCTTTCAAGGAAGCATCGACTTGGCACTTTTGCAAATTGGGGCATTTTAAGGGATCATGCTTCAGTCAAATCGCCTTGGTTTCTTACTGTATTGCTTCTAAACAACCTGGTTAATGTTGCATTTGGTGCTGATTCACTTAACTCTCAGAAACAGCTTGAAGAACAGCGTACAACATAGAAATAGTCATTTGGCTCAAAAAAGAAACCACTTGTGAAATGGTTCATCTTAGTAACTCTATCCGAGTCCGTGTTTGGAAAGGAATGTGCGCTTATGGGTCCTTTTACTGTAAATGTTTAGTTGCCCGTAAGCAAAGGTACACTGGCCCTGTCCCAGTGATTAGTCATACAGACAGTGGTCGGCGGGCCACATTGCATAATTTGGCCCAGATGTAGGTGGAGGCTCGGCAGCCAAACACCGAGCTGGAAGCCGTCAACTCCCCTGATCCCCCACGACTGTTGTTTTTCCTTTGACTCTGGCTCAGGAGTTTCCCATAAGAATTTCAGAGTCTCTGCGGTCAGCATGTTGGATGGTTGGAGAAGTCTTGTTTAAATCTTGGTGCTTGAAACAGTCGGCATACTGTTTGGCATCCTCATTTCCTTGGGGGTCATACTCATGTTCTGTCTTCTGCAAAAAAAATCTCTAGGCTTGTTTTGTGATTTTCTTGTTCCCTTTATGGCATCCTCTCTGGTGAAGCATGGTGCTTGTCAAAGAATTGAGCAATACAGACAAGTGAAAAAAAAGAAGACAAAAACAGCCAAAAAGACGACCACAAGGTCCAGCTGAGTTTGTGCAGGAATATACGTTTACATTTTTCAGCAAAGTGGCCTTTGACATTTTTATTATCTTTAGACTCTCTTTTTTGGTGCTAAAAAAGCTGCATCTTCTCTCCCTCTTGTGAAAGTAATCGTGCATGGTGATAGCAAAAGCTCGAGGAGCATGAATGTCAACAACCGATTAGACAGAGTTTGGCTGTAAAGACTCAAGTCACCTCCTCCTGTTCATTTATACAGCTGGCTGGTGTGGCTGTAGCACTCGCTGCAATGAAGCATAATCAATTATAATTGCACATTATCTACCACATCTCATTTACACCATTATGTGACAAATGATTTCTGCTGTTGGGCTGCTTCAGGTCAACGTTTGTGTATTTGAACTGTAGCCATGCTGCAGTCTTTACCTCTGCTCAGTCTAATTGAACAAGACCGCACGCAGGATTTCTTTTTAAGTTTACTGCTTGAACGTATCGCTCTCCTTTGTGAATATTTAATAAGAAAATGCTTAGGGAAGGAGATAGATTTACATATTTGCATTGATATGCAATTCCCATGAAATTTGCCTTTTATTTGACCTACTTCTATTCAAGGTGGTGGTGCAAATTTACCGCTATCTACTCTGTCCGGTAAAGCTTTTTGGTTAATGGATTTGTATGCTCACTCCCAGACCGGACAGCAGCACTTTTAATCTGTCGCATGAGGAGTGTTACTCCAAAACATGGTGTGACAATTGGTCATTGGAGGCTTATCAGCAGAGTGCAGGAATATTAAGTGGGTGTGAAAGATGGAGGCAAAATCTGTGATGCTTAGGAAACAGACAGAGACTAAGAAGGAGGTTCAAAGAGGAGAAAAACAACAAAGGAGTACGCAGCATCCCAGACGATAAAGACAAGTCTAGAAGATGAAATACCAACAAACTTCTCTGTAAACTCACTTGGGATTCACTCTGTTGACCACAGATACCCTGTTTTAATCACCTTTAAAAAAAAAAAAAAAGTATATATTGTCCATGCTTGTGATTAAGCACAAGGCTTGACCATGAATTATTTGTGAATTTGCCTCGACATCCCAAAGCCACAAACCCTGTCGGAAGAGCCCTGCCTCTTCATTTGGATGATAAACAAATGCTTACACAAATTTGCAGGTTTCTTCTTGGAATAAATGAGCTGTGTCCTCCACTAAGGTTCAAATTACGGCCAGAAACCCAAACATTTGTTTCCTGTGGGGAAAAATCTAAGGCCATGCAGAACAACCTCTCCTGAGGTAATCATTATCATTTCTGTCAGGCGGTTGTTAGGCCAGCCTCGCACCTCCAGCTGTCTGTGTCCTTGAGGCTTTCCCTGAACTGCCCGTCAACGTTTAGCAACAAACTTCGTAATACTGACTGAAAAGCACTTATTAGTCTATTGCGGCCTTGCTAGCCTGTATAGGGACAAGCAAACAAGCCAAAGGTAAATTAAAGCTGGCTTTGATCAGAAAACTTAAAAGAGAGGGACTTCATATCAGTTGTTGCATGAATGTGTCCTTAATTCAACCCCTTTGCAAGGCAAATAATTAATTTACCACACGGTGTAGCATCAAGATAAATTCCTCTCTGCACGTCAGCACTGTGTTTTGACTGTGATCCTGTCTGGATCACATATTCAAAAGGAGAGATAAGTCTACAGAGAAGTCTTTAACACTTTGGCATACACTTTCAAACAAACTAAAATCTTCACTACCTCTTAAAACAGACTTATTCTGCAATTAATCCATAGTTGGATTCATGCAAGGTTTTCTTTTTTGCGAGACGGCCCTACTTACCAAGAGTGTACACAATAACACCTAATACAATACAGTAAATGCATCATAACACAGCCTTTTGCTGCCTGGGGAAAGCAGATATTCAGACTTGTTACATTTCTTCAGCTCGAGCAGAGTAGTCAGGAGCGAGGCTCGACGACTTCACAAAGAAATGTTTATTTTGTTTACTAAATGAGCATGAGGCTGAATTCTGGCCCCTCACCTTTGCGCTTGGTGGTCATAATGCCTCTAATGAGCCCCTCCAGACCAGAGTTCTCCTGGTGCAACGTCTGTCAGAACCTCTAAGTTGTGAAAGAAAATGCTTCCGTGGACGTCTGAGAGGAGATAGGTTTGTGTACATTTGAATGAGCATTTGTATCCGTAATTTTCTCCTTCTGCTGTCCTTTGCATCAACATTGGAGCCCATCTGTGTGTGTGGGTGTCTTTTTCTGTGTGTGCATGTGTGTGCGTGGCCTCATGAGTCGCCATTTTGCCCTTTCCATCCATCAGATTCCCCCAGGGACTGGTGTGTGCACGTGCGTCTGTGTGTGTGTGTGTGTGTGTGTGTGTGTGTGTGTGTGTGTGTGTGTGTGTGTGTGTGTGTGTACATTTCTCCTCAGCAAAATAAAAAGCCTGCTGTCTTTAGACATGTAGGCCAACAAGAAAAGTACTCTCTTCAAAATATTGCCTGACAGCCAATGTAATAAAATCAAACCTACCAGTCGTATACCAGATGAAAAGATTGACATTTCAAGAAATGCACCTCTTGTGCTTTGTGGTAAATATCAACAGTGAGCAACTCGTCATCATCTTACCGGAGCATGAAAACTGGAAGCAGGGAACAACAGATAGAATTTGATAATGATTCTCTATGTGGTAAATACATCAATCCTCGTCCAAATCCTTATTTTTGCCTCAATATTACCATTATTGGGTATTTGATCAGCTCCTGCCTGCATGTACCGATAATTGATCGACCAACTAACCAACTAACGAACCTTAATTTGTATAGCACTTATACAATAACCTGTAGTTTTCTAAAACCTTAAAAAAAACTCAACAAAAAAACATAAAATGTTATCTAAATGAACATGTCTTTAGTTTATATTTGAAAAGAAGTAGTAACATTTCATACAGAGGAAAAGTAACGTATATACATTTGTCAGTCGAGCTGGATGTGAATTATGATCTAAGCTTGTTCCAACTGTATGTTCTGTTCTATTCTATTCTATGTATGATTGAAGAAATGAACACTTTCAGCGGCTCGGTGCTGCAGAACAGAAGTTGTTCATGTTTCCACCAGAAGCGGCTTCATGCTTCGCTCTGTGGACAATGAACACACAGCATGTCTGTCTTTTAAAATACCCACACCAAAGACAGTGCATCTGGTAATTTCATCTCTAAAAATATGTCATAGAGACTTTTCCAACAGGGCAGAAGTCAGAGGCACAAAGACAAAGTTGTGTTGCTGTATTTTACTGAAGTACGTGTGGTGATGTCATGTCTGAGAAAAACACAGTGACTGTTAAAGTGTCTTAGTTATAGTCACTAAACCAACAGGATCGAACAGAAATAAAACTTTCTTCCAAGAATTGTTATCACATTATTAAGTGCTCATATCAGCATTTGGTTTCGTAATCACAGTAAATATTGGTCCTTTTCTCATAATATATGTCTTTGAGGTATTAAAATGATAATAACTCTTTAAATTGAACACATTCCAAGTGTGATGACCTTCCTGGTTAAGATATGGGAGGTCTCCAAAACTACAAAACAGATGAACTGAAGTAAGAACTGCAGTGTTTTTATCTCAGGCAAAGTGCTCACTGCAGATCCACTTGACTCCCAAAATGGCCCAGTTTATTTTGGCCTTTTTATTTTGGTTAATTGTGGAGTTGTTATGAATTAGCAACAGCAGATATGACCTTCACTGGTGATATTTCACATTTCATACAATAAGGAGAAGCTGGGTACTGCAGACTGGATGTCTGTTCCAATGTAACCGTCAACTCTTGATGCTACAGCATTTTTAGGTGAGTCAAATGAGCCATGCTCGTAAATTGACTCATTATTCACTTTTAAAAAATCCAGTAATCCAGTAATCCAGTGATTCCGTTCGGTAACTGAAGGAAAATAATTACATTTACTATATGTTACTATGTTTACTGAGTATTTTCTAAAATATATGGCTCATATATTTTGGTTGTGGGCTAAAGATTACGATAATCTAAGATGATCAAAACAAGATTGTCTTAGATTATCAAGAGATTATCAAGAGACCTGAATATTTACTTCCACAAATTCAAGTTTAGAAGCCAATCATCACACATGAAGATCATGCAAACTCCTCGAAGAAAAGGCGCCCTCTGCAGGTTTGAACCAGGAGTATTTTTTAGGTGAGTCAACACTGCTAACCATAATTCTCCACAAGTAATTCTCTTAATCACGGCTTTAAATGTTTTACTATCTTCAAGTACCAGGAGGCATTAACTTATCTTCACTCCTGACAAATCCTGCACTCCGTTTCAATAAACTGATTGAGTAGTTGTAGTAATCATACGGCACCAGTCTTATAGAGGCAAAGGGTGGAATGATGTTCAATGCCATGAGAAGGAAGACTTTGTTGTAAATTGCACCATACAAATTAATTGAATCTAAAGGTCGTGCATGTGTTCAAATCCTATTAAGCAGCTCAACCTGTCAGAACAAGCAAGGTGAAATGTTATTTTCTGCTCAGTATTGAGGTTACGAAACAGATATTGCACATACGTGTTCCTCATGGTGGATGCTTAGCTCGTTCGAATCACAGTTGGTGAGTGTATATAAGAGCACTTTGATATCGCACCATATGATGAAGCTCCTGTCAAGCATAAATTGAGACACAGAGTAGCAAGCGCGTGCTTGTCAGGACATATCCTCGTCTGTGGGCTGCGGCGTCTGAGACCGGCGTGCCGGGGCTGGTCGTATGACTCCTCGTGATGAGTCAGGGATGACAGTGGGAGCTCCACTGCCTGTCTGACCAGCCTGAGTGCGACCCCCGGGCCAAGTGCTCTGCCACGCTGAGCAAAGTCTCAAACACTCGCTGTTGCTGTTTAGCCATTTGCTTTAGTAGGCCAGCGGACCGCCCTCTCATCCACCAGCATTAATAACATAATAGAGGTCATGGTCGAGGGTCATTCTGTGTGTGTGGTGACAGAATGTTTGCGCGCATGTGTGCCGACAAAAGTTCAGTTAATTCTGATAATTGTGGGGGGCCTGATCCACTAAAGGTCAGATCTTTATTAAAGGGTATTGTCCGCAAACAGATGCAGATGACTTGAAAAGGCTTTTTATGTCCCTTTATCGTTTTGCACATTATGTGATGGTACAATCACAGATATAAATGTATTTTATTGGACTTTTATGTGATAAAGCTGGCAGACGAGATTCTGCTGATACTGTGGTGAAAGACTTCTCTTCAATTGGCTCTCCACAAGTTTTGTTTGTGGATTTTTTCATGACAAATTTTCTGTGGAGCACAAACCCTAACCCTTCTCAAGTCTGGTTGGAAGCCTACTGTTGCTCTTTTTTGTTGTTGCCCATTTCAGATTCATTAGTGCGCCAATATGTTAGATACCTTCCTGCATTAACCAACATTTCATATTTCGTATTCCATTGTGTGCGGGACTCGGCATGCAAGCATACCAAAACAGAACTAATACAGTATTAGTTCTCGTGTAAACAGGATTGAACACGCAAAGCCTTCATTGGAATACTCCTGCTTGCATGTAATGTCCCTCATGGTTATTCTGAGTTGCTCATCCACAAACGCACTCACACTAGAATTGCATTGTATATGCATGAGCAATGCAATTTTGCACGCTTCATACAGGATCTTAGTAAATCGGTTACATAATATGGACAATGTCAGTTTTCTATCATTGGATTGGAATTATCTTGATAGGATTAAGGCAATAAAATAAAGATACATCAACATAGTGGCACTTCACTGAAACTTGTTTGTGGATGTAAATGTGGTTGTCAAACAGGAATTTTTATATGGATTGTGATTAATACAATAGTTCACGAAAAAAAAGAACAATATAATCTGGCTGAATGTCTGAAAAGGTGTGGGAAGAAGTATAGCTTATTAAGTCCCACCACTTCTCCATTAAAAAAAAAAATTGTTCACGACTGATATGCATCATCATAGTAGTTATTTTTGAAGCAACAATCAGACAATTCATATATACCAAAGTGCCATGCTTTTCAGATTATTAAAATATACATTTTAATTGTTGAGTTTTTAGATCACAATAATTCTTATAGCCTAACTGCTTATTTGTGTCTACACTGCAATTTCAGATCACATTGGATTTGGTGGTTGTTCCATTTTCCACTCTGGGTCATGGTATATTAATTTTACTGTTTAATGTTTTAAAATATAACATAGCTGTAATGGCAGTGAAGCCAGTTTGCTGACATGATGATGTCCTGCAGTCATCTGGCATACCTGTCCTCGTGATGCATCTGCTTAATAGTGCTATACATGGCTGGCAGTATCTCCTTGACATTACCAAATGTACCTGATTAAAATCAGGATTTCATCTCCATTATTAAACCACCTGCATCAAGAGACAATTTACATTTCTTTTATGACACCCTACATGATCAAATTTAGCTTTTGTTAAAAGCATTTTGACACTCTTGACAGAGCTACAAGAAACAAAACTCAGTATGATGTGACATTGAACATTGAAAAACACCAGTCCATGCTTATACCTGCTCCAGCAGCACATTAGCTAAGTGGTACAGAAGAAGCTCGATAGCTGGAGGAATGTGCTTTTAGTACAAGCGTTTACAGTTATTACATCAGGGGGGGCTTACAGTCTCAGCTCAACTTCCCTTTAGTGAGATATTGAGTCGCCAGACTCCACAATAAGGTCTCACTCTGCTCCCAATTGCCTAAAGACGTGTGTGTGTGTGCGTGTTTGCGTGTGTGTGCGTATTTGTGTGTGTGTTTGTGTGTGTGTGTGTGTGTATGATGATGAAATACTACATCATCATCATCATTCCAGAAGAAAATGGCAATATCTCGCAATCTGGATTGGTGTCATTCTTCTGATTTGACTGGAGATTTCCTCTCATGCTTTTACGACAGTGGGAAGCATCTCTGTTTTTAAAGCATCCTTCTGGCAGAGGATAGATATAGCTTTCCACTCTGCCACTCACTGTGTCACATGGCTGCCATTTCCCTCCTCAGGGTCTCCTCTCTTGAGAGCTGGCCTGTCAGGCATAGACGATGCGGGTTAGAGGTGTCAGATTTGACTGGGCTGTGGAGGAGAGAAGGGGAGAGGTGGGAGGAAGGGTGAATCTGAGGTTATCAGCTAAAATGATGATGATTACCCTGCTGTGGCACACACACACAGGTTTCTTTTCTCTGAAGGTCCCCTTAAAGAAGTTATTATCTTTGCGCACCTCTGAATGAACTGTTTTTTTTTTTTTTGTTAATGGAAGTGAGTGCTCCTTTATAGACAGCCAAGCTTGCTATGGTCGTCTTTACCCATTTAACCTTTGCCATCTCCCAGATCAAGTGATGAACCGTGAAGCAGGAGGAGAGTCGCTCTCCAAAGCATTATCGTGATTGTCCTCATTCTGATTCCTACTGAGACGGGAGAGTTTTGCACAACTCTTGAGCCTTCCTCGGCTGAAGCATGCAGACCAACTGCACACGCTTTCACCCAGTATCTCCACCCAACGTTATAAACAACCACCAGTCTGACACTCTATTTAGCTGATGGATTTGATATTGACTTTAAGGGCTCTTGCACCGTCTGCAAGGGGCTGACATGGTTGGCTTGCTGCGTTTGGAGAGACTGGGCTGAGGTGGATGGATTGACTTGCATATCGATAACTCTCTCCTCTCCTATGTAGGCGAGTGTTTTATGGCCGCAGGAGGACAGTATGCCGAGGTTAGAGAGACGGGAGATCTCTCAGTGGAGGATGGTGAGATGGGTACATCGTATTAGCTAACTTTTAACACAACATTCACATGGAAAAAGCATTAGACAAGATGGAACTTTAAATATCCCTTGGGCAGAATGAGTAAAGCAAAGTTAAGCATGCTTATGTCTACAATTGCAGTCACTGCCATGTATTTTATGTCATAAGTCTGAAATGTTGCTTTAATGGAAACAAGTTAAAACTTTAATGGCTGAGGATTTGTTGCAGGACTGTGTTTGAGCCTGCCAAGCCCACCACACCCTGCCGTCTCTTGTGAAATGTAATAGGATTAAAGATAACAGAACATCTTAAGACATGTCAATGTTTTGTCTCTTGGCTTAAGGATGTTGTGGTAAATACAATCTAGCTTGTTTGGAACCGATCCTTTAAAAGATCCCCACTGCTTTCTAATTTTAAAACTGAACTTTTGTCTCCAGAGAGTCCGTTTTAATGACTCAGTTTTGCTTCTGCTGTTTTTATTTTAGCACAGCATTGCTAAAACCTTCACTCCCTTGCACTTTGTTGAACACCCAGATGCTGGCTAAGGCCTCTGCTCGAATACCAGGCACTGACTTTGCATTTGTCTGAATTCTGCTGTGCCTCCTGTGTAAAGGTTATTGATGGAGCTACGGTAAGTAGCTGCATCCTGCAAACCAAATGGCCCAAGCTTTTGTTTTCTCATCTCACACAAGCTCTTAATGGCCTTATTGGATCAATTAGAGTCCCTTATATAAAGGTGCTCAGTAACTCATGATTTCGCCAGCCTTCATTAGCTTATTGGGATTGTAAATAGGATTAGTCTGCAAATGTGTATGCATTTGTCGGGATTAGGAATGACTTTAAAAAAAAAAATCTTTTCTCTTACTTATTGTATTGATAGATTGTGTGTTTAAACACATGTAGAGTTGTTCATTCTTACTACTTTAATGTGGAAATATGCTAATTTGTTATAGATTTGTGATATATACAGTTGTCAAGTGGTTTGCATTGATGTTTCAGAAATTCCACTTTCTCCTTGTGCATGCATTATTTTTCTCCAAGCTTAGTGCAGATGTGAATGTGTGATTGCCTCTCTTTGTGTTGGCACTGCGAAGGCCTGTAAGCTAGGATACGCTCTGCTTCCTTAAGATGGATAAAGTAGGTGTAGAGAATGGATGGATGGAGCTGCTGTTTTCATCTACTTAATGGAAAGGATCTGGACCATTATAAAGACATAAAACAGACATACTATACTTATACATATTATACTACTACACACGTGAGGTCACAATGAGACGTCTTATAGGGATGATTGTAGTTTGTTTCTTAAGACTTCTGAAGACACTTTTCTAAGCCTTCTAAGTTCATTACTGGATGGATTACGATTGGATTTAATAAACTTGACTACGTGACATCACAAAGGGCATTGCCTCCTATGCAGTGCATCAATATGCAGAGGAGGATGATACTGCAGTGTCACAACATGGCGGACATTGTAGGAGCTGAATGATCGTTGTCTGAACAAAATTTCTACTCTTCATTTTTTCAGAATCCATTGTTGTTTATGGCTCATTTCTGCTACATTGTCATATTCTTTGCATTGGAAAGTGGGTGCCTAGAAGTTAGAGAGGCAAGCTTGTGATTGGAAGGGTTGCTGGTTTGAATCCCACAGCTGCCAAGTTACGGTCCTCCAACAGTTCCCTGGGCCCTGCATAGCGTTGCCCACTGCTCCTCAGGGATGGGTTGAATCATAGGACCAATCTTCATTGTGTATGTGACCAACGACAATGCTTTCTTTTTTGATTAACCGGTGAGGAGCTATAAATGGCAGCTGTGCAAACCTGTCCTAGTGTACCACACAAGACCGCAAATTTCAACCCACGGAGACTGACCTTGTCACGATTTCCTATGTTCCATCTGGGATTGTGAGAATCCCTTACAATAGGACAGGTATCCAGCTCATGCGGGCTCAGATGTTCACTGTGCTTATCTGACATCAAACATACATAAAAGAAGCACCGTGAACATGCTCATATGCAAGATAAGTAGAGTGTGAAACGATCTCCTCTGTGTCTTCTCATGCAGAATCATTTTCCAATGGCTTGGTTATTTCATTTTTACCACCGAATACTGAGCTCTGCTCATTAAAAACAGAGTGGGAAGGAAGAAATACAATGGCTGCAAGTGTTGTATCAATTCCTCAGAATGTCAGTGGAAGAATATAGAGTGTAGTGTATCTATAAAGAGATTTCAAATATAGCGCTCTCAAATTTGTAAACAAAATGATACTTAAATGCTACATTTATAGATTTTAATTCAGTATCATCTCATAATGCTATGTAGTCATGTAATGCGTCTGAACCGGCGATGCAGCTATTTCATTGGAATTAGTAGTATTCCATTTAAATGTTGTGTGCAGTGCTTATTTCCTCTGAGCAATGATGACAAATACCTTTTAAAACTGAAATGGTGCATAAACCTGTGCCCTTTTATCTAAATCATAGTAATTGAAAAAAAGAGACATTGTTCGCCTCGCCAACAGCCAACAGCCAACATTTGACAAAGGGTTGTATTCACCGTGGACATGTTGACTCTCCATCACTGAAGCAGACACATGATCACACTGAAGATAATTCAGTCACCATTTAACCATCTTATGACCAGAAAATCTGGCTTTATTTGGTTTTCGTGGCTGTAAAAAATGTCAGGAAAAATGCAGTGGGTGCGTTTGTCTGCATCTATTATTCAATACCTGGCAGTGTTTTTGACTGTACTTGAGAAGTAACAGAGTAGTCAGAGAAAACTTACATGCAAACTCCGTTCAGAAAAGCACTAGCCTGTGAACAAACCGTCTTGCTGTGATATGCCTACACTGTTGATGCATTGAATCACCTTACTGATATGTCTTATTGGGTACACATGTGTTTGTTTATCGGTGTGTTTTCTGTGGTAACCTTTCGAGAGCATCCCTTGTCTTCACCCATTGTCAACTGGGACTTGCTTCAGGCTGGAGCAGCCTCAAATTTGGTGAAGTCTTTTGGAGCAACATTTTAAAAACTCGCTGGTCAACCTCAACGAAAAGGGAGAAGGTGCAGTTAGAAATTATAACTTATTTTCTGGAATTATTTGGTTTTAAGAGTTGCTGAGAGCCGTCATTGTAATTTGCCATCTAATGAAAGACATTAACCAGCTCAGACACTTTAATACGGTTTCCTCTCTTCCTCAGTACAGTAGATTAGTCAATAGCAGTAACTGGCACTTCTTAGAGCTGTATTTATCTAATTTTTCTAAAGTAAAGGAGCTCGCTGAAATTTGCCAGATCGTGTATGACAGGCCTATTATCAGCCTCAACCTTCCCTGTTCCTGTTGTGAAGAAATCCCAGATATTGTGGAGACGTATTTGGACAGCCTTCCTGATTCTAGTTTATGCATCAGTAACAAACCACACAAGCTGCCCGGCCCCCCGTGTCAATCACATCTCCACTCGCTGACTGGCTTTCATCTGAATCTTTTATGGCGCAGCCGACATCTGAGATTCACCAAAATGATAAAGTGCTGCCGTGGCCACTGTCGCCGAGATAATGAAACCTTTTTGACAGGCGCAACGTGTTTTTACACAAGACCCTTTACCAGACACAAAGCCTCTGCCAATGAAATTAACTAGCATATGTCACTAAGTTTGCAGTTCAGTCGAGGTGAACCAAGGCCCGAGGGCAGAGGCTCAGCCAGTGCGACATCAGGATGAACGGTGACGCCCATTTCAGATTAATCAGACATTGATATTTGTACTGTCGTGTATGAGTGTCAAATAGATTTCAGTTCAGGGGGCACAGAGAGTGTACTTTGATCTCAAGTGGGCCATATCAGCAAGTTTTTGTTAGTTTTAATGCAAATAAAAAACCTTGTGAAATGGCTTTCATTTAATGCACATTATTAATCAGTGCACTCAGATGGAAGCATGCCTGGTATTGCATTGATGCTGCTGTTATTTTGATTGTAATGAGGTGGCTCGCATGTAACGGTCCATCAATTTGTAAGCCACGAGTATTGTTGCACTCTGAGAAAAAGTACAGGCCTCAATGAAGCTCTGAGACCCAGAAGTGAACAGCAAACCGTGCAGCAGTCAGTGCACCAATATGGGATATCACCAGTTAGTTTAACTGTTTTTTTTTTTTCCTCCACATTTTCAAGGTCACCCCCAGTTTGAACCTTTTTGTGTGCCAGTTTTGGCCTGCAGGCTGCGTGTTTGGCAGCCCTCCCATTTTTCCGCAAGTCTGTTTCTGTGTATTTTCAGATGGTTTTAAAGGCTGATGTGTTGGAGAACACGCTGCGTATCAGTAGGCCAAATGAGATTAAGCCAATTCAAAAGAGCTCAGTTATTGTGTGTAAACTCCCACCCACCCACCCCCGCTCCCCATAGCAATGGAGCCCTTTCATATCCATTTCTAGGAAGGAGAAAAAGGAGGAATTAACACACTTTTTTGAGTCATAGCATGAAACACACATTTACTGGGATTTTCCTGTTTCACCCCCATGCTTCTCCCTTTGAAGCTTTTCTGAAATGATGCTGGTAAACATCTCAAGGTTTAAGATGTTCTTTAGATATTATTTTTGATCACTTCCCTTGCTTAGCAGAAGTGATCAAATGAAAGTAGATGTTGTTGGTGATGTTATCTCTGAATGCTTTGCCTGAAGAGACAGTGAAGTAGCAGTGCATCGTGCGAGAAAACCGCAGCAGGATCAGACGGTGATGTCAGAGCATTTCATTATGTCCTGCATTCCTGGTTGTTCCCATCACTCTGTGGTTTATTCACTTTCCGCCTTCTGCTCTCGTTTTTTTCTCCCCCAAATGTTGCCAATTTGTCCAAGTTTGCTTCTGTGATTCAGAAAGCTCGCATCCCACTCTGTTCACCTCTTGCCAAACTATTCCCCAAAGGACTGAGAGTAAGGAGAAGAGGGGGGGAATGTTGAGGGACAATCAAAGGCAACTAGTTGTAGGATAAGATGTTTGTAGTTTGCTCGTCTGCTGTTGTGAGCCTGTACAGCAGGGGAAGTCCAGCCCGCTGCAAAAGCACCAGTGCCTTGACATTTTCACTAACAAGAGAGCGCAGCCGGGTAGAAGCGATGTGGGCGCTCATGCATGCTCATCGCTCATCAAGCTCCGTCTTCAGGCCCCGCAATCCCAGCACAAACAAACATCCAGCCAGAGCCAGGGACGGGCCACAGAGAGGCCTCCAAGCTCAATTTAATTTGTTTCATTTATACACATGCATGCTCTGTGTGTGTTTGTGTGTGTATGTGTCTGTTGAGTGTCTGTATACACAACAGTATGCATTTAATGTGCTTTCCTAATACTCCAGTGCTGAGAGTCAGCTTTTATTTAATTATGCCTTCATGCATTTTTATATGTGCAGAGGGGAATATAGTTGATGCTTTTTCCTATCTAAGTGACACATTAATGTTCTATGTGTGCATGAGTGGAGCTTTTTAAGCAGAGAAAGTAGAAATGCACTGAAATGCATCCTGCCTTTGGTCCTGGTTATTTACTCCAGATCCAGGCCTGTGTTGACTTTACAAACATCCTGAGTTGGCCCATACCCTTCCCTCTTGTACTGTATATTCTTTGAACACAACAGCCGTGTGTGTGTGTGTGTGTGTGTGTGTGTGTGTGTGTGTGTGTGTGTGTGTGTGTGTGTGTGTGTGTGTGTGTGTGTGTGTGTGTGTGTGTGTGTGTGTGTGTGTGTGTGTGTGTGTGTGTGTGTGTGTGTGTGTGTGTGTGTGTGTGTGTGTGTGTGTGTTATAGACGGCGGGGGATGGGAAAGACAAAAGCAGGGCTCGAAAAAGAAGACTTGATGTTTGTTATTGAGCAGACACTCATTTTATTGCATAGAGAATCTCAAGTATTTATGCTTAAAAAAAAGCATGAAAATATATACTGACATCGGTCTTTTTACGTTGAGCCACATCTCTTATTTGCAGTCACTGCCTGTGATTCCTGCAATGAACTGGACTGTGTACTTAAAATGAGTGGAAGGGACTCTTTGTCTATCTTTATTTCTCTTTATTTCCACATCGAGTGCACCGATGAAGTATTTTTTCCTAATAATTCATCAAATTTTAAGTAAGTAGTATGCATTAATGTGTAGCATATGGCAACATGATTTTATACAATTCAGTGAGCTATTAATAATGAATGATGTGACACACTTTCAAGCAGATTTTACATCACATGTTCATTATATGTGTTTTTCCTAAAGTAGATTACCCTTCAAATAGTCTTCATTTAATAACCCAGGTTTGAAATGTGTTTCTAGGGGTGCTTGAGGATTGAAACCTGGATTTAAATTATTAGAACTCGTCAAGAGTTAAATTTCCCTGAACTCAAGAGGAAGTACAGGCTTTATATCTCATCGACTGGTTTAATCAAGATATGGCTGCCTTATTAATCCATGTCAATATGATTTCACACAAGCATAATTCTCAAGGCAGCACATGACAAAACAAAACTCCTCAGGCTGAATAATCAATGATATGCTAATTACTGCTATATCAACAAATCTGCTGTGCCACTCCGGGTGAATCTGACCTGTGGTACATTGACTAATTACCGAAGACTGGTGTTCACTTGCAGAATAATGCTTCTCTGCTACAAATGGAAATGTTTAGCTGTGGATTCAAAAGACATTTGCAATAGTCTGTAAATAAAAATGCTAACCAGAACTTTTCTTTCTGTCTCTCTGTGCATTTGCTGCTGCCCTGATTGCTGCCTCTTCGATGCCTTTTCAACAGGTAATGTGATTTTTTTTTTCCTTTCACCCCTTCTCTCGTTCTTTCTATCTGTGTTATGCTGCGAGGTTCTGGCCTGCAAATAACAGTGTCATAGACAGCAGTAATGGCAGTTATTTATTAGAAATGACCTCACTGGGGCTTGGAAAATACATATATTATTCCACATAATCTCCCTCTGGAGAGCTGCACTTAAGTCGTCTCCTACTTCTGCAGAGTGAGACGAAAAGAAAAGCTGGAGAAAATGTAGGTTTTTCTTTCTTTCTTGTGCAATAATGTTTGGGTCAAGGCTGGGGATGAAGCTACAAGGAAGTGGAACATGTTTTGCTGCAGGAATTCTGAGGCATTGTGCAGCCAGATCTTCCTGAACTAAAAGCAAAAATAGATAAATAAACAATAATAATAATGAACAAAAGCACAGCATATGATTCCAGCTGTTGCACTGAGTAGAAGGTTGGATGTGCCTGGCCTGTATGGAGCTCAGTGAGGACGAATAACCCTGCTTTAATCCCTTGAGGGCCATCTGGTGTGTGTGTGTGTGTGTGTGTGTGTGTGTGTGTGTGTGTGTGTGTGTGTGTGTGTGTGTGTGTGTGTGTGTGTGTGTGTGTGTGTGTGTGTGTGTGTGTGTGTGTGTGTGTGTGTGTGTGTGTGTGTGTGTGTGTGTGTGTGTGTGTGTGTGTGTGTGTACAGGGCAATGCCACACTGCCCTCATTCACAACTGTCCATATTTCAAATCCTCTGGTGGCCCTGTGTGCCAGTTTGTTCCGGCTGCAGTGTTGTTGTTGTTGTTGTTTGATGTTTTCCTCCCTCTTTATTTGCCCCTCTCTCCCATTTCATTGTCTTAAGCCACCGATATTGTAAACCGCCTTCCTTCTATTATATTTGTCTGGCTTGCCCTTGTTCCCCTCTTAAGCATCCGCTCACCTCCTGACGCCTCTATGCTGCAATCCGCCGCTGTACATGCTGAACAATACAGAGAAAATGTTCATTTTATTTTTTTCTGTCCTGTGTGGGACAACGGATTTTGTTTTCGTACTTAAAGGGCGTGACAAGACGCCACGTAACATAGAGGCTAGCGGCCTATAATACAGCACCGTCGAACAGCTGCCTTTCAGACTTTCTGTCGCTTCAGTGTTTGTGTTTGTGGCTGCTTTGTCAGCTGTGCACTGCCTGACAGCGACTCGTCCACTGTAACTGCTCGCAGGTTATTTTGAGGTCACATTTTTGCTCAGCCAAAGCAGTTTTTGGGTTTCTCTGTCCCTCTATGTGTTTTTTCTAGATTTCCCCCAAATTTGCTTTCACCTCTGGTACGTCTTGCATGACGAACGCCCGAGGAGACTGTTAATGCACTCCAAATGTCATTATGTGTCAGACCCTGTTACCTAAAACAACTATCTGTAGCCAGCACCTGATGCATTATACGGACTACATTTTGTCCTCATGCTCATTTCTGTGCATCTGTTTGTCTGAAGTAAACATGCATCCGCTGGACCGCCGTCACGTCCTCACACCGAACGCAACTCCAGTGGCTTGTCAGCACCGCAATCAAGCGTGTGGGTGGGAGGCGGAGATTATGAACTGATTAATTTGCAGTGGAAGATTTCGAGGGGCCAAAGGAGACGCAATGGCAGTGAGCTAAGCATCTGAGATTATCCAGACTTAATGGAGAGAATAAAGCAGCCTATGGGTGGCAATCCGCTTTCCATCCGCGCAGATTTCCATCACATTGACGTGTGATGTCACGCTGCAGGAAGCCCCGTCGCAGAGGGAGAGAGGAGGTCACACACCGGCCCCATAGATGGCGCCATCCTCAGTGTCTATTGTTGTTTTTTTGTTATTCATCACAGATGAACAAAGTGTGACATTTGCAAAGACTTCGGCTGGTGGATTCATTGGGAGGCTTTGTGTGAGTGCGATGCTGTGCTTTCTGGAAGGGAGGGATCTGCAGTGGTTGTCATTATCACAGTGAGATACCTGTGAATTTCTTTGTCGTGATAAAAAAAAATGTCCTACATATAAAAGAAGCACCAACAAAAGGTGATTTTTAGTTCTAGTCTGAAGAAAGCAGCAGGGGTATTTCTTATCCCAGCATGCTTTATCCCATTTCCATCTTTTATAAAAAATCACGATAAAACAGCAAAATTGTTCAATTTAAAGCTATTTATTTGACTTATACATTTTTATAACTGATACATCAAAATGATTAAATAAGCCACAGTGAGGATAAATCGGTGTAACAGGATTGAAACTGCATAGCTGCATATAATAAACACACCCACCTCATTTCCAATATAATTTTAATATAATCCTCTTGGCACAATTTTGATAATGCTTCAATTGAATGTGGATGGTAACAGCCATTAATACATTATTTTAATTTGGACAAAGTGAGGAAACTAAATTACAAATAAAAATAAAGGGCATTTCCTGTTTTTTTGTTGCTTTTTTGTTTCCTGGCATCAAATGTCATACCACTGAAAAGTCTGGTTGTCTGCCTTTTTAAAAAGAGTGACATCTGTGAAGTACTGGGTGCTTGTGACTCAGTTGGTCGAGCGAGATGTCTTTTCACTCAGAAAGATGCAGCATCAGTCAAAACTCGACCCCCTTCCAGATGTCAAAGTGTTTGAACCCTAAACTGCTTCCAGTGGATGTATTGATCTCCCTGCATGGCAGCCGTTACCACTCATCTGTGAGTGTGTGATTAACTTTAGGGACTGCTTGAGTGGAGGAAAAGCACTCTGAAGATGAAATCCATTCACCTTTCAACATGCATTTGTGGGATGAGCAGCAGAGCTCAGCAGTTCTGCCACAAAGAGGTTGGAGACATCGAGACATTCTGTACCTGTTGTAGTTCAACAACATACATTTTTCTATAAATATCGTAAATAATTTCATTTTAAATTCATGAAACAACAAATAACATGCAGGAGCGTGTACACATGGAAAAAAGAAATTGAAGCTTTTCAATATAGTAGTGTCATTCCTTCTTCACGTCAACGGTATTCCAGTTATGATGCTTTCATTTGTTCAAATTCTGTTGAACTTTCTCTCCTTTCACAAGATTTCCTGTTCAATTTAAGATTACATTTTATTTTCCTACCTGTTTATTGAAGGTGAATGTTTTTTGGGTTTTTATCTCCAGATCATTCAGCACATTGTTTAAAATCCCTTCACGTATGGCGATGATCATCTCAGACTAACTCCTTTTATTTTCTGATTAACAACAACAACAAAAAATTACTGCCACAAAAATCAGTCAAAAGAAGGGAGAATCCAACTTCAAATGTAGAGTCGCTTGTTTACACAGTCAACAAAGGAAATATGACTGCATGCCAGTGCGATTGCTCATTGTGCAGTGAATACCACACCGTGAATTAACACAGTCTGAATCTTTTTAACTGGGTCTTTTGTGCAGCTTATTTCATTGTGCTGGCTGTGTTGCCACAATCCTTTTGAATTGTGTCTGTAAAGTTAGAACCCCAGCATGAAATAAGTTTTCAGTGACTGCGTGTTCTTGGAAAGCTTCAACCTGTGTGAAAATTCTCCCAGAGCGACGGGGACTCTCGCCGTCTGGGTTTAACCAGACTGAACTCTGCGTCCATGCATCACTCACCATCATCAATCAAAAGGCGTCATGGGGCTGTGCTGTGTGTTCTCTTGACTTTGAGCTCCAGGCCTGCAAGGTTGATTATACAGGAGAAAGGGCTCCTTGATGAATTAACTCCGTCTAGATTGATGCGTGTTAATAAGCAAAAGCAGACTGCTGACCTCATCCTCTGCAGATGTAACACTATCAAACTAAATGAATGTCTGGCAGTTCAGGAGGTTTTCACTCAGAACTTCCCTGCTGTGATGCATGTTTGTGTGTGTGTGTCGGTCTTGAGGGCAGAAGATGTGAACAATGGGTGGGTGGTTTGTGTTAAGATGCCTGCATGTGTTTTTTAGGTGCCTGTGGGTGGTTTAATTTCTGTCTCTGTGTGTCTGTGCATGTTTGCTTGTGTGCGTATGTGCACGCGCTCATGCAGCATTGTGCACATAAAAATCAAATGCTCCAATGTATGTCATGTGGAGTCTTCTCTGTGCAGCTGGCTTTAGCATGCACACCCTTGGGCTGAGGAATTCAAAGCAATCTATCCTTTTTAAGCCAGAAGTTCTTGAAATCCACAGTGTATGCCCTTGTGGGCTCACTATTTAAAGATTTATGATATTTACTATGGGCTATTCTTCCTATAGATAGAGATGGATACCCTGAAGGTGTAACAAGACATGTGCTTGTTCACTTTTTTTGCTCGATAAAGCAGCAAATGTTCCTCCTGTGACCTTGGCTGTCTGAGGTGACGAGGGATTTGACTGCGTCGCCCAATTACTGCACATTTCAAACACATTATCCCTTTTTGTAAGTCCTACATTGTTCTCACAAGACTGTTGTGAGAAATCCGTGTTTCTTTGACACTATAGTAGAAATGGTGCCACATTGAGCTCAGCAATATTTTTTTCCTTTTCCTCAAGAAGCTGCGGACACCCAGCAGCTGGTCGGGGAGGAGGGAGCCGGCTATATTTCCCAGGTGTCTCTCTGTTTCCACATAGAGGGACCTCTCCTGTCAGCACAAAGCCAAACCAACTCTCCCTCATGCTCGCTCGTTTTCTGCCCACCAGCAAATATTTGAAGTCTCCCGATTTAGAGTGAAATCACCTTCATGCGTTGTGTTTGACCTCACACCTCAAGCCATCTAAAATAATCTCTTCTTCTTTCCACTCGTTCTTTGCTAAGTTAATAGCAAGTATCATTATTATTTTTCTATATTTAAGTTGGAAAATCCTCAAGGGCAAAGCTCCCATCTTCAACGTCAAGCAGGAAAGATATTTAATAAACTAAATACACCTTTATTAAATGGAGCATGAACCAATTCAGGTGATGAACATAAATGAAAAGGATTTGATGTCAAATGAAAAATACTTTGCCACTGGTTTCATTTATAATTGGGGGGGGGGGTTTCCAGATTGATGGATCAAAAAAGCTCAAGGTATTTCTTGTATTGACACCAGGATCATCATCATAGAGGTCCTGACAGGTGCACAATCCTCTGCATAATACATGGAGTGTGTCTGCTTCATGAAGAGGAAATATCTGCATACCAGATTATGCAAAATACTGGGAGGTATTTATGCTAATAGGTTGATTTACAACGTTTGAAAACGTGCCTTGTTTCTGATTGTATGAGGCCTATATCAATCATTAAGCATAAATACTGTGTTAATGATGCTGAGAAGCACTTCTTGAGCTGGCTCGCCATGACTTTAATTTGCAGACTCTTAGTTTTTTACACAGCTTTGACTTGGTGACAGATAATCTGCCATTATGGAAATGTCGTCTTCTCCTATGTCCACCGTCATGGTATCACAATTCATTTTGTGCTCATGGGTGTTGAGCACTTCAGCTCACCTAAACAGTGTTGAAGAAGGAAGGAAGAGCCCACTTGCATAAGAATTTTAAATATTTCTTCAAAAGTCTTATATAAGGTATATAAACTGAAGAAGACCAAGGACTGAGTCTTGCTGGATCCCTTTTGCAAACATGCAAACATTTAACAGATCATAACACTGCTGTCAGTACGGAGGGAAAAAAAAAAGGTGTATGCAATTATATGCAAAATCCTGCTTTGAAACAGCGTCTCATTTTGAGAAAGTCAAGATACTTTTGACTCTGACTTTCACAGCAGCTTTTATCCAAATGCTTTTTTCCAAAGAACCACTTCACGGGAATAAGTTCTTCTCTAATCCCTTCAAAAGCCCCCCCCCCCCTTTTTTTTTAATTACTCTGCATATCTCCACTCCGATGTGAGCACTTTCAAAGAATTCTCCTTCCATTATGAGTCTCAATACTGTTTGCAGGAACAATGGAGGTGTTTAGGTGATCACATGCCTCCGCCTCGCCCAGCCTCCTTCACTCCCTCATCAGTCAGATAGCGGTCTTATCTTGCTGCTGCCCTCTCTCTCAGAAAGGAGTGCAGCCTTTTCACTTCACAGCTCTCCATTGCCACAGATCCCTTCACTCCACAAAATGATTTCAATCTTTTGGGAATATGTACCTGGAGGAGGGAAGGAAGTTTGTACTGTCCTCCACCACCTTTGATGAGCACGAGGGAGAATTTGTGTCAAATTCAATAAGATATAAGTGTTATCTTTGTGTGTATGCCAGTGCTTTATTAAAAAAATATGGTTGGAGTCCCTCGTGGTTTGTTTCCTGGCTTTTTCAGAAGCGATGAAAAATGGCAAGTCACAGATAAGTGTACCTGAGGAGGATTCACTCTGTAATGTTTCCCTGCTTTTATCGAGTGTCAGAAATTGTATTTTTTAAGTCACATTCCTCACATTTATTGCAAAGCATTTGTATTTATTCCATTGCTGCTTGCATATAATTTCCTATTTGTATTTTACTCTGTTCATGAGTCCGACTGTGGCTCTGCTTGCTATCATTTAGTCTCTGGGCTGCTGGTGTGATCGCTTTAACATCACATTGATTCTCATGGTTTGACCAGTACTTGGCTCACTACCACAGCTAAAGCTTTACTTACACAGCACATTCCTGTAGTTTTTATTAATTTATGATTTACTTTCAGAACCCCCTGTAAAAATGTGCGTTTTGGAATTTAATGGTTTAAAATCAAACTTCATTCACAAAATATTAAACTCTGATTAATATCTGACGTTGTTACTTCTATCACTGATGCTCTAATGACTTCACCAATCTTCAACATACAGTAGTTTAATCTTACATAAGATGCATTTGGGTTTGGAACTTAAGATGTAGTGTAGATCATGTTTCGTACAAACGTGGCTCAGGTCATAGAGCAGAATAGCATCCAAGTTTCAAAAGTTTGCAAACTAAATTGATCTTAAGTGTCAATGGGTTCTTACCCATTGACACTTAATTCCAACCTGTTCCAAAAGGTGAGTTAGCATTTTGTGTGGCAGCCTTTGCTATTTGTTTGTGGGTGAACATGTGTGCCAATTGGTGAACATGATAGTGAAATCACAACGAAAAACATGCTATTAATGCACTAAATGGATTTGGCCAAAAATCTTGCAGAATACAAACATTCCTTATTATAAGCAATATAAATTGTTCTAATTTCTCAAATAACCCACTTTATGTTGTCCATCAGAACATCCATCTTTTATTTGGCACAGACACCTTAATTCTTTTGACTCCGTTGGTCCTCTTTCTACCTTTTTCATGAGGTTTCTGTCCAAAGCTGAGGTCTCTGGTCAGAACTATAGAGTTTCTGTGGCCTCCCTCCTTCTGCCTGCATTCCAGTATAAACAGAAATCCCCCACCTCAATTGTGAACACATTTAACAGACTGCAAACTCGAGCTATAATGAGTATTTACAGATATTTACAGTTGAATGGACCAAGAGAGAGAGGAATGCTACAGCTGGCTGTGGTAACAACAAATACTTCTTTTAGTGACCAATTTTGTGTTTCCACTGGATGCGTTTGGTCAGATAAACACCAGCAATTGCTTTTATTTATACAGGAATTTATTCAGGACTTTAAAGTGATTTAGAAACTAAACATATCTTTTCATTCCCAAGTTAACCCATTGTATGTATTTGGCAACTGCATAAATCACAGCCTTAAGACTAAAAATAAAACTTGCATGAGCTTAATCCTGGTTGTTTTACTGTAAAACAATGTGGATATAGTTTTCTGTCTCTGTAATGGAAGGTCTTGATGTCGTTATCGTCCTTGGTTGGTGGCCATGCTGCTGCGTCGGTGATGAAGGAGGGAATGATGCTGCAGAGTGAAGGCTACATCTGGGTTGCAGAGGTTAAGAACCAATGAGCTGTGTGTGTGTGTGTGTGTGTGTGTGTGTTTGTGTGTGCTTGTGTGTGCTTGTGTGTGCTTGTGTGTGCTTGTGCACTGTATCATGAAAAGTTATAGGGGAAAAGCAGAGTGATGTGGTTGTGGAGCGTTTGTCATTATGAAGGATGATTTCGGGGAAGGCCGTGACGTGCACAATGTGGTGCACTGTGGAAGAATCAATGCCCTGATTGAATGAATGACTGTCATTTCTCCCTGTCCATCCTGAGATATAATTACTGAGGTGGAATTGTCGTGTCTCCACGGGTCATAAATCCCAGTGTCGGTGCCAGACGGCACTGACGGTGACCAGGGACAGCGCAGCATATCCCCTGTGGTCAACCAACTTTTACAAGATTAAATGAAATTCCCGATCCACCTCAGGTTTGTTTCTCTCAAAGTATGGCCTGGATTCTGATGATATTTGAATGCACTTATAATGCAGCGTTCTTAAAAGCTGACTTGCACTGAAAGCGACACTGAAAAAGAAATGAGTCAGCACACAATACAGTATAATGTATTGCATTCCATTTCTAGAGGCATGTGATGATCTTATCTCATATGAATGAGCCACAGCTTAATGTCCTGAGGTGTTTAGAAAGATTAGCTTCCATAATCCATTTATCATATTAAGTGTTTGTGTAAATAAACCTGAAATATAAAAAGAGAATTATCACAGCAGCCAACTAGAGATGGTCTACCATTACACATTCACTTCTCTTGTTAAGCTTTTACTAAGGTTTTAGTGTGCTTTCAGATTAATATTGTTGAAGTTGATTTTTCTGAATTGCAGCAATGGGATGTGTTACCCCCACCTGATGTTGACATTCTGGTGCACATCTAAGCTGAGACTGAAAAAGGAGGTCTTGGTGCAGCTCCAGTTGCAGTTTGATGCACTGTGTTGAGAAAACCATTGCACCAGTTTGCACAACAATTGTCTCATCTACTCCCAAGTTTCACTGACCCATAGTGTCTCAACACATTTTTCTCAACAGGCTGCTGTGCTTCATTCTAACACTCAACATGAAACACAGGCTAAATTACACATAATGGAGCCACAAAAAAAACTGTATTTCTGTATCCATTGCTCCACTTTCATTGGGAGCATGGTGTTCCTATTGTTGTCATGGAAGCGAAAACAAAAATGTGACAGCCTGCCAGTTACAGGGCTGCCAAACATGCAACACCTAAACAGGTAAACCACAAGAAGAACCAATCTGACCCATGTTAGCGGTGAAGAAGTTAAAATTAGTGTAGTAATATTTGAGGAGTGTGTGAAAATATGTATTATAAAGGCAGATTACACTTTTCTTCCTGAAGAACTTCACAATGTATTATTTGAAGAGGGCATTACACTTTAAAAACTGTGAAACTGTATTTAAAGGTATTTGTTCCTGTTGTGTTACTTATAACAGACATAACATTAAGTTGTGTGTTAACTCCAGAACCAAAATGAATTGGACACTGCTGCCTCACTCCCTCCTGTGAGCTTGCATTTTTTTGCGTGTTTTTTTTGTGTGGCTCAAGCAGTTACAATAAATTATTGACTTTTCTATGTCCGAACACAATTTTTATGCTTTTTAAGATAAAAAGTTTTATTCATTGCTAGTTTTGTTTTCACCATGCAAACTTTAATTTCTCAACCTTTCTGTAGTTACTAGCATCCAAGAAGCTGCTTCTAATCATCTCAGCCCCCAATGGAGCTGTTTGTTTTGTGGGCTTTTTTTTTTTTACAATAGGCTCTACTTACAGTTAAGCAGCATCAGCAGAGCGGCCTCCAGGGTCCTGAGTTAAAGCAATACTGTGTCCACTTCTCTCATGCATAAGGAATGATGGTAGGGATCAGGCGGCCATTCAGCTGCTGCGGGGCTGGTGCGTGGTGAAGTTTTTTGATTTGCATTTATTTACGTATGCAATGTTGGTGGTGAGTTTGTGACTTCTCTTGTTATAGGTTCACTTTGTTCAGTCATGCAGTGGCATCAGAGAGTCAGGGGGTCTCCACTGTATCATGTTTTGTTATGTATCTTCTTTATAGTGTATTTGAATCTGTGTATGTGTGTGCTGTCTCTGTAACTGGCTGAATATGTATGAGTGGGCAGCAAAGAAGAACCAACCCCCCCACCACCACCTGCCGGCTGTGTTCATTCAGCTCTCTGACTCCCTCTGCTTATCCTGTGTACAGTACACTCTGCTCCCTCATCTCCCTCCTGATGTGTGTGATCAGCATTCAGCAGCCAACGGAGAAAGTGTCACAGGTTGCCTGTGAGTTCAGTGTGGTTAAAAAGACAACACGAGAGGCTCATTTCCCCTGAATTGATATACATTTTGACCATGTCACGACCTTCCTACATATTCAATTTACATATAAATGTATTTGCAAGGGTTTTTGCAGGTGTGAACACGCCATGCTCGTACGTCCTCTCATTGCACTCCACACTGCTTTGCATGTGTGTGTTTGTGAGTGTGTGTTTCGCCACTATCATCAGCATTTTGCACTCTTCCTCCTGGCCCTGTGCAGGAGTGTAACAGCAGACAGCAGGGGACGACACTGACCCGCTACAACACAGTCTGGTCAAATTGGAGAATTCAAATAATGATAACCTGCACACCACTACACCAAGCCGTCAACAACTCCAGTAGACCTTGATTTCACAGAGAAAACATTTTTAGAGGACAAATCTTAACAATGTAGAAGATGGCACAGAGTTTTGTTTTTTTGTTTATATTTCTAGAAATGTTTTTAATTTGTAGATTCAGCTTCACTCGAATGTGACCTTGATGCTTTTCTTTTGCATTCGGCAGAAAAAAGAAAAACACAGATTGCTGAGCAACAACATGACAATATCCATCAATCCATATATAGTCTATCCTGCTTTACCCATGTCAGAGTCACGGGATGCAGGAGACAGCATCACCCAGCAGCTCGCCGGTCCATCAGAGAAACAAGCAATTTCACACTTGCGTTCACGTCTCCGGGCAATTTTAAAGTCACCAACAAACTACGAAAATGTATGCATGAACAGGATGACATGCAAACTCTGCACTAACACAAACAGAGGCACCAAAAACGGACTTGCATCACTGCGATTCTTTGTCAGATGCAGGACTGCTAACCACAGCACTAAATGTGTGTGTCATGATGATGGTGATATTGCATTTTTTTATTTCACATTTTTGACATGTTTAGTTGTCCTATCGTGGAACAAAAGATAAATACTTACTGGAAAATTCTGACCCTGAGTAAGACTTCAGGTAAAATTAATGTTTGAGAAGGATATTGATGTATCGAAAGCGGAAGAAGTCCAAACCACAGAAAAGTGGGAAAAAAATGGACATCATTGGGGGAAAAAACTAAACAAAACCTTCAAAATACATTTTTAAGAAGTAATGTGTGCTCGGGTTGTAAATCTGCTTCCACAATATGTGACTCAATATGTTTATGATTCATTATATCACCATATAATGTAATTAGCAGAAGATATAATACAATATTTTTTTGATCAAATTCTTTATATGGATAAAACAATTCCATTCTTATTGGTGGGTGAATATGAAGGATGATGAATATGATTAAATTATAATAACTTGCCACAGATGACACCCAAACTAATGGTGATGGGAAATTGAAGCGTGTCAGCAGGAAGTGTATGCAGATAAAAATGACACTCAGTATTAAGATTAAGACCAATATTATAATGTAAAATGGTAAATGGACTTCACTTATATATCGTCTTTTAAACGGAATGAGCAGTCCTAAAGCACTTTACATTGTTCAAATCACATTCACTCATTTACACACACATTCACGCACCAATGGAGGCTGTGGCTTCAAGGCGGAGTCCATCCATTATGAGCAATTTGGGGTTTAGTGTCTTACTCAAAGACCCTTTGCCGTGTGGACAGGTGGAGATGAGAGTCACATCTAGCAGACGGCCAAAAGGATTTTATACTAATAGATGCATGTGCAACAGAATTTACTCCACCTGAAACCCTTTCAGTTTTTCAAAACTGCTTCTGTTTTCAACACTTTTGAGAAAGATATGAAAACCGGCTTAATGAGAGAATTATTGTGGTTAGAGGCATTTTCTCAACTGGTTTCCCAAGACTTTTACTTGCTGATTTTATTTTAAGATTTTTATAGTATTGTACCCATCCTTCTTGGGTCTTGCAATCTTTTTTGAAAGTGTTGTATTGCTCTTCATTTCCCACCGCTTTCACTTTATGAAAGATCCCACAGTGGATTGAATCATGTCACGACTTGTCCAAATATGTGTTATCACATTTCATTATATGCTTGTGCGGCTTCAGCGCAGCTTCCAAACTACGCCCATTGCAGTGGATACTTCTCATGGAGACAAGGCTTAATGTATGCAAACCCTCGTTCAAATGTTCTTTTTTTCATTTGATGTCTGAGGATCTTAGTAAATCAAGTCCATAATATTGAATTTTTATAAGATTGGAAAAGATTAAACAACCCTCTTAAAGGATTGGTACTTCCTGCTCTTGCAGTGTTGTGAAAGTGACACAATTTAACCTTGTCACCCACCCTCTCTCATTAATGAGTCCTGCGAGTTTATCAGGCTGTTTCTTTAAAGATGGCCGGTCCTTGTCAGGAGAGCGAAGCCCTCCAGTTCCCCTTGACTTTGAATTAGGTTGGAGTCACTCCGATAATCAGAAGACAATCTGATTTTGTTGCCGGGCCGATACAAAATGTACAGCCATCGCATTTACATTTACATTATATTACTGCATATTTATTCACCGCGGGCTGTCACACCGGGGCCTGAGTGGAATGACAGATGCAGGTAATGCGTTTTACCGAGAGTCGGATGGAGGAGCAGAATCGATAAGATCTCCAGCCGTGTGCAAAGAAAAAAAAGACGAGTGCAGAGTCAACAGTGTTACCAAAGAGACTGCAGCCAAGGAGCAGAGGGGAAAAATATTCTTTTTCTCTGGTTTGTGTTTGATTGAATAATTGACAGTTATACCCACACGCTCACATGCTTTACATCGCCGATGGTGCTTGCAGTGGCTGTAACCAGTGTCACCCATGTGGTGTCCCTCTAAATGAGTAAAGGGCAGCAGCAGGCATGTGTGGGCTCATTGCTCACACAGGCGTGATGTTCTCTGATGTTCTCTCCCGTCACTTCATCGGGTCATCTCAGGCTGATATGGCCTGAGGAAAAAGGGCGTGTCCCTACGGGGTGCTGAGAAGCTTCTAGAAAATAGATTGGACTAAAAAAAGAAAAGGTATAAAAAAAAAATGTTGAATGTAAAAATGTAAGAAACAGAATAAATAGAACTTGAGTGCATCATTTGATATTAAATGAATATGCTGTCTTTCTTTTGAGAAAAGCTGCGTCTTTATTTATCATGCAACATTGACAACATGTATTTATTGGGTTGTTTGGTGTAGATGTTGAAAAGGCATTAAAAAATAGTTTTAGCACCAGAAAGGACTTAAATTCTCAAAACAGACACTTTTCCTTCCACTTTTTTTTTTTTTCCCATTCGTTTTAGCCCATTTTTTTTAATGAATCTGCTCAAAAATCCATCCATCCACTGATACAGTTCAGAGTAGTGGAGTGCTGGAGCCGATCCCAGCGTACTATGGCCAAGGGCAGGATACGCTGAACAGATCACCAGTCTATCACAGAGCAAACACTCAGTGACACACATTCACATTCACACCTCGGGGCAATATACAGCCTGCTCAAAAATTATATACTTCACATCATCAGAGGATTCTCTACTTTAATTTGTTGTAGTCAGGTGTAACTTCTTCATTTTGATCACTGCCCAGAAAGCCATGACGAAGTGTTACTGTCAAATATTTGCTAATGAAGGCAAATAGCGGAGTATACATAGCTAACCATGGCCAGCCACCATCCAATACATCCTGCCGACAACATACAATGACTATATATGTTAGAATTTGCCTACAAACACAAACTCAATAGATTTTTTTTTTTTTTTCTCTCAACTTAGCTTTTAATGCCAATATTTTTTGAACAGCCAATCAGTCTGTCTTCCGCAGCTTGGGAGTTTGTGTCCCCCCTCCAGGCCATGTAAAGTGGCTCAGGTGACCCCATTGTGATGGGGGTCTCTCGAGAAGCCCTCTGCCTGCAGTATTATAAAAGCCTTAAGGACCACACACATGTGCTCACCGTGTTGTGACTCATGGCTGTGATTGAGAGCGAGGGTGAAGGAGGGCAGAAATGTGACCGTCCTAAGTAATAAAAATGAATTGTGTTGAGGATGCAGGCATTTATTTGGGAATTGCTATAGGACTGTGGGGAACAGCTAGTTTCTGCCCAAGGCATTTGCTAACCAGCTTCAGGAAGAAATTCAAGGCATGTGTGTATTTATGGGAAATGCTCCAGTAGCACACTGGCCCCCCTGGAGTCCTACAGCAAGTCTCATTTATTCAGCTTGTAGTGTGTCTCACTGGGCAATGCCTGCACATACTGCACACCGCAGTGCATGAAATACTACATGCATATTCTGTGTGGGTAATGGTCATCCATCCATCCGATTCTATACCTTAAACTATACTTTATCCACTTTAGAGAGCCAGTCCCAGCTGATGAAAGACAGGCACAGGTCACCGGTCCATCACATCGCTGACACACATACTGTAGCACGCCTGAGCAAACACGGATGTCTTTGGACTGTGTGAGGAAACTGAGGCACCAAAAGAAATCCCACACTTGAAGATCAGAACATGCAATCTGCACACAGAAAGACCCAAATCCCAGAATCAAACCGTAGCCTTGCCTTTGGATGTGTTTTGCACATTCAAAATGTAATTTGTGCTACTGAAGCATAAGTTATTTTTAACTAACACAGATTTTTATTTTTTTTCTCAGTGATTCATGAAAACACTTCTTTCTCGTGTTGGATCATTTTGCTCATAATGAGATTGTCCGATTACCACCCGCTGTGATAACAATACCCGATGCCATCTGAGAGGGGGAGGAATGAAATGAAATATGATCTGTCGTCATCATGAGGAAAATATGGGATTTACTATCTCACTGAACTTCTGACCGCCTTGATCTTCTCTGCACAAATGTCTTCAAAAGCAGCATGCTGCGTGTCGTCTGTGCACTGAGCCACGCCTGGTGCCCATTAAGGGGTTATCTTCCCATTTGCCACAAATCCTGCTAGCCTTATCAGAGGAAATAAACATATGTTTTTCATTCATTTCATTGCCGACATGTGATTGGGTCGCCGATCAAGGCAAACCTACTTCTTCCAAAACGTTTTACTTTGCAGTACCAGTTTTGTGCCTTCACGCCGCAGCCTCTTAAATGGGCCTCCAGTCTATTAAAAATGCCTTTCACAGACTTTTTATACTCTAACAGTCTCAGGTCCCCAAGGACTGATTTAAGTTTGCCTCTCCCACTCTTTTGCTCCTCCTTCTCCTAAATCACTCCGAGTGCCGGAGAAGCAGGCAGGTCGGATGCCCTCCCCTGTAGCCGTGGAGCGTACCCTTACATACTGTTTGCTCGTATAACTCTCGGGGACTTCTTTATTGTCAGCACATTAAATCGCCGCTAAATCAAAGGTTGTCGTCTTGGTGGACCATCTCTTTTTATTTTCCAAAAGCATTTACAACAAAAGTTTTATTCATCGGTTCAAGTGCGTCACTTTAAAGCAAGGTTATCGATTTTTCCCTTTTTTTTAATGCACCTGGCACCACTTGCAAAGGAAGCGTCACCTGATATGACAGTTTCATCTGTATATTCAGTCCTGAATTTTTCAAATTTTCTCTGTCTATGCAGTTGATTTGATTGGATCTGGCTTACTTACAGTGTCTGCTCTCACATTAGGTGAATTAGCAGTGGAGTTATGAAATTAAATTGGTCGTTGATGTGACAGTGTGAGCTTGGAAGCTCACAGAAAGAACAGGAAGAGCTGTGTGTTTGGATGCATACAGCATATTACTCTTTCACTGTGTGTGTGTGTGTGTGTGTGTGTGTGTGTGTGTGTGTGTGTGTGTGTGTGTGTGTGTGTGTGTGTGTGTGTGTGTGTGTGTGTGTGTGTGTGTGTGTGTGTGTGTGTGTGTGTGTGTGTGTGTGTGTGTGTGTGTGTGTCTAACCGTCCTTAATGCATACTAATCGTTAGGAAGCACTGAGTTTTCAATACATGCACTTTTTCTTCTTTACAGTGGCCTTCCCATTACTTAGTGTTTTTTTCATTACTCAGCTATTCAAAGCTTTTTTTCCAGACAGTTTGAAAAAGTACTTCACACAGTTTTCCTACTTGTCCATCGTCTTTTTTTTGTTTTAAGAAATCAACTATTTCCAGTTTCCTGTGCATTTGCTTATTCTGCAGGGGTTTTTTTCATGTTGGAAAATAAATATGGCTGAGAGTGAAGCCAAGTTCAATCAAGCTGTTTCTTCCATTGAAGTGGTTCTTAGGTAGAGTTTGAGGAAGTTGCTCAAGAAGTGTCTAATCTCTCACTGGAGGAAGGAGAGATACAGAGAAAGAGCTTTGTGGCTGCTAAGAAGCAGACAAAGATACTCTAAATGTCCATCCCTGAGAGCATATTTTACTGTATCTCTCACGGCCTAAAGCTAACAGTGATAAACACTCCTCTCACACTCACTTTAAAGCATTTGCATTAAAAGTAAGTAAGACCCTAAAGGTCTTTTTCCCCTGCTCTTTTTCTCTTCTGCTTCTCTTATTTCCCTCTTTTGTCCTCTTTCTTTTACTCTCTATCCTGTGCAATCTCCTCCAGTTTCCCTTGATATACACGCCTTCTTTTGAGTCTATCCCCTGCTCTCCTCTCTTCCTATCTCGCTCCTTTTTCTCCCTTTTGTTCCAGAGTGGAGGCGCTCCCTTTACTTGTGGTGGGAAAAAAAAAAAAAAAGAGAGTCTGAGATTAGTCAGAAACTTGGAACAATTGCGCTTCTCAGTTTTACTCCTGGTGCACACTTAAGGAAAAATGAGTTGGGGATGACTTTGTAGCAGGACAAGGAGACCTGGATGGGCTTGTCCACAACCATTGTCAATATGTTTTTCACAAGGTGAAGATCAATGTTAACTTCATCTGCTCTCTCTGTCAAAGAGGCCTTGATGGGAATCCTGATGCTCCCACTTGAGAGGAGGCAGCAGAGAAAGAGAGAAAAAAAAGGAGAGCAGTTCCAGCCAGAGGTTAAATGGGCTTCAGATGTTGCTGTTATGAATCATTTTAGTGGCTCAAAAAATCTTTGTAGAAGAAAAAAAGAAAAAAAAACAAGTGGTACTCTATTTCACCCCTTTCGACCTCTGTGACCCATGTACTTACAGTAAGCTACATAAACCATTTGAAGACTACCCTGCAGTTATGTATGAACAAATAACTTGCAATTACCAACACAAACAACCGCTATAAAACTGCTGATGATCAGGAGCTCTGAAGAAACCAGACCCATTGTGGAGCAATTGGTTTGTAGCAGGAGGCAGAGCTTAAATGAGGTAGAGCTCTGTAATACAGGGGACATCGTCCGAGGCTGTGAAGCTGTTAAAGACCCAGGCCATGTTTATACAAGGCTTTCTGGTGAGCATGGAAAACTTTTGCAGAATGTTGGCTGCTATGTGACATGTGCACTACAGTCATAGTAAATCACAAGGAGTGAGTGAAGAAGCTTCAGTGTTTACAGCATACAGTTCTCTGCCTGCTACACAGGTGGTTCTATTACATAAAAAGAGCATCTGCTAGTGGCCCTACAGAAAAATGACATTGTCGTTTTCAAAATGTGACCCTTTCCTGAAGCGGAAAGGAACAAACCATGCGTTTTCAGTTGAAAGGTTGTGTAAACAGGGCCTTAAGTGCTTGAAATTATACAAAGATGCTGTGGAGGTGGTTGTCCTGGGTGATCACTTCCTTACAAGGTGACGGAAGATCCTGTCAACTATTTTATTTGTCAACTAAACAAAAAGTATATTTAATAAATCTAGTGCAATGTATAGTAAAATATTTTAAACAATGTCCCCAAAGTGTATTGTGTGTAATAACATCCATTTTAATATTTTCATCACAATCCTAAACAACTGCATAAGATTTTAAGTGCCGCTGAGGCGCTTTCCTCCTCTCAGGTCCCTGAAGGTTTGCATTTCGCATCCCAAGACTGTTTGTTCAGGATCCGTTGACTTCTGTAAGCATCTACCTTCAACCAAGTAATTTGAAAGCATATCTTGCGGTGACATTGTCAGGATAATCAGCCTTCATCTGTGGGTTTGTTCTGTTATGATTCTGTCAAACCTTCCAAAAATATGCAAGGTTGTTTGCAAGTTCCCACACATGCCGGATTTGGGACTTTTGTATTGTATAGTTTTTTTCTTGAATACGCTTTGGGTTTTGGCTTATTCCTCTTTCAATTTATATTTGTGAAATTCATTGTGAATTTCATCATGAGAAAGCCATTTTTTTTTAACTCAATTGCAATTCATTTATGTCCTCATTTGACTACTTGCTGGGCGAGATGACAAGATGGGTGCCACCCTCATGTGTAGTTATGTAATTAGTCAGCAGCTGTTTAGCTCATCACACTTCTTTTAAGTGATAAACACTTTGGGTGTGAAAACATGTATTTTCTGTATGGATCAACCAAGTATACTGCGCCAGATGGTTCAATGTTTGGGACATTAGCCAGGTGGCTGTAGATGCTGTCAGCAATATCTATCTATATATATATATAGTAATTCAGCATTAATCCAAAGTTTATTTGTGATACGACAAGACATTGTTGGGTGGGGGCATTTCCGATGATAACATTTCCAAAAAGTTTAAGAAGAAACATGTACTGCAAAAAGGAAGGACACTGAATATTTTATGTGAAGCTGCTGACATTTAAAGGTTTTTTTTTTTTTTTTTTCCAGCTGTATTGAATCAAGTCTGTGTTGTTTTGTGGCCTTCGGGCTAAAACCACTTATTGACCAGGTCTAGATCAGCCTGGATTTTCACCTCTGATCGATGCTTGGTCAGTGAAAACCATCAATTAGAAACAGTGTGTTTGGTGGGTTCACATTCCACCATTGATCAGGGGACGACACCGCCGCTGCAGGAATTACAACCAAACAGGACGAATGTCATCAAAACCAGCAGAGAGATGAAACTGATTGTGTGTTTGTTTACACACTGTAATACCATCAACCCTATTTTAGCACTTGACTTCAGTTGTTTCTTATTATTCATGTCTCCCCTACTGGTTGTCATAGGTAGCACCTAATACAGTTTATATTATATGGGATATTATATTTCTGTCATGATTCACAGTGTGCGACATGGGGACATGACAGAGAGTACGGTACATATTTATAAGGTTCTTATTGACAGTTGCTGGTATGCGGTGCCGCTCCAGAGTCAACTACCTACGGGTTTCACCACTTCCTTTCCCTCCGCCTGCCGGGTAAATAATGCAGGAGGAGACGCAGACACCTGCCTCGAACCACTGCGAGCAGATTAACAATAGATTCTCCCTCGTCTTCTCTCTTTCTCATCTCCTGTTCATTTTTGCTCACGTTTTCAATCAGAGTTGTACTTTTTGTCCTTCTTTATGTTCCTGCCTGTGTTTCCTCCCTCTCTCTCCAGATACACAGGCGTTCGCTCATACTACTTTACACACACGAGAGTAATAACTAAAAGCCCCAGGGTATGGAGAGAGAGAGAGAGAGAGAGAGAGAGAGAGAGAGAGAGAGAGAGAGATGAGAGAGAGAGAGAGAGAGAGAGAGAGAGAGAGAGAGAGAGAGAGAGAGAGAGAGAGAGAGAGAGAGAGAGAGAGAGAGAGAGAGAGAGAAGAGAGAGAGAGAGAGAGAGAGAGAGAGAGAGAGAGAGAGAGTGAGAGAGAGAGAGAGAGAGAGAGAGGAAGAGAGAGAGAGAGAGAGGAGAGAGAGGAGAGAGAGAGAGAGAGAGAGAGAGATTCTAAACTTATCAGCATTTTGCAGAGACACAAACATCAGAGTAAAATGCATTTAAAGCGCACCATAATAGGGAGCACTGCATGTGCTTGGCAAATATCCCAACCAACAGTATTGACTAAAGACGTTTACTTTCAAAGCTTAAACTACGAGATGCATGTGGTTTGGATGTAGTTGGCCTCGTGGTGTTGCCGTGGTTGTCACTCTCAACAAGAACATTCTTGGGTGAAGTCCGAGCTTGGGGGTCTTTTGCACACAAGCTTGCATGTACACTCGTGTGCGATTTATCTTTATTGCAACTCTGGACATCTTCCTTGGTTGCAAAAGTGCTGCACCTTCGAAAGAAGTCAAAAGTTAAAGAGTAAGCGGCTTCAAAATGTGTAATATAGATGGTTGAACAACTTTTTAGTTGGTCCCTTCAACCAAGTTAAACCTGTGGGACGCAAGAGTCTTAACATCCAGTTAAGCCTCATTTTCGGAAACTGCACATTCAGGATGAAAAGACAACAATGCAACTATGTGCAAGTCCATGTTAAAAAATTTTTAATGTTGTTGCTTATTTCAGCAATCATAACATGCCGTCAACACAATAAGTTGGAAAAAGACGCTTTTTAGTCTGTCCCTCCAAGTTGACTTGTAATTTGACACCTGAAAGTGCTCACATGTAAGTGCTCTGTCCAGAATGGAGGAAAATCTACAAGCAGCTGGCGGTGCAGAGCTTTTTCCTTAAATGACTCAGTAAAATAAACAGTTAATCTCCTTTCTGAACACAACTATACAACTGTGTGCAAGTGTATTAAAAGCAATATCATCACAAAAGGAACTGCATGGACAGTTTTGGTTTTTTTTAACACTCCCAGCACGCTATCAAAGCTATAAGTTACATAAAAGATGGATGGATGGGTGTATATGTTGAGCTTTATTCTCGCTGAATCAAAACGGTTGTTCATCGGCAAACAACAGATGGCAAGTTAGAAGTCTCTGTACACACAAATATCACCAGCAAAATAAGAATTTACCTCCACTGCACCTTTTCCACCACTCATCAGGTGAACCAAAATAGAAGATGAGATGAGACGAGAGGGGAGCGAGGGCAGGAGGCAGAAAATGGAAGAGGGGATTAAAACGAGGCACGCAGAGAAAAACAATAAAGAGAATAGAAGATAAAACAACCTAGCAAAGGTAAGCACAGCGGAGGCGAGGGAAAACGAGCAGAAAGAACCAAACGCAATAAAAATAGAAGGGATCGAGAGGTGAAACAATAATTTTGAACAAAACAGTCGAGGACGGACCTCTTGCTTCGTTTGAGTGTCCCGGCGGATCTTCTGTCTAATGGCCACGCTCAGAAAAGCAAGACTCATTTTCTCCTGCTCCCAGGACACGTTTTAGGGGGTAAAATGGATGGAAAGTGGGGTGCGGGAAGCTTTTCTGAGACACAGGGCTGCTCTAATGCCATGTTCGTGGTCTGCGGTGGTTGAAGCTCTCATGGGACGGACAACTTCTAAAAATGTAGGAGGCGAGGATTATAGAGGTATAGAATATAGAGAGAGACCACCTTCTGATTCTTGAATGGAAATCTGTAAAATAATTAAATCACATTACGTACGCAAAAGCTGTCCCTTTTTATTTTATTGTATTTTTTGTATAAGTTTCAATCCGTGGTCCTTATTTTTCTTGCCTTGGTAGCTTTAGTGGAAATGGAGCTGCTCCCTATAACACACTTACTTTCCATGTTTAATATTTATGTTATTTTCTGCCACATTATGCCAATATAAGTTATTTATCGGTTCATATTTGTTGGATTTCTGAGTCGTTCGGCTGCATAAACAACAGCAATGTCACCGTAAGCAGCTCTGTGCCTACAGTCCCCCCGGAGGGAATAAGAGGGCATCACAGCAGGTTGCATCCAAGCTTATTATTAAGCACAGTTTTGATGGCTTCATCCATATTGAAAATGAGCCTCTTCTCTGCATTTAAATGCGGCATATCAAAATTGCAGTTTTATCGTAATTAAATCTGACAGACAGGAAAGAGCAAACACTTCCAAAGATGTTTTTCGACTTAATTAAGTGGTGTTTATTCATTTGGCCCAAAATGTGTAAATATCTCAAAAATAAGTTGTACCCAAAGAACGTTTGCCATTTCGTTTAGAGATTGTTGATTGTTGAACATCGGTCATATTTATTCTGCAGTTTTAAAGTACAATGAACTATATTAATCCTTTCATACCAGGCCTTTTTCAGTTTCTTTCATCCCTTCCTGTTTTGAAAAGGAAGGCTGTCTTGTGCCCAAGAATCTGCACCGATATGATCAAGAGGGTAATTATTCTCTGTTGTTGTTCAGAAATTTGATTTTGAATCAGCAGGGAGTAATTTCGGGGATACTCAACAGGAATATAAATGAATGTCATGTATGGAATGAGAAAGAATGTTGAATAACTTTGTTACTCTGTCTAACTTTGTTGAAGATGGAGTCTTAAGAAAGTTGATGGAATATGTCGAGCTTGAACACAGATTATGTGTTTTCTGAGCATTTTTTAAAAAACAATCTTTTATTTAATCACAAGCACGATTTGTTGCTTCTTTATTTGAACACAGAATGTGTAGTTTAAATTTAATTGCATGTTTGCTAGTTTTTAGTCACTGTAAATATTAATTCTTTCCCTTGAAACATAAACGATAAACTGCTGATGCTTCCTTGCCAAACATTTTCCTGACTGGTGTGCGCAGACTTTAATTTCCAGCTCACGTTATTCCACTTCTCCCGGTCTCTACTGAGACTGAACTTTTGCCTCTAAAATGAAGCCGTCTGAGTACACGGCACTTGTTTACTCACTGTCCATGTACAAACAGAGCGACGACCAGAGATGACCAGAGCAGAGCACCGAGCTCGAAAATCAGACGGCACTTATGAGAAACTTGTACCCCTCAACCTTTGTCATCCTGTCTCTCAATACCATCCCACAATCCTCTGCTTCTGCTGCAGCTGTCTAATAGCTGTGATCTGTGAGGCCAGGAGGTGATATGATTGGTGTTTGTGATGGTCCAGGTTTTACTGTAAGGCACCAAAGCTATGTTTACAGTATAATAGACTACAGGGGTACCTTTAGCGAGTAATATTTCAAACTTTGTGATTGTCTTCCACCCGGACGGCATTTTTACTTCTGGTGAGCTGAAGCTCTCTTTTCCTGACACCTCTGGGCAACATCGCTGCGAACAACAAGAACGTCTTTGTTGTGGCTGCATTTAGAGTGGGCCCATAACTTAACACGCATGTTTTTTTCTGTCACACTAATATCCTTGGCCTTTAGCTTACAGTTTTTCTCAAACAACTAAATGTGCTCTCGGTCATTCCTGCAAAGATGCAATAATATCCGATGTAGTTAATCAGTTTTTTTTTTTTTTTTTTTTTAATCTTCCAGATTTACAAGTTATACAGCAGATGTAAGTGATCAGTAATCCCTTGTAGGCTTTACGAAGGCCTCATGTGCCTTTAGATCAGAACAATATGATTTGCAGGCTTGGCAGTGGGTGCCACTTCAGTTCAAGAGCACGAGATGTTATTATTGGAAATACAAGTGCCAAACCAAAACCATCAATTTCTCATGTGAGATTTAGGAGTTTTTGTTTCAAGGTTTTGCCACTGGTTTGTTTTATTAGCTGCTATCAGTTGCTGTTTGAAGGTGTATATATGTTTTTCTGCCTATCGGTGACATTGAGCCTGTTTGAATGCTTTCTCTTCTCTGCTAGTAAATGTCTTAAGAAAATGCTTTGACGTGGCAGGGGGATGATTGACTGGTGAAAATGTCAATAATTTTTGGTGTACACTCCTTTTACACTTCACTTGGAATTGTTTCTGCCAAGAGATCTGTAACAAGAAATAATCAATTATCACTCATATATCATCTCAGTGAGAATTAAGCTAGCAGTTTGTTATACTATATATACATTACATGTCAACTTAGCTATTTGGTCATCATCCATTCATCATCTACTGCTTTAGTCAACTGAAGGTGCTGGACCTGATCTCAGCTGAGTGAGAATACACCCTGGACAGGTGGAGTTCATCTCAGCGGGCGAACACAAGGGCAGATTGTCAGATATAGTCACACCCAAGGGCAATCTATACTAACCACTCGGCCTCAATTCATGATTTTAGATTCTGCAGGGGAAAGTAGAGGACCTGGAGAAAACCCACATGCACAGAAAATCCCCCAAATCTACTCCAAAGTTTCTCTCTGAGAAAATGTGGGCTTTATTATTCTGCAGTTCTTGTTAGGGGCTACATCTGACTTAATTTATTTAAAATGTAAATATAAAAGTGATGTAGCAGGAGCTTTAGGGTTTTGGCAGCATCTTTTCATTTATATAGTATTCGCAGACATTTCCTGTTTGTAACTGAGATGATCAATGTCACAGGAGGGAGGTTGGATCAACTTGATTTATGTGACATAAACTATTTAATATCTACAGTTGTTTTTATGGGTTATTTTTGCAAACATTGTCCAAGTAAAAAAAAAATTTTTACAATTTGATTAGTTTTTCATATCGTGAATAAAGACACAGAAACAGACCTATTGAAATCTACTACAAGTGATGCATTATGGGAGATTTGGGTCACTTTAAAGGTACAGTTCAGATATTACAGGACAAATACATCCTATTACAGAAATTAGGAAAAGAAATCTGTGCAGACAAAAATTGCTATAAATGTAAATGTAATGCACATGTCTACATAACACTTCATTGTTGATTGACAGAAAAAACAAATATTTGAAATCACATTGGCAACCCTGTGATTTCAACATTATTGATATGAATATATAATATGCAGTGAATAATCTTTGTTTCTGGTCGTAGGTGATTGGCCAGATGTCACTGTGGTGCTCTAAAACTCCCGAAAGATCGACTGACGTGTTCGTATCGTCATGATCCTGATCCGCTCATAAGCTTATCCTCCCATTGTTTTTAATTGAAGACGATATTTGAGGGATTTGCTGGATGTGGGCGTACGCAGGGAGAAGCTCTGCTGTGTGTGAATGGCACCGAGGATAAGGAAGTGGAGAGTTTATTGACGGAGCATTGAAATGGGCTCTTTTCTGAGTTGGGATTTCATTAAAGTGAGAAAATGGGACTGTCAAACAGTTCTGGCAAGGTGACTGATGTCTCGCCACCACCTCAAAGGCAAAGAAACGGAATATATAACTTTCTTTCAACCTGCGTTCATAACGCGGCAAATGATGCTTCTTGCATTTTAAATGTTCTGGGGCCTGAAAGTGATAATAAATTACAGAGCAATTTCTCCGTGAGGTTATTGGTCTTATCTGTACTGTGGCGTCTGCAGGCCGGCTTATTAAATTAGAATTTAGGGGGTCTGTTGGTTTCTGGGCCTGCTAATGGAAAGCAAACCTGTGTAGTTTTATCTGTTTTATTGATTACTTCTTTTATGATTTATGATTTGTGTCAGGACAGAGGGGCATCTGTGCTTCATTCTTTCTTGAAAACAGAAAAGCAGCAGTTTTTTTTGGAAAAAAAGATAATTGCAGCAATAAATAATCACATTTGTCATTAATTCTATCGCGTTGGTCTGCTTTATTAAATTAAACAGAAAACCGAAACTTTTTATATGCAAAGTGGGAATTATCTGAAAAAGTGCTCAATTAACTGGTTCCAGTGCTTCTCTGAGAAATGTCATTTTGAGGGGAAAACATGCCACACTGAGTCGCCACTGACAACATTTGGAACCAGAATAATTTTTTCCCACTATGGCAAGGCTGATATACTCATGACATCTATGAGTTCGAAGGCTTGTTTCTTTCTATGTTTGAAATATGGGGAAAATGTTTCAGAGCTGTCAACCCGCATGGTAAAGCGTCTGTATAATTATAATACTTCGTGTGAGGTTATGCCAATGTGATGAGCCATTAACGAACGGGTTCGCAAAGTTTTCTTTCAGTTTATTAGTGAGAAACAGAGTTTTCACTGTTGTGACACATTATTAAGGCTTTGCTGTACCACTAAATTGGTCCCCCTCCTGTCAGCTAGTGTGAACTGTCACAGTTGGCAGGAAAATGCATGCTTCTCAAAGTTTACAGTGAAAGTTTGGAAGAAGGTGTTGATGTTTTAAAGTCAGTAAAAAGTGATTCTCTTTTTAATGTAAACAGACAATAAACTGATTTGGATGTTTAGTTCAGTCCCTTGTCTCTCAAGAGGAAATCCCTGAAGTAGTGATAACTCGACTGAGAAAGACGGGAGTGTAGAATGTGATAATGAGCAAATAAAACACAACATATTGGATAAAGTCCACGAAAAAAATACCTGGATGATTAACAGGAGGAAAACAAGATAGTGCAGGTACTAGACTCAGCAGGAAATAAAGGGGTAGTCTATTTAGAGAGAAGTAAATATAATAACGGTGTGTACAATCTATTACTTTGGTAGGTATTTTTTCACTGATGATGTCAATAAGACAAAATAACTTTTTATATATGATCAGCTATGTAGTTGTTTAGTAAATGCAACAAACAATAGAAATATACAGTAAAATCCCCATATACTTGATTTATATAACTCCTGCTCCAAAATATCACATTTACAATTAACTGTTGCAAAGTTTTTAATGTTTGAGATGCTTCAATCACTTAATGTCCCTTAAAATGGCTGATGGATGTCGGTGATTGACAAAATAGGTGCTCGTCAACCTTCATTTTGACTGGTGGTCAGCTCATTGCTGCAGCCTTTTTCCAACAATGCATTCAGAGTGTGAATTCAGAGGACTTTTTGCTTTCTGGGTGATTGTTTTTCTGTCATCTTTTGTTTTTGGTTGGAGTGATTGGTCAAAAAAGGGGCGTTTTGTTAGAAACCTTCAGAGAGGCCCCAACCTCGTTCCTGATTGATTACTTCCCTACGTTTGCAATCACTGAGATTGATTTATGTAGCCAAAGCTATCTATAGGGGTCTTTCTGACCTCAACCCCTCGGCACTGTGGTGAAATATGATTTTCAGGTCATCACAGGAACACATCTCTCACATTCCAATCACATTGTTTTTGAGTTGATAGTGCAATGTCTTTTTGGGATCGGCCAAACATTTGCCTGCTCTGAGGTGCGATGTACATTTGTCCAATGAAACCATATTGAGACATTTTCTGGGCTACAGAGTAGACCTGAAAAACTACCCTTTGGTTCTCCCGCCTTTTTTTGATGAATCCAGCTTTGGCCAGTGTGTCTCCCTGTGATGTTTTGTTCAGTGAGGGGGTCTGAAATGGTTTTTTTGGGGGGAGGAATTAATCTGGTGGAATTCGATCAAAGAAATAAACACTCTTGTGGCACATCGAGACAATCTGGGATCAATTTCAGACTGAGCTTTTTTGCAATGAATTCAATTTGCATATTTTAGTAACCGTTCTTGTCTGAGTTTTCCAGCTTCCTCTCAGTCCAAAAACATGCTTGTCAGAATAACTGCCAACTCTAAATTGCCTGTAGCTGTGATTGTGTGTGGGGAGTTGCATGTCTTTTTCTGTCAGCAACATGCCGAGGGTGCTTTTTGCTCAATGTTAGTGGATTCATGCACCGCCCCCTGTGGTTCTAACTCGGATAATGTGAGTGTAGAAGATGAATGAATGAATGAATGGGGATCCACTTTAGGGAGAGCCTGGTCCCTCCTGCTTTGTTTCCCCTAGCTGGCAATAAAATACCTATTTCCTGAAGTTTTACTTAAACACCAACTCACTTATCAAAGGATATAAGTTCTCCGTGTGCCAGCTGAAGTGAATCCTCACCTTTTCTCTCACCCTCTAGTATCCTCCAGTAACAACAGATGTGCATGCGATATTGTTGCTGACGCTAGAAATACTACACGGAAAATTAAACTCTGCTAAAACACGGATCCTCAATGCAATAAAAGCAGGGTCTTCCCAAAATGAAATGGTCAGCAGAGCCAGAGAATTCCAATAGCATCATCCCAGCTCAGAGTATAGCAAGTTGTTTTTATATGAAGATTTTCTGTAGACGTGACAAAATCATATATTTGTATGGTATTTGTTCATAATTCCCATCATGAAAGTAATAAGATTTGATGTTACCAAACATAGCGGTACTACGGTAGTACGTCTTGCAAAAAGCTGCCCTGATCACAGAAAAACACACGCAAAAACAGGCTTTATGAGGATGTCCTGTAAAGTGTGTGTGTGTATATAATATTGAACCCATGATACTGTTTTAATTTCTCTGTGAGCTTTTGATGGCAATCACAACTCTACCTGTCATTGTTATCCAGATTAGGTGCAATTTGTTTTCTTTAATGTTTATATTCCTAACTTTCCAGAACTAGTGAATTTTAGAGTTCCCAGCTGCATGATTCCTGTTTCTGATGGAACGTAATCTGAAGGTTACATCATGCGAGCCTTCAGACACACTTCATCAAAAATGAACTTCTTTAAAACCTCTCTAGGAATCCATCTCTCCTCATCTTACCTCGATGAGTCTATTAATGGTGCTCCTTTTTTTTTTCACTCCCTGGTGCATTTGAGTGAGACCTGATCTACTTGTGTGTCTTCCTCTCAAAATAACTTGCGCTTCGACTCTTCCCACAGTTTCAGAGTCTCTGAAAAGAGACTTAAAGTCACATTGGTAAGAAGTTTTCTACTGCACGGAGTTGCAAACTCATTTCGAATGAGCATCCCCGCCAGGATCCCCACAAGAGGCAGTGTCTCACAGAGGGGAACCCCATCCCCAGACAGCCCACTCAAATTGTCTTCCAAGACATATCACTTCACACGTTTCTGTGTGTCCTTCTCTCTCCGCCTCTCCCTTCTGCTCCTGTCTTCTACCTCACTCTTCCAAATGATACAGTAAAAGCTCTGTAATGGGGTTGTAGTTACCTTCACCAACCCTTCATTGTGTGCACCATCCCTGCAATTTTATGACTAGCTCTTGTTTCTGAAGAGGGAGCTCCTGTCAGCATGAAAAATAAGCTGCAAGATAGTCAGTGTTTTTTTGTTTTTGTTTTTGGGTGCATGCACAAGATTTGCTTGGAAGTTACTTCACAAACTCTGGAAACCACTCAGCTCTTCACTCCATCAGGTTCCATCAACCTTTCCTGTCAGGGTCTATTGATCGGACCGACTCAGTGAACCCCAGAAAGTGAAAGGAAGGAAAGGTCGGGAGGGCAGTTATCCAGCCAGAGCCAGTCTATGCCACATTCCTTCTCTGATTAAACACATCTTGACATAATTACACCTTCTGTAGTTGTTATAGTAAGCAAATAGTTGCTTATTTGCACATACTATACAGAAGCTCTAAAAGTCACATGAACCTTCCATCTGGCAATCTAATGAATTATTCACTCCCCATATTTCTCTGTTTGTTTACTGAGATACATATGTTTGTCTTCAATCTCCAATTGGGCCAATGTTTCCCCCAGTTAGTCACAAACCTTGTTTTCACAATGTTTTTTTTTGTGTTTTTTATATTGTTCAGTCCTACTTTATTTTTATGCTGAAAAAATGTTTGCTGCACCTGGACATCACACAGAAGGAAGCAAAATGAGCCGTGACAGCCAATTCAAACTTTTGAGTTGTGGGTTTGAGAACCAAAACAATGAGCTCAAAGGTACTCTTAGCTCAGGAGAGCTTTCGTGTAAATCTCTAAAGTTGTATTTTCATCAATGTTATCAACCTGCTTCAATAACTGAAACTTTTGCAGGAAGGACCACATGCTGGGGTTGTTGTTTGCCCTTTTGCCTCAGAGCCAAAAGCATGTAGGTTGGCTTCTGTGTGGTTTGCATGTTCTTGCTGTGTGTGCTTAGGTTTTACTTTTAAACTCTTGCATTGTTTTGCCTTAAAAACCTATTGAAAGTTTGTATTGTACCCTCATGCTTTTGACTCACCTCAACATTGAGCAGTAGTGGACAAAAACTATTAAAAGCTCCACCTTCGCCCTCAGACCGCTGAAGGTAACACAGAGGGGTAGAAACTATTTTTTAACACTGAAACAATATTAACACTGAAAGACTTAAAGCCACAAATCTGTCATGTCTCTTCACTTATCATCAGTCGGCTCTGCTGGGGCCATTTAAGCACGTTAATACCCTCAGTTTACTTCCCCAACAATTCAATGTCCGAGTCCAGACATTTTAATAGGTACCTTGTGGCGAATCCCCCCCTTTTTTGGCATGAATCTTTCATACCGCTTTGCAATTCTCCTCCAGCCACTGGTGAGAAACACTCGGGAGATGATTTGGCACTGGCCACATATTGCTCCTAATCATCTGTTAGAGAATGACTGCTGAGGACACCTGCCAGAGAGAAACCATGTAACCATTGTGGAAACCAGTGAACACTATTTTCAACCTAAATAGACAAAATTCTGCAGATGTACCTGCTTTAGTATATCTAAGGTCACCAGGCCATCATTGAGCAAGCACAGAGAGACACCCAATACAGATATATTACAGGCATTTTGAAATGACAGTGGGCCCCATGCAAGTAATGATGCCCAGATCAGATTAGCCTCCTCTCTCCAAAGACTGAGAATGCATGTGACCTGTGCTGGATTTTTGTCCTGTTGTATTGCCACCATGCTTTTCATTTCTTTACCTTGTGTTCAATATGTGACAAATTCAGCTCGATGGTTGCAGATTTAATAATGTTAAGAAAAACACCTATCATGGCTTTTACTTTTATAACTAGGACGTGGACTCAGTGGAGTGCAACCTTTGCATAGTCAATTGGTCCTTGCATGATGATAAAGAATCCCTGAAGATTTCATGTAATTCTGATTAGTACTTTTTGTGAAAGGTTGGTCAAATACATACATACAACTCAATGAATATACAGGGACAAAAATATAACCTTTGCCCTAACGTTTATTGGTAAAGGTATAAATGCCTCTAACTGGCACGCAACTACAAATCCAAATGTTACCAACAATATTTGAAACACATCAGGAAGTCCGAAGTTTCCCCTTTCTTGGAATGTGTGGCAAAAGAGTGAGAGTTTAGAGATCTTCTGGTTTCACTCTTGAAACTAGTTCTAGGGGGAAAACAATCACACTGTACTGGCACAATGGAAGTTAATTATTTCGCTATGCAAAAACAGATCTGATGCTTTCAGCTAAGATCCAGGTGTCCTTATGAGTCCTGACAGTGATTTGCTTAAATGATGTGTGTTGCAGCTGGATATCAGCTATTTGCTCACTGACTCACTCATTGTTAATTACAAACACCATGCAAACTTATTCTAATCAGGAAGCTGTTATGGACGCCATATTTTGCAGCTTCTCTGAGCAGCGTCCCAAATGATCAAACTGTGTTTCATTTATGAAATTAGACTTGGAATGTGTGGCAAAAGAGTGAGAGTTTAGAGATCTTATGGTTTCACTCTTGAAACTAGTTCTCGGGGGAAAACAATCACACTGTACTGACACAATGGAAGTTAATTATTTCGCTATGCAAAAACAGATCTGATGCTTTCAGCTAAGATCCAGGTGTCCTTATGAGTCCTGACAGTGATTTGCTTAAATGATGTGTGTTGCAGCTGGATATCAGCTATTTGCTCACTGACTCACTCATTGTTAATTACAAACACCATGCAAACTTATTCTAATCAGGAAGCTGTTATGGACGCCATATTTTGCAGCTTCTCTGAGCAGCATCCCAAATGATCAAACTGTGTTTCATTTATGAAATTAGAGCTTTATTCCAAGACACTTTTCTTGTCTTCTCACAATAGTATTGAGAAATATAATATTTGTGTATGTATAAATACATCTGCAACAGGTTTGAATGGACTGATGTCGATCCCAGATATTCATCAATTCCATGCATGAATGATCTTCAGCTTAGTGCCATGTGGCTGTCCAGTTCTGCCTCTTTTTTTGGGACTTGCTTGTAATAGACCACATGGTTGTGCTGAGTCAGGATGGCTTTGGTGGCCTTCAGAGACCTACAAGGCTCCGTCCCCGCTCACCACAAATGTGACTTTAATAGCCAGGAAATGGCTGCGCTCCAGAGCAGGTCTCATACTGGAGGCAGGAGGAAGTGTGGTCGGGGAAAGCTTGCGACTCGAGGTGGGAAGTTCAGGGGAAAAAAGGATGGTGAAAAGCTGATTCTGTGCTTTCTCTGCCAAAGGTCTCATTGGTTTCAGGTGATGACACAGCGTCTCGTTAACGCAGCAGAGACTTGGGGCTGACGTGCCAGGGTGCTCAGATGATTTATTATCCTTGATCCACCAAAAGTCTCCTCACATTAAAGAGATGCCTCGCTTGTGAAACCAAATGTATCAGCTGCATTACAAAATGTCCAGGTTAGGAAGGCGTCAAGAACATTTTGAGGCACGTTTTATGTAAACCCAAACAACCCTGTTTGTTTATGAGACTATGGCAGTGAAGTTTGCACATATTAGGTTTTTTTTCAACACTTAAAAGGATGAAGGCAGTTACAAATTACCAAAACATGGCTGCTCCCAGTTCTAGGCTTTGCCACCACCCATCATTGCAACTTCCACTGTAGACTTTTTTTTAGTTATTACATCGACTGTCCTTTTTGCTGTATTGGGGTTCAAAACCAGGTCCCCCACATTTAAGGTTTAAATGTGACTTAATTTATTGTTAATAAACATTTTGCGTGAAACGTGAATCCACTGTGTACTTGTAAGTCTACTTACTTTGTGTTAGTGTGTGTGTGTGTGTGTGTGTGTATATATATATATATATATATATATATATGAGCATGCTTATGCTCTCATGCCACATGTTGTTTAATGGTTTTTCATGTCCAACGTACCAGATGGAGCCACAAATGTATCAACATGGGCCATCCCACTGGGTATTAAACTCTAACCCTGGGTATATTTGACCATCCAGTATTATGACTGAGCACTGTTGCACTTTTCCAAGTTGCATTCCACCCGAAACCAGGATATGGCCTATTTCCTAAAGGCATCTTTGTTTTTTTTTGTTTTTTTTCTGTTCTAGTGCTCTTCTCTACCACATAAATGGCCTGTTTGTTACAGAAAGACAAGCCACACATCTCAAGTTATTGGCAAGTGACACTGTGGGATCATTTGTCAGCATGGTTCACTGGCGTCCCTACAGTTTCTTTCAAAGAACAAACACAGGAACGTGCAGGTTAGTTAGTCACCTGAAGTACTTGTTATCTGCTGCAATGGCAGTAAAGAAGCAGGGTCGTGTTGAGAACATGTGATTTTAAGGACTTTCTGTCAGCATATACAGATAGTCTGACAATCCCAAATTACATGTCTCTGCAACCGTCACTTATCTTTGCTTACGATCTTGTACAGTTGATGACAGCTCTCAATCGTATGCCTTTCTCTTTGTTTTATTCTATATTTAACCATTGTTTCCCTCAATGTTGCCAAACTTTTTCTACTTATTAGTAGTTTTCTGTCACTGTACTGTGCTCTCAGTTCACATAGCAGGGTACTTTGAAGAAGCCCATGCTGCTACAGAAAATAGTGATATCAGGGGGCATGGGGACTGTTGCTGTGCTTTCAGCAAATCGTCTCTAATTAGTTGTCCAGAATAAGCCACAAACTGTTCCGCCCACCAGTTCCTCTCTGTATGTCTCCCTCTCCTGGGCCATGTGAGGAGCCACTGAGTCAAAGCCCAGCTGCCGTGCCATATTTACAATGAATCACTTAAGTGATCTTCACTGGTGGTGCGGCCCACTTCACCACACGCTGTTAATTAATAATCTTTTCCTGCTTTTTTTTTTTTTTTCTCTCTTGTAAAACCCTTGCAGCTCCTTTGTCAGCTCATTTCTAACAAAAAACTCTAGAAACTAAAGTCCTGGGTGTCCAGTGGACAAGTCAGAGCAGCATGTCATCCTACAAAATGCTTTTTTTATGTGAGACCAAAATGTGGATGCAGCAGATGAGCAGCATATGAGTCACGGGGGGAAGAATTTTATTCCTTCAGAATAATCTCATGGGAAACCCCCACTGCTGTGCTGATGGATGTGACAGTGATTCCATTTTGTTTTTGGTTACTGTCGATAGCCTTTGGTCAGATTATTAAGACGTTAACTCAAACCTTCCATTCAGAAGACTTATCGCTTCATCTAAACTCCAGATTCAGAATGTACCCCCCTCTGGCATCCTCTCATTATACCGTCTCTTTCTCTGTATCAGTGCTTTTGGTTTAAGACGTTGCTTGTTATCTCTTCTTTTTCTTACATCATTGCCTCAGAGAAACCTCAGCTCACATTGTCTCTACTCTGTGCCAGATCATTTTTTTCCCCCTCAGCATCATCCCTTGATGTTATTAAACGTGGACTTTGTTGGATAAGTCTTGTCTCTGCTGTGTTGGGTAAAATAAGTTTAATAATCTCTTTTATTGGATGCAATTCACTGTTTGTCTACATTTACCATGAGCTCTTCAGCGTTTCTCATTCCCATATGTTTTTAATCAACACTCACATTCCAGCAAATCCACATTTGCTTATCAAATGACTTCCCAAAAGTCACTGTCCACATTAGATTACAAACAAATTCTGTAACTTTAAACAACAACAAAAAAAGAAAATGCATGAAAATACTCAAATTATCCCCAATTTGCTTATGACACTGGGTTTACTTTGGCCTGGCATGTATGCATGCAGACACTCGCTTTGCATTTGCATGATACTTTCTTTGGATTTGCACGGCGTTTGCCAGATATAATTAGAAAGTTATGGCACCAGTGACTGTCTTGCAATAGAAGCACATATGTTGGTACAGGAGTTTAGCATACATTCAACAGTAATGTGAGAAAATTGAGAATTATTGACTGTGCGGATTTGAGGTGTCTCCTTAAGCTTGTAAAAGAGGGGCACAAGCTGACGGGCATGCTGAATGCATACATCTCTCATTTCTTACATTTATTTGGGCAGGAACTAAACACTGAAGGTCTCATGATTGATTTGAGACATCCGTGACATCTATGAGACCATAATACGAATTGCCAAATTTTGGCAAATTTCAATGTTCAAAATTAAAGCAACGTGTTTCCGAGTCCTTGTGATTTATGCAATAAGATTGAGAACCACTGCAAATAATTCAATACATGTTTTTTTCCACAATGTATTGCAAACCTAGCGAGAAAGAACTTTAAAGATGCTGCCTTAAATGACTCATAGCATCAGTTTCAACATTGCACATGATGAAGGTCAGGTTTGTCACTGTTGGTTGTCTTGTTCATTTATTTATTTATTTAATTATTTTTCTGAAGTGTTGTGAAGAGCTCTGAATGGTACAGAAGAAACCCCGTGGACTGGTTTGATGTGCACACTGAGAGGACCATCACTGAGATAATTGTACTCCCCTGTTGTGTTTTTTGGTTTTCTTTTTCTTTGTTTTCTGGGAGTTTTTCAAGCAGCTCTAGAAACCTGATGAAGCCTCTGATGCAAAAATCGGGAGCAAGCATGATCATCTATTCTCACAAAATAAAGCCACCTATTTTTCATTAGCAAGGAAAGAGTGAATTCATATTGTCACATCTCTATGTCAGATTAATTCCAGTTATTGCTGGATGTCTGTTTTATGACATGCTTGAAGCATGACCTGCCCTCCCTGGAGTGGGTGATCAGTCGCATGTGACCTCTGACCTGCAGTCTTAGCACATTGTTTCCCCGACTCTTTTTAATCACTGGCTCTGTTTAGATATTGATCTCCTCTGTCAAACAACAAGCCAATTAGTTAAACCAAAGAGCAGTCAGAGTCTTGTCAGATCATGTCTGTGTCTACTTTGTCCGCCCCTGCAAACGAGTCATTCATCCAATCGCTCACTTTGGGAAGAAGCTTTGGGGGCGGCGTGTTCAGCTGTGGCTGCAGCTATTGATCAGCGCTGTGTGTTGTGAAGCTGTGATGATGGGTTGTTACACCAACAAATCCTACGGCTATGTGACCTCAGTCCTCCCACACTATGACCCTCCGCGGTGCACAACAGCAGAGATGTGAAACACGACAGCAAATATCTGTTTTCCCTCCAGTGCAATAAAACAGCTTCAATGTGTCGCAGCATGAAGTCCCCCCCCCCAAAAAAAAAAAAAATTAATAAATAACAATAGTGGGAATTGGATTGTGCTGACATTTTGGCATGAAAACAAAGCTTTTACATGCAAAAGAACCTGATGGCTCAAAGCAAAAGCTGCTGCTAATGATTAGATTCACCAATTAATCTGATGGTTTTCACTTTTTGACTGTCAAAAATAGGCAGCATTACTGGATCTTTTCCCTTTAATTGCTCCATTTGTCTGAAAACCTTCAGGTTTTACGATACAAAAAACAAACAAAATGCACAATTTATGGCCCAAAATATATAAACGTTTAGCAACATAGTTTGATAAAAGCAGCTTATTGAGTGACCCCCAACATTTTTGTTTATACTAGTTTATCTGAAGTGAAGTAGCTGGTGATGTGAGAACTGGTCAAAGACGCCAAGCATGGAGGGATATTGCAATGATGTTTCAAGGCCATTTTGAAAAAGTAAGCTTCCTCACACAGCCCTGTTTTCCTCCATCACCAGTCACAACAAAGCACAGCTGCAACACTTGAGGGTACCAGACATTGGCAGTGGGAATCTTGATTGACAGCTTGAATGAATGATGATGGTGGCAATACAGTACTCCGACCATTGTTTGTCTTATCTCGGTAATATTGTCATATTTTAGCAAGATACAAGTTACGATACTTGTTATTTAAGTTCCAATGTTGACTGAAAGTAGGAGCCAGTGAACCTGGATGTGTATGGTTCACTTTTTTTCACTTTTTTTCACTTTTCAACTTCTTCTGGGAAGTTATAGCTGGAAAAACGAGAGCTGTTGCTGATTATTGCGGCTATTTTACAGCTTTTGTGCCCACAGTTGTGTGTTTGAAGCATCCCATCTGCCATCATCCCTCTTTGCCCAACATTTATTTCACATCTGCTGTAAAGTCCTGCTTCTCTCGAAGGTATTTCATGTTTTTTTCTTGTTCAGTTTTTTTTGCGAAAACGTGGTGACATACAGTGTGTAGCATCATAAAAAAAAGGAAGCAGAACTTGAAGTTGTAATGGCACAAATTCCTTGATTTGTGCTCATTTTTTCCCATTATTTTTATTCCCTAGCTTTTAACTCCACGACAGGAGCTGAGGCAGGCTGGCATTATAAAAGATGGAGTAAGTTTCAAATAAATCTTGAGACATTTTGCTGGTTTTTATTTGGTGAGGCAGAGCGCTCTATGGAGACACAGTGAGAATGGATTTGGTGGGGTTTTTTTGCTCAACAATATTTTTCCACCATAAAATTCTTTGTTGCCATTTCCCTTAATTATATTGCTTGCATTGTTTTTCATGTTCCATGAGATTGCTGGCAGTTATTGTATGTATTTATTTGCGTAAATGGATAAAGTGCTGCTTGAAATGCAGCTTTGTTACATTTTCCGCCAGTCTAAATGAAGGAACCAATGATGACCTATGCAGACAGGTTTTTTTTCTTTCTTTCTTTTTCCATGCACACAAAGTGATTTAATTTGAGCTGCAGCAGGAATGCTAAGTTACAAATGAAGCCCGCTCTGCTGCTCCAAAACACGTAAATGGATCATGATTCTTTTTTTTTTTATCAGATCTAAGCTCCCTGATCTGTGGTTGCTGTTTTGTGAACATTAAGTAATTCAGCTTTAGTTTGTGGTTGTTTTTTCCATGACCAGAAGTGGCTGGAGCTCTAAAATGGTGGAGGTGTTTGTAATGAGCTTTTGGGGTGAGAGGATTTTCAGCCGGGGGCCTTGTCAGAGGTAATCGGATTCGTGTTTTCTATTTCCCGGTAGGCTTATATGAGCCCACCTCTGGAGAGCAAGGAGCCTCATGTCGTATTGATAATAGAGATGACATCGTGTACCAAAGAAAGTGGAGAAAGGAGGGGAAAAAAAGTAAAATCCTCACCCTGTCCATCCATCTGCCTGTTTCCTTCATGTTGGTTGCGTGGCTCAGTGATCCAATTTAATGAACATGCATATTTTTGAGCTCTTGAGTCAAGTGTCCTTTGGACTGGAGTTAGTTTTCAATTTATTTTCAAAGATTCTGCGTATGCTCACCATAGTAGCTTCCCTTTGATGAAGAAAAAAAAAAAACAATTATTTCTTATCGGGCCACTCCTCTGGCAAAAAGAACATAGTCACTAAATCACAGGTAAGGGCTGACAACTGCTCAATTGTTTGAAATGAGGAGCAATATTACAGGATGAAGAAAGGGGTGCTACACATATTTCATTATATTTGTTCATTTACAATCCAGTGACGTGGGAGCATAAATGAATGTGCAGTGAGTTACAGTTCAGGATTCCCACTCATGCACAGGCATCAGTCATTTTTCAGGCTAGCAGAACTCTGGTGAAGAAGGAAAACTCAAGGCAACACATATCCATTGTCAATGACTTTTTGTAGATTTTCATATATTTTTGCCAATCAATATTTTTAATAAAGCCAGCACAGTTTACATCTGGATTAAGTGCTAAAGTTATTTGGTATTATGTATGTCTGATAGTATTAAAAGTGAAGCTGGCTGTGTTAAAATTATAGACTCACACTGTGTGACTATAACACCAACGTATAGCAACTGAACAGAAAAGTATCACTACACTTGTACACTGGTAGAGCTGCCTGCTCCCCCTGTTCTTTCACTCTGCTCTCATTTTCTCATGCCCTGTCTCTGCTGTCCCCCTCATGTTATTGGTTGTAAATATGTACTTTCCGGGCTCCACTTGCAACCATTACAGTGTTTTTTTCAGATTTGTCTGACTTGGCTAGTGCGCCTGGAAATGTTAGTTCTGTGTTTTTCACAATAAATAAAAAAAACAGCCAATGATGTTCACCAGTTGCACTGATATGACTTGAAAAATGTGAAACTTGAGTTGAAAACTTGTGAAGCTGAAGTCTTTTTTCTTTCTTTTTGTTGGTGAAAAAAATAGAGATAATTCAATAAATTATGCCACAAACAATGCTTTCATGATACCTTTAGATGTCACAAACAATGCTTTCATGATACCTTTAGATGTCAAACTCAAGGCAGACTCCACATTGTTTGTGTCATCAGTGTTTCTACGCACATACATGGTAGTAGAATAACAACTTGATCGTTGAGTAGCATTGTTTATTCAACTCTTCTTGGCACAAGCATAGAACATATATTTCATATAGGAGCTTGTGAATTGATGAAGTGAGGTGTAGGTTGACATTGTACAGTGACATATTGTCACACTTCATAAACAAAGACCTGCATCTATAGATTTGTTTGTTACACAACCTTTTGATTCTTGATGTTCAGAGATGGTTTATGTGCAGTGTCCTTCTATCAGATAACAGGAGGAATGATAGTCATGAATGGGGCAATTTGTTTTTAAACATTATGAAAAACAAAACCTGTGTGTTGCATATTAAAGGCAAAAATCCACAGGACAACCTGAAAATATGCCGAAAATAATATAGACATTCGTAACATTGCTTGAAGGTAAATCTTTCACTTATATTATGTAGAATGGCCTGAGAACTAAGATTATTATCCATTCTGTTCTTTTTTATCTGACAATTTTAATTTCAGAAACTGTAAAATGATATCATAAAAAATGTTATCCACAGATAAAGAATTTTAGATGAATACATAATTAAAAATGGACTCCTCATTGTTAAGAATGTCAGTGGGCTTTGTGTGAGATGATGTTTCACATCTCATTATTATGACTTTTTGGTTTGAGTGTTTCAATGATAAATATAGAAACTTTAAAGTTAATGTTGCTCCCATGTTTATGAGACCCATTAGATGAAAGTCATGCATCCATCCATCTATCCCTTCTTGCTTTATGGCAAAGATTAAAACGACCATCAAAAGTTGCAAACTACAGTATAAAGATGAGACTTAAGGCTTTCACTAGGCTTTCCTGATATAGTCCAGGAAAATGGAATGTTTGGTTTTAAGAAAAAATATGAAATTAATTTGTGTCTCCAGTGACTTTGTATTGTTGTTTTTTGAACATTTTAGTAAGATTTTAGTACATTTCTTTGTTTAGATATTGTGAATAAACTAACCTAACACATATCTAAGCTCATGGCTTGTTAGGCAAAGATGCTTTTTCCCCCCATTGCTTTTCTTGCTTTCTTTTTTATTTGCAACTTTCTAATTACACCTAAAGACTTTTCTTCAGTTAGGTTATAAATACCTTTCTCTCTATCTATTGAAGCTTTCCATTCACTGACACCAGTCAATCTTTAATTTAGGTGAAGGGCTGTAGTGGAAATGTCAGCAGCGTTGTTTAGCAGCTTGGTTTTCATGTTATAATTGCACGGTCGTCCTTAATCCAGTCCTGATCGATATCTATCGCACCCTTTGCCTTGAGCTACACGCATTTAATTACAGCTGAGTTTGGATTTGTGCTGTTCTGCTATCAGCCGGCTAACTGCTTTTTCCCCACTCTTGCTTGTTTTGCAGATGATGAAGTTTGCCTGGGACAACTACAAGCGCTACGCCTGGGGCAAGAACGAGCTGCGGCCTTTGACGAAAAACGGGCATATTGGCAATATGTTTGGTGAGTGTCAGCTTTTAGCTGGAGGCTCCAAAGGCCAAAGAAAGGTTATCCAGTTATTTTTAAATACCTATTGACCTTTTTCTGCAAACCTCCAGTGAACAAAACTTAGCTCGGGCATACTGAAACTATAAAGGGAGATACTTTTTCTTTTTTAAATTTTTGGTATCTTTTCAGTTGCAAAATCTTTCCATTAAAAACCCAAATGCAAGGCACACACTGCATTTTCGACAATAACCTTAACAGTATCACAAGCTGATAAACAGTTTTAAGAGCTTCGTGTTTTAAAAAAATGTGGAATATGACAAAAATAGCCGCTATTATTTTGAAAACTGAGAAAGGACGGGCATTAAATACAAGCCCTTTTTTATTCTTATGTGGTTTTGATTGAATCCTGAACTGTCTATTCTCAGTTGACAGCCCCTGGCTGGTTGTGATATTGAAAACATAAGGTGAGATATCAACATCAGACTGCGAGCCCAATCTCATCCTACAGCTATAGATTCAAGACATTAAATACATGTTATGTGTTCCATTATATATATATTATTCCATGATGTTATATTATTATGCAATAATCAAACATTTTTGTTTTTTGAACAATTTGTAATCCATCACCAGGAAGTAGAATAGACTAAATCACTCAAATGAAACAAACAGGAGACTGCAGGCTGTGCTTGGAGCTGCTGTTAAACCAGGACTGACACGCAGTTTTTCACAGAGAAACTGAGGTTTTCCTTAATTGACATAGTGTGATACACACCGAGGTGGTTAGTCCAACAGGAAGCTTCACATGGAATATTTTCTCCAAACTTTTAATGATCTGCACTCTTACTCTCTGTGTTTAACTTTAAAATGGAGCTTTGTTTATCCCGGTTCAGCTCTGTTGGCTTACTGCAAGCAGCTGCTTTGACAGAGGAGAAACTATTTGAGCAATTTAACAAGCAAAAATGACAACATTTCTGAGGTTTTGTTGTGAACGTAAACATTTTTGTGGCATTTATTTTGAAGTATTAAAGCTAAACTTTTCAAGCAAACGCAAGAGACTTTGCAAACATTTCAAATAGATTTTGGTTTTTAAGGTCATTAAATGCATTGGGTGATTGTAGTAGTTTTTAAGGATCAATAAACACACTCACGCACACATGCAGGCACGTACAGGTATATAACATGCCATACTGGCTAAAATGTCATAGAGATGTTATATGAAAAGTGGCATGCTGCTCCTGTTTACACCTCAGTGCGCTCTTGACACCATATCTTCCTCAGCATTCACTCAGCAGAGGAAACCTCACAACCTGTCAGGGGTGTCACTGTCTCCAACAGCCTCTAATTGGAGCTGGATCCAGAAGGGTCCTCAGGTCGTCTGCACCGAAGCATATCAGTCAGCCCGCTCTGCCAGGCCAGAGGGAAATCCCACAATACCTCCCTTAATAAAAGGTGGATCAGCACTTAATAAGACCTGGACGGGCACTGTCTTCCACACCTGAGGTCTCCCTCTTTCACATCTAGAGGGATTCAGGATTATTAAAGAGATGATGCAAAGCCCTTTTGAAAACACAGTCTATATTTCCTTTGCTCGTGTCATATTCCCACAAGCATGAAGTTAAAAGGAGCCAGTTCCAACGCCCATAAATCAGGTGAAGGGTTGTACATTAATCCAGGATTATTTTCTGAAAAATAGAAAACCTTTTTTTTTTGTTGAACTGAAAATATGCAGCCCAATTTAAAAAGTAAATGTGCATTGTGTGGTTTAGGTTAGCATAGTTTGAGGGTCAGGTTGTATTAAAGGAGACATATGCAGTCTGCTGGACTCTCAATCACGCACATAATTATTCAAACATGTGTCCAAAACGTTAGATGATTGGATTTATACTTATACATACAGTATGCATAACCTCAAATATAACAAAAATACAGGATAGTGGTTACAGTGTTACTTCACTTTACATTACGTTATGGTTGCTGAGATGTATTTTTTGTATTATTGATACATCGTTGTTACCAATTATATTTTTCCCTTTGGTTCTTCAACATATATGCATGCATATTATTGAGTAGACAACTACTTTGTTCTAGAAAGTACAGTGTTTATGTATGATTATGTGCTCTTTGGGCATAATATAAAATGTATGAAAAATGCAACAAAAAACAACCCATGCCATACACATTCTATTCCCGGAAAACATAAAGATAATGATTCATACTGAATAGCAAATATGAACAATACACATTCATTTCATTGATGTGGACTCTCATGGAAATCTAGTATCACCCCTGATCCCTGTATTGTGAAATGATCTGTTCTTGCCTTTGAAGTCATGTATAGCATGGGTTTGTGCACATCAAAAAATTATTATAGTGAAGAATTGCCATCCAGCCTAGTAAAGCCAGCCTTCATTTTTCTTTGATTTTGTCGAATTCGATTATCAAGAATCATCTATACACGTTTTCCCATTGGTGCACTTTTATTGACACTCAATTACACAGTACTTTTAATAACAAATACAATTCACTGCCAGCGTCAGTCAATGAACAACCAGAATAAAAGAAATAGTTCAGATGAAATTAAATAAAGTGGTTGTAATACAATAACACCAAATTGATTTTCGCCTCCCTGTTATTTAATGCAATAACTTTACATGATTGACTTTTTCTTGGTTTAATTGGGCTGACATGTAGCTGGATAAAGCCTTGTTTTGTTAAATGGCCTTTTAATATGCTGCATTGTAGGCCGATCTGTCTGCTGTAGCAAAGGTTTCAGTCTGGAGATGAATTATCGAGGCTTCATCTACTTACAGTTCTCATGATGTAAGGCTTCATTAAGAAAGAACAACAGCCAAGGACAGTGAAAGCTAATGGACTGTTCTGTTGTCGATACCAAAGCTTAAAAGTAAGATGGAGATGATGATAAAGGTAGCCACGACGATACATTTGTGTTAAATCTGACGTTTGACTGCTGGGAGGCAGAAAGGAGACCCCCAAGCAGACTTGAAGCAGTGAACCTTGCTGTCAGCTTATTAAATTGTTATTGCTCCCAGCAAATAATGGCTGTACACTACTTACAGACCCAGAACAAACAGCTTGTGTTTTGTCTGGTTTGATCTACAAAAACTCAATTTATAATTGATGAAGGAGTTTGGCTGCAGCCCTGCTGTGGCATCCAGTGAAGGAGGTTTGTCTTTGTGCAATGTCAAGCTTTAACATACTTTAATTAAATTCCTCAAGGCTTTTGGTGTTTGCGTTTATCCACGTATTTTGTGATGTTGCATTACAAATGGTTTTCTCTTAGGAAACAGCACTGTTAGTGAACAAAGGTAAGCCGCAAAGATTTTTTGTCAACATGGTTTTGGTTTTTATTAACCTCTGTGCCATCAATACATAACCTTGAAAATAAGCAGGAAACAGTCCTTACAACAGGTTAGTCATTAGTTGCTTGATTTGTGTGGCTTATGCGATTATTATAATATTAATTATTATAATGAAATCTGCAAACTTATTTAAATGTGATACATTTTTCCGTGAAATAGTGTCGATCAGAACTAATGGATGTTGTGTGTGGATGTGATAGGTGCTGGATTAAACTGATTTTTTTTCTTTTTTGTTTGTTTTCAGTCCATTTGTTGAGATTTTATAGAGTCTGCCTCTCCTTTGAGACGGGAGAAGAAAGAGCAATGATGTCTAGGGTGTGTCGTGTCTTTTAAAACACAACTGATCTTTTGTACTCTGTGTGAAAGTCTCTGACTATACTTTGATTTCACTGTCTCTTTCTTGAGCGCAGCAAAAATACTGAGTACTCTGAGTATTCCAGCTTTCTATCACAATCCAAAGGTATGCTCGGTAGGATAGGTTAACTGACGACTCTGAATGTTGTGTGAGTGTGTCTGTTAACCTTGGACCTTTGCCCAATGTCAGGTGAGTGAGCTTCAGGCCCTTCAAACCAGATGAGGATTAAGTGGATATAAAAGATAAATGGATATGTGGATGGAAGGCTATTTCTTAGTGCAGAGCTCTGTGTACATTGTGAGCTCATGTGATTTTGTAAGTCACACAAGGCTGTTGCATCTGTGACCTGTATATGAGAAAGAAAATAAGTCTGTATAATCTGTACATAGTGCAATCTGCAGGCCAATGGGTTAAATTAATCATAGGTCGTATGTTAAAATAAGGAATACAATTTGTAATAAGCTATAAACCCTAAAAGCAATCATTTTAGACCACTTGAGGATATATTAATATTGTAAATTGACTTCTTCTGTATCCTTTATATTCACTTGTTTAGGAGTCTCAAAGCAGCATATTTATTTAGTCACATTCAAACACTTTGGCCAAATTTGGTTTCATTGTGTTGCTCAAGTTCACTTCAGGAAAGACAGGCAGAGTGGGCGCTCAAATTGCATCCCTCGGACCTTCACGATTGGTGGACGACTTGGACTGAATAAAATTCACCTAACTACATCCATAAATTGTCAATAAACTTAGTCGATGTGAAATACAGGACACCTTAATAATAAAGTGTCAAACTGTCGCGTCACATCCAGCCCACCAGATGGTCCAGTGGGGCCTGCTGGATGACCTAGAAGCCCGCAAGTATTTAAAAAAAAATAAACAAACAAACAAACAAAAAACCCACTTTCATAGAAATAACTGCTGGTTTTGGCGCTCTCATTTTTATCTAACTGCTGAATAATGCTAAAATTATGTGACTCGTGAAGCAACTTTTTCCAACGTTGACCTAAAAATAATTAGTTATTATACAGCAAAAAAAGAGAACAAATTCAAGTCATTTGTTACATTTTCAGCTGCAACAAAAATAGTGTTTTTGCACACTACACCATATTGTGTACTACTTTGTAAAGAAATAGACTCATGTTTCCCACTTTATATTCCCTTCTGAAACTTAACTGTGGTTGTTTACAGATTATTAGGCTGGCATTTTACTTCTGCAACAAACTCCAGAAGAAAGTTTTGCTGTTTGTGGCCCCTAACATATATTTGACATATCTGCCTTAAAATTCAAAAACTCCCCTTTGAAAAGGATTTTAGTGATAAAATTCAATTCATCTTTAGGTTAAAGGGCGAATATAATACGCTGAGAACATTGTCAACGTAAAACACCTAAACAATGTCATATTTCAAAAAATATTATTAGTTGTCCTAACTAAATATCTCTCCCTCAAACTCTCTCTATTTATAATCTATTTATAATCTCTCTGTCAATATATATATATATATATATATATATATATATATATATATATATATATATATATATATATATATATATATATATATATATATATATATATATATACATACACATATATACTCCTCATTTCAGATATATATATATATATATACTCCTCATTTCAGATAATGTTACCATTTGGGTGAAAGGTTCTTATAATGGATTCTTCTTATAAAGGTTCTAATAATGGATAGTGCAGTCCTCAACTTCTGGCAGCTAATTGCCATCTTTATCTGTGTGGCACAGATATCCACTAAGCAGCATACCTTCATGCAGATCCAACCGATATGCAAACCAGAAGAGCTTGGCCGGAATAAGCTATTTATCTCTGGCTGCACAGCTGAGAAATGCTTCACTCTCCAAGCAGGGGGAAGGGGCAATGCCTTCCTTCAACTTGATATAGTTAATCCTATAAAACATATATTTCCAGCCTGTTAAAAGCCAGCATCATTTTCCAGCTCTCCAGCATTCCTTGTTTGCCACATAGTGCATTATGTGTGAGGAGCGAGTGGGGAGAGAGTCAAAGTGAGAGGAGGAGAGAAAGGGCATCATGCTTGCAAGTAAATGTCACATTGTGAGGGGCGGTGCAGGAAGCCAGGTATGAAATTGGATGCTGTGTTCTTTAATTTAATCCCCTGAGTAAACAGAGATGCTGCGAGATTGGATCTACAGTACAGTCAGCGTTGTCGTCAAAAACTTGTCAATATGCCGGAAGTCTCCAGAACACCAAAGCAGCTCCGCAGCGGAGAGAGTGACTTAATGCCTTCCTCCTCCTCCTCCTCCTCCTCCTCCTCCTCCCCCTCATTTTTTTTCTCATTTTCTTCCATAATTTTCTTCATGTCATTTGTTTTCCAACCATGAATTTGTTCGGTTTTTACCATAATCCTTTTTTTCAGCTGTCTGTCTTTTGACATTTCTCTCAAACTAAAGTTAATAACAATACCAAACTTTATTCAGCTTTAATTTTTAAAAAGCAGAGCTGTAAAGGTTGAATAAAACCAGACATGCAAATGCATAAAGACATAGCATAAGAGTTATCGTGAAACAAACAATGTCAGACTCTTTTTGTGCAGCAGCCACACTCGTGAAAATGTGTCTTACAAAAGAAATTGAAAGCGAACATAGATTTCTATGGGGCAGACGTCTGTGTTTCAATCAAACCAAACCTTTTTGCCCCCCTTTCACAAAGTAAAACTGGTGTGGAACCACAAAAACACATTTTACTCTCTGAAGAACCCCAGCAAACGAGTCCACACAGGGTTAAATCTTTGTGTTCTCTAATAATGAAAATGATTTTATATTCATCTACATGGTTAGTTTTATGAAGGCTAAAACGCTTTAAAACGCAACATAACATATTGAACTTTGACATTGTTTGTTTTTAAACTGCAAATTAAGAGTTCTCTTTAGCACTTTCTGCTGTGCCAAAATTAGCTTGAAGGATGGCGAGTCTCTAAGAAATGGAGCCCTGGTCTCAATAAAACAACCTTGGTGAATGAAAGTAGAACAATAAAATTACAAAAACACAAGCTAATCAGTGCTTCCTTATTTGTACTTCTCTTTAACCAAGATTCAATTTGAGAGACTGCTTGTACAGCAGTGATTTATGACACCATATTTTTTATTCATAGTGATTTACAGTAATCAGCAGTGTTATAGTCAATAGTTACATCCAGAAATGGGAAAAAAACAAAACAAAAAACAGATCTCTGAAGTATGTTGAGGAACTTCCAGGAAAGGATTTCAAAGTTTCTTCCGATTCACTTTTTCCCTTTTTTATCAATTTTGTGATTTAAAATACAACACGTCTGCGATTATAAAGCTATTTAGGGCACTTTCAGCAATTGTGCCTGGTCTTGAGATCGTGTAGGAGTGAAAAGTTTAAATATGCACTTTCATAGTCTAAGAAAACTTTTTATTCTTATTAAGTAATAATATAGAAAGTTATTAGACTGTAGCATTAATGCATTGCACTGGAAGGCGCCTCGCACATAAATCTCTGGCTAAATATCAAACGCCGTCTGCTCGTGTTGCCATTATTCCCTGCTCCGCTTTGATTTCATTTGATTATTCATGTCAGGTTAATATTAAATCTCTTTATGAGCACCGCGAAAAGGAGGAGATGAAGGTCAGATTGTAGTTTAGTGTGACTGATGACAGCATTTGCTTTGTCTCCAGCTTCAGAAATCATCATTACGTTTTTTGGGTGGAATGACATTCGGCTTGTGTCACAGAGGAATCGCTGTCATTACCCTGCTTTCAGAGCCCGAGCGTCAAGTGAAAGAGGCTGAATGGTGATGATTTGGAAAGTGAAATTATAGCGCTAATTGAAGCTCGGTTTTATTAATTTATGATACGCTGACCTCTGTGTTGGGAAAGTTTAAATTTCTTGAGATGAATTCTCTGAAGTGGGCATTTTTTTTTTTTTTCAGTACTTAATGAATGCTGATGCCACGGTGGATTATTTAAGTTGCTGATTTCATGTGAGGTTTACTTTTCTATTTCTATTCTAGCCAAGTTGAAATAGCTTGCTGTGGCAAATCCAAGTAAAAACACTCACGATAAGCCTCACGAAATAAACCTCAATTCGATTTCTGAGTTGAGGTGTTGGGTTTGCGTGTTCATCCCAGCACGAGATAAGTGTAACAATCAACAATGTGAATATGTTGGTTGTTCTGAATGTAATAAAGCCAATAACAAAATAATTTGCCGATGATATTCTCTTACATTGAAAAAGGTCACAATTATGACATTATTAGTTGTTAAAGACATGCACAGCGATTTTTTGCACAGCTCCCTGCAACACTAACTTGAATTAAAGCAAGTATAAAGATGGATGTGTTAATAACCTTTATGTTAATCTTCAAGTTGTAGTGAGAATATTATGTGTGGTTTTTACAGTGGCAGGTGTAAATCACAGAATATTATGATGTGGATCATGAGCATTGTGTCTGACATGGTGCTATAATAATAAGGAAGTTATGACTAGTGTTAAAACTGAAGTGCTTTTCTTGAAATATATTGAATATATGACTTTGAAGGTATTTGAGGATGAAAAATTCAATAAATTAGGGTATAGTTGTTAGTATTTTCATCTCATAATCAAGGATGTCCCTGGTTTGAATCCAGGTTTGACATCTGCTTCAACAGAGTAAGTCAAATCCCACTTATTCCCATAACTACATTTTTATTATCTGGGTCATAACATGTCATTGAGAGTGCTACATTCTCATGTAGTGGTTAATGTTAGACTCTCAGCTAGTTTGCATGTTCTCCCAATGGGCACATGAAAAATACATTTTAGAGGCTAATTAACTTAAAGTGACTTTACATTTGTATTAGGTGTTTATCTGAGTGTGGTCACACTGTACCATCTTTTGAAACATTTTTACAGTCAGTCTTGTAGAAAATCTGCATGACTCTTCAGAACAAAATATATATATGAACTGATGAGAAGCAGCAGCAACAGAACTGATGACATTAACTACCAACATGTGGACATTATAAAGGGAAGGTAATGTTGATTTAAGGCTGATAATTAAATCAGTGGTATTGTGGACTCTAACGTGATCTCCAGTTAGTCACTGCTCATATTGCTATTAAGTTAGTTCAGGAATCATGAATTGCTGTAGTAAAACCAGTTAAGTTATATTTTTCAGTGCAGATAACAGTGATTGCTGATGCTGAAGATAACATTAGATGGATAGAGACAGCAGCTCTGCAGCTTTACCACTGCTTTCTTGTCAGAAGGCGAAGAACTCCACAGCACATCCCCATTTCTGCTTTGTTTCACTCTTCTTCCTTTTTATCCCCTTATCAGCTTGCTTTATAGTTTTTGCCTCGACTGAATAGTTTCCTGTCCCACATGATCAACAGAGGTGGTCTCTGGCCGCGGTGGAGCCGCTCATATTGAGACTAATGATGGACAAGGAGGAGCAGCAGGTCTGGAGGCAAAGGTCTCTTTAGAGGAAAAGTCAAATAACTCAGAGCAAAGGAAGACATGATGATAGGGATTTTTTTAGACTCCAGGCTACTGGGTTAGGCTTTAACTCCCCTGTGTAGATCTGAAGCGATTTAAAAGACAGTGGGAAAGAGATGCAATGTCACTTTGGGACACTTGTGAGCCAAAGCCCCACAGTGCAGCATATCATTTTCAATGTTAGACTCCCAGAGCTTTTGTGCCCTACTTTTTTGGCGGAGGGCATTAACTGAGAGTATCTGCTGCCTTGATTCTATATTTCAGATGATCTTGGAGCAAGACCCTGTGGAGACCTCAGCCTTGAATTGAAAGGTTGATGTTAAACAAAACATGTATAGGATTCAAATCTGCTACTACTCCAGATGAAACCAAGCACATACTATTTGGTCGTTTTTTAAAAATGTATTTATACTATAAAATATGATTTACTACTCAGATTATTTGGTTTGAATCAAAGCTAATATTTGGCTCTCGAGCTAAATCACCTCAGTCTGTAGTTATTCCAGTGAAAATCGACTCCCTGCTGCACAACATAAGCAAATCAAGGTGGGCAGTGTGCTTATGTAGTTCATCTTTTATCACTCACACTCTCTAAACCAGAAAGTTTTCTCTGATTTGAAAATAAAGCCAAATCCAGCAGATCTTGGTTGTGGAGAAGAGGTCACTGGACTTCTTCCAAAACCCATTTTCCTCGTGCGTTCCCTTCTGAGTGAGAGAGCTCCTTTAAGTCAACTTGGCCTGGTGTCCTTGATGTTTGACTTGTTTTTATGTTTTCTTGCGATTGTAACAGATATCTCAGAGTGAGAACAATACACCCACTGTGCTTTGCTTTTATATGTTTCAGGTTGGGTATAAAGCCTTCACTTAAACTCTCACCTCCTCACAGTTGTACACGGAAAGATGAAATCCTTTCTTTGTTGTTCCTTCCACATTCCAAAAATGTGTCTGAGATCAACTGGTCACTGTGTGTGTGTGGGTGTGTGTGTGCATGTGTGTGATGCATCAACAGTATCACCCAACTGAATTGTTTTTTGTGTATCTACCATTTCTGTGTAAACGACCATCAACGTTTCCATCTAAACCAGACCCAAAAAATCACAAGTGAAAAAATGTCTTGAAATGTTTTGAAATCCTTTTCCAAAATACATAAATGAAACTGAAATCAGTTGTAAACTGTATTTCAGAAAATAAATCCCATTTTCAAGCATCATTCATTTCTTTTCATCATGACAGTTTGTGGGAGATGGGGCTTGCTTGGATAAGAGTCTCGGGTCATAGCCAGTCGCTCAGTTCATATCACATATTTCTCTCCACCCTGACTTACTTTTCATCAATAGGATTCTTGTGTCGTACTCTCATTCTCTCGATTCATTTCGAAGTGAGAAGCCAGCCGATCCCACAACGTAATCGGATGATTAAAGAGATGCTCGCCCCTCTGTGAACGACGTCATTGCCCCGGTGCCTGTGAATATGGGTCACTAACTCAACCACACGGCACATTGAATGCGTGGCCAAAACTCATAGTCCACCAGATGCTGGGGACGAGCCGTGTGATCCGCTGAAAGCGGAGAGAACATTGTATTAGGTGTCGTGGCTGCCCCACCCTCTCTCCAGAGATCTTGCATCAACAATAGATGTCATATGGCTCTTAAGGGGATTGGACACATGCTGCTATTTACAATTGCGTCCAGCTGCTTTTCGACAAATAAAAGGATTAAAAAAAAAAAACATTTAGCGCTTGGGAAAATGGCCTTCAACTTATGATTATTTAATCCTTTCATTTTTCATTTTGTTCCTTCTCTCCTCATCCCAAGAGGTGCAATTAAAGAGCATAAGGTCACGACTCTTTGCTGAGAGTTGTAGTGGCATGCAGAATGAGCTGCCTCCAGTGGCACAGGCTGAACCCTTCACCTTCTTCTCTCATAGCGTGCTTTGGGACCATTTGAAACCAGTGCCGTTTATTAGAAAATCCCTGTGGCTCTTCAGATGAGCTACAATACTGGCAGGTGCTCTTATAGGACAGGGAGGAAGGAGGAGGGAGGAGATGGTCTGAAAACTTGATTTAGCTTGGATCGATGGCCCGGATGATGAAGCCTTGAGCATTTATTATTTGGTCCTCTCTGGATGGAGGTGCAATCGAAAGGGAAAATAAATTTTTATAGAGCAATCGCAGGTCCTCAGGGTACTTAAATTTGCTCAGAGTAATGAGAGGGGGTTTTCCCAATTTTCACTCTCATACATCAATAGAAGTGTATTTCTCAGCAAACAAAGAAGTGATGAATATTCTGAATATATCTGGAAAGTACATGTGTGAAGAACGAACTTGTGGACACAAACATACACACACATATATACACACGCATACAAAGTCTTGCAGCTGGGAACGGAGACTCGACCTCCTGCACCTCTTTCATTCGTTAACTCCTCCTGCTTTTGTCATCGGGGGAACATTTTTATTAAAAGCATTCAGCTGGCAGCCACGTTCTCCAACAATTGCCTGCTCTCGCCTCCGCCCACATATTAGAGAGAGCAGACAGGTTTTTCCCTCCTTCGCAATTATCTCCCAGCAGGCCTTGTGGCTGGTCTTGCGGGGGGCGCTGTGAAGGTTAGAGAGAGCAGGAGAGAAGGAGTGGCAGCCTCCCCTCACCATTACGGTTAAGAAACCATGCAAATGGTGCCTATCGCCACCTGTCACATTATGATCGCACGCAGAGGGAAGGGTTGTAACCATCCGCCCACTTCTATCTCTCAGACCTTCCATTTTTATATCCCAGGGAGCCCCACGTGATGGCCTTGCAAACGTGTGTCTCAAAACCTGACGCCCAATTCCACCCCTCACCATTGCCACCCCCTCTGTTGAACACTCCGTATTTGCCCTGGGACCAATAAAGCATCAAATTGAAATTGCTACATGAACATGTCACATATCATATCTGTGGCACGTTAAAACGTTTCAGTTTTTATTGTCTATTTGATATACCACATCGTCACAGGTTTGGAGATGATTTACGTGTTCTATGGAGTTGTGAAGACGGCAGGTTTTTGATGCTATCGTGAACTGCAAATAGAGAATATTTGATGACATAAACCAATATTATCAACAAAGAAAACAAGTAAAGCTGTTTTCTCACTGTTTAACACCTATGATAGCTTTGCAGTAATCCAGTTTAGATTGTTATTTGTTCAATATGTTTTTTTATCTGTGAGGTTTTGGTACAGAGGGAGACACTATTTACACTGAGCTGTTTACACAGTACTAGAAACAAGCTTGTTCTTCCAAATCCACAGTGATATTAAGTGGTTGAATATTGAAGAAATACCTTTTACAGTAACTTAAATCTTAGACTTTTTCAAACATCTACATAGACTTCTTACATTTTAAAGTTTAGTAATGATTAGTACAACTAAATACAACAAAGTCGAAAACATAGATATATTTTGATAGATTTTTTACCTGTTTCTAAAATTGTCATATCTTTAAATATGCAATGTATTTTTTTCTTTTACATGGTGCCACATTTGGAAGATAGGGAAGTTAAAGACGAATTAATTTGACAAGGAGTCACCAGTCAGGGTGACCCCATGTGGTCAGTGTGTTGGTCACTAATGTCTCATTGATGCCTGATTGGGTATTAGTAAATCTAAATGATAGTCGCTACCTGCAGAAGAATAAGCTGTTTGGCAATATAAGATATATGCTCAGATTTTATTTTGAGTGCAACCCAGATAGTTTAATCTCCTTCTCATCTAACACATGCATGTAAAATGTGGCACCAACATTGTAAACATAAACATTTACATCACTTACTGTATATACCATAGCTATTTTTCAATTTGAAAAATATGGAAATGTATCTAAAAAATGTATATACACATATTTGTGTGCAGCAACCATCAAGCTTTAATATTTCTTCTTACACCACACCCATAAAGAGCAATCAAATTACTAGGCTGCATTTACTAAAAATGCAAAAACAATACAATTTTCTGTTTATCATGTAAACGGGTCTTGTGTGTTGGGGAGTGCATATTTGATATTCTTGATGAGGAATGTAAAAATGTCACAATCCATCGACGAGACAAAACTTAAGAAAAAAACTACTGGGAAACTTACTGATTTTATTGAGAATAGTGCTGACAATTGATGAAAAAAAACATTTATTAATTAATTGTGATTAATTGCATTGTTTTTCTACTGAAGATGGAAGCTTGTAATGGATATGTATTCAGGGAAAACCACAGAATTTATGTCAACTCAGCACACAGGAACTATATCTACATTCAAAGACTATTTTTAAAACGTCTTTTTAGCTTTTCGTGAAACTGTTTCTCTCCATAAAACTTTTTTTTTTATTGTATTTTCTTATTTACATTACTCTTGCATATACGTATTTAATACAATATCTTGGTCTAAAACTTCTAGTAGAATTTAACCAGGATGGTAGCATTGTTTAGTGCTTGTGTGCTCCATGTCACTGTATTCAAATGATGTTGGGCCAAAGTCTTGTCTTTTACGACTGTCTAATACTGAAAACATTGATTAGTCTAGTTGGGTGAACCCTTCATCCAGCTATTGTGAAATACTAAACTAAACTAAACTAAACTAAACCTGTCAATTTTAACGTTGTCAATCAAGAGTCTTCATGTAGAAAACCATGCAGATGCATGATGCATTAATGTTGATGCATATGATATTATTATTATAATCTTTTTAAAGATTTGTCTCTATTATTATCCTCTTAAAAGGAATTCCAACAGTATTGCTTACAGCTTGCTAATTCACACATGCTTCTGCATGTTATTTCAGGACCTGTTAAGTCACTGGACCCTCCCACAGACTCTGTTCTTTGTTCAGCTCACATATTAAAGGTCTGGCATCACATGGCTTTCTTTCACAGATCCAGTTGTGGGTGTAGGAGACAATAAGGTGGTATGAATCACCATTAGTAAACAGTCATTCTCATATTGAAATCATTTATTTTCAATTTTACTCCAACTTAGAGCTCACCTCTCTGGAGAAGCATGTTGTGGAAATGTGTCTTAGAAGACCAGCGACTATAAAGAAAAATTATTTGAAGACAAAACCTGGATCTCAGCATATGCATATGGGGCGTTCATTCTTAGAACTCCGTATAATATATATATATATATACAGTGAAGCATTTCACCCAAACTGTGGGTGCATGCTGGAGCATTTAAAGTGCAAGCAGATGAGAAACTTGACAGCAAGCCTCTGATAATGCACTCTGGGGGCGAACCTGCTGTCAGACCAGCTTTCGTCCCGCTGCATGTAATGACGGTCCTGGCTAGCGCTGCGTCGGCTGGCAGGGAGGCAGTGGCGACTGCCCGGAGATCACAGCACACCCAAAGTGGGCTCAGTACTTCACTCAAACCAAGAGCTCGTGACAGGGTCATAAAAGCATGGCTGTGTTGAGATCATGAGAGGTTTGAAGCTTCAGCTGAAAGCAGAGCTGGAGGAAAAGCAATAACAGTGGAGAAAGTTACAGAAATAACAAACGCAAACTGTGTGACACTTGATTTCATCGTTTGCAGTAATCTGCTCAGAGGCTTCAACTCACTCTACACATCATCACACGTACAGAAAGTTTTGGGCCGATATTGGCATGAAACCCGCTGCTCTGCGACACGAGGGAGAGCTCAGGATGACGCGATGAAAGCAAAGTCATCTCCCATTATCGTCACATCCAAATTTCTGCTCTTCCCTTCTCGGATTAGGACGAGCCCCCTCAGCGGGCATGAGCATGTCATCAGGCCTCTGCGCTGGGATTACAGGCAAGGAGATGAAAAACTGGTTACAAAATATATGACGAAGCAGGAGGATTATAAGGGATTGTACTCTCTGCTACTGTAATGATTCAATCGCAGGTTGATAGGTAGCAGGGTGAGGGTCAGATTTTCTGCATCCAGATGAAACATAAAACCAGTTATGTTGGTCCTTCCTGGCACAGAGTACTAGTATGATCCCCAAACTGCGTGTTCATGTAATTGGTGATCACAGATCGGGCTGAGATGACGTAGATCCGGAATCACGGCTGATGACGTATGCGCAGCTCGACAAATGCCATTTCGGTTATGTTGTAATCAGGGTTTGGCAGTTTTAATCACAAGCCTTTCCTGCCAAGCTCTTAAGCTCGAATTGGGAAGCCGATTTATCTCCCATCACTAATTTTAGGGACTATTATTGCACAGTACTTTTTTTAGTAATCTTTTTTTTTCTTCTAAACGCTCTTGGAGTTGTCTGTGTTTTTTAAACTTCATCCTAGAAAGTATCCATTGGTTAGACTTTCCAAGTCCTCCCAGTGACTGTATCCTGTTTGAAATAATCTCAGAGCTCTCTCACAGGTACACATACACTTTTTGTCTTCCTGCACATTTAGTAAATATGTTTTTTTCATCATCAGAATCCTTTTCACATTTTGGAATTTTCCCTCCCCCATTCCTTTTACCTTTTACTTCCTTTACGCAAAGGGCGCGGTGAGTGTAGTGTATCTTGAAGCCTTAGAAACAGCTCAGAGAGCATCAGTATAGGTCAACCTTTGTAGTATATATATATATATTTTTTTTTTTTCTCAAACTTGTGCTTTTGTGCACATAAACTTTACACATAAACACTCAGTGCCATCTGTGTCTGTGCAGAAAACACAGCTCCCTCATTGCCAAGTGTCCATGGCAAATCGTTGAAAGTTGGGACTCAGGTTCTGCGCAGTCACACTCAAATCAGAGAGGGGAGAAGGAAAAAAAAGTGGTGGCAGGATGAATACGTAAAAATGCATGAAATTATTCCCTCTCTTGATACAACCTGCCGCAAGGGCTGGCAGTACTTTCCGCTTGAACCCGATGGTCTGGGCCACGCTTCATAGGTGCCGGCGGGGGGTTGCACGGCGCTAACACCCTTTGGCTTCCTGGAATAAGAAAACTGTGACTGGTATACACACAGAAATGTGTGAACTATGTGAAAGAAAGATTGATACAAAGTAATGGAACACGAGTTTAAGCTTGGGGGAACATTATTAGAAAGTTTGTAATAAGTGTGAAATTAGAGGTGAATATCTCACAGTGCAGAGACACAGAGTCTATACGTGGAAAGCCAATGGATTATTATGTAATGGTTTGTGTGTTTTCCTTAAAGACACCATGTGACAATATGAAAGGGACGGTTTATATACAAATTTTTTTTTTTAATTACATTAACAAAGATTGAAATACTTACTTGCTCCATGAAATAATTGTCAAAATCCAATCACACACACGCACAAGTTCAAAGCGGATAATGTATTTCTAATTGAATGTTGTCCTTTTTCAACTGGTTAACGGTTAACCCTTTTGTTAGTTGCATATTACACATTTATAATGATAAATAGCTGTACTTATGTGAATTAAGTAAATCAAACATAATTTGTGGCTGTATATGCGCATGTGTAGCAGACATAGCTCATGTTGAATGGTCGCAGTGCTGCACAAATGAAGCGGAGCAGCTGCTCTGTTAAGCCGGCTGGTTTAATTTCTCCAGCTGACGGGTGGTTTTTGTCAACAGGTTATTACACCTCTCCTAAATAGGTTGGGCTGCGTATTTTTCATTGCACAACTAGTGAGCCAGAAAGCCTCATTCAGAGGAGATAAAGTCTGCCCTGTTCTCTCTGCGGTGGAAGTCGAACGTTAAGCCTGCAAGGTGGATTGCAATGAAATCTCAGTCAGACCTCTGCTTCAAGAGGTGATATTAAATAACTAAAAATATCCCAGATGTTTGTATTATGTGTGTGTCTTTTGCATGTGTTTACTCTCCAGACTCCGGTTGGACAATCTTACTGAATCGTCAGGCCAAGTGTCTTCATCAGCGAGCTAATCAGAGCTTCTGGCTTTAGCTGTCATCTCCAATCAAGTCATCTCCAATCCCCCCCCCCCCCCCCACACACACACACACACACACACACACACTCCTGCAGTGCTGCCATGTCTGTTGATCAATGCAAGACAGGCTTTTTGGAGAGGGTGGAGGCGAGAGGGTTCGATAACACTGTGTGCGGTGTGTAATCTCATCTGAGAGGCTGTCATATCAGACAGGGCTGCTGCACTGACACGCCACGCTCTCCCACAGTGCCAAATTAGATTGCCGCAATTAGACTGACACGGGTTCCTCCTAAAGCCTGCAGCCTCTCGAATCGCGTCTGGACAGTGTGTGTTTTGTATTTCCTTATGATTAGATTAATCTGTGGGAAGGTGTGCCCACCGATTTCTTAGTCTTTGGCACTTTTGTAGTTTGTTGATCATCCTTGCAGAAGATAGTTTTTTTCTCATTTATCATATTTTCCGAACTGCAAAATCTAAATCCTGGCCATTTGCTGAACAGGGAAATAGTTTTCCTTCAGCACAGCTTTTATTTCTTGATAAATACTACTTGATAATAAATGATGATTTTTTTCCCCCTGCACAGTTGCTTAGTTGAGTCATGCCCCAACATTTCAACATTTTCATAAACTACTAAACTGCATTTAAATATTTCCACAATATAATTATAAAATGATCAATTATTCCGAAGTCGTAAGTCAAAAGAAAATTACTTGCTCTGGTAATAACTAAATAGTGAGAATATACTTTGCAGCTAAAAGAAATTGACTCCCACAACATGCAATTACCCCTTAGCCACCAACATTGAAATATATTGCTTTTATTTCCAAGGCTTGCCAGAATGTAAAACCAGTCCTTCTCATAATTTGAACAACTACAAAACAAATTAAAATATATCATGAGTTAATGAGCATCCGTCACCGAATGTGTCTTTACAGAGCTTTGCTGCAGTATACAGAGGGTGAGACAATTAGATTCTCCACATTCATGGACTTTTCTTTTCTGCAGGAGTCATAATCAAACAAATTTATTTTGACTCTCTTTTATTTGCAAGCCATGCTCAAATCTAAAATGAGTCCTCCCTGAAGCTTTCGTGACCTCTAATAGTATATAAGATAAATCAAACATTCTCCCTCTGATGCATCTTTGCCAGCTGTCCTGGGCAACATGCAGAGATTAAAAACTCCCTAAAGGAAAGCAAAAAACGTCTGTACAATTGTAGATGAAACCTTTGACTGGCCTTTCCTTTTCTGCAGAATTCATAATGGAACTAATTTGTTTTGACTTTGTCTGTAATGCCCTTTGATAAATCAGTTCTTTGTCCTTTTCGTCTGCCAAGAAAGTTGCTTGAGAAGGTACAAAGCACTATTAGATGTAAGTTGTTTTGCATTGAAGTTTGACTAGGTGATCAAAACAGAGACTGTGGAAGGCAAAGGGTCTGTGTGGAGTGTGGTCATTGTTGGGATGGCTTCAATTATGTCCATTTGGTGCATTTTGAGTATTGAGTGGTTGTGTAAAAACGATACTTGTTACACAGCAAATTTGTTTCTTCTTATTTAATGAAAAAAAAACAAAAGCCATCAAACCTTCCAGAGCTTACAAAGATTGTGATTGAAAGCTCATGCATCAAATCTATGAAATAGGTTTGATGGCCTTGGGAGTAGAGTCATGCTGTTGTCTGAGTTTCCTGCCTCCCCTTTTCATCTTGGCTGGGACAAGGGTGCTATATCAATGTCTCAGACACAACATAGCTGTGCATATTTCCTTAAACGGGCTTTTGCTTTGCAGTGAGACTCGGTAAACAAACCTCTCTCTCCATATCTGTCACCTGCTTAGTCAGGATTTGTCTCAGTTAACGCAAAGAGCAGATACTTGCATTGATTTGTATTACTAATGCTATTAGAATTCATTCCACTTCTGTTAACTGTATGCAATACTTGTGGTGTCACTTGAGACTAGATCTTCTCAGAGGTTGAATGGAGCATGTGAACTACGCAGCAGACACAATTTGTCAAGTGTAAAGTGAACAAATTGTGCAGTCTTGATTTAAAGTGAGGCTTCAATTGTTCATGTCTAATGAGACAGATGTATGCCCCCTTGCTCTGCGCCGTAGCTGGTAGAGGAGCCTGTACAATGGTAATCAGTAGGATTAGCTTCCCTGACTTACACCGTGTAGTGAGGATAGGATAGGATCTGGAAGTCAGGCTGCAGCAGGAGAAGGTTCCCTCTGATAGTCAGTTTATGCTGGCTAATCGTTGAATGATTAGTAAAATCTTTGGGGCTTCTTGGGATGCTCACAAGCTGGAAATTGGAAAGAGATCCAGTGAAAGTAAATAGTATTGGGTGCAATCTTTACAAATTATTTTATTTTCACTGAGATATAATTAACTTGATGTTGAATATTTTATGTTGGCATGATTGAGTGGATCCATCCATCCATCCATCCATCCATCCATCCATCCATCCATCCACCCATCCACCCATCCATCCATCCATCCATTTATCCATCCATAAACAACATACAAACTCCACACACAAAAGTCAGGAATGAAACACATTGTGATGCCTGACTACTAACAGCCGTACCGCCGTGCAACCCATAGGAAACGGCTAAAGATCTGGCAAGTCACATATTGGTAACTGTTTGTCAATACCTTCGGTAGATTATTGGCTTGAGGATTATCAGTTACTACATGCAAACTTCACAGAAAGGTGTGAGACTGGAATTAAATTAAAGATCATTGGTTATGAAGCTAAAGAGATATCTACTACAACTCTGTGCCACCCTGAGTGGACCCGCTTGAACTCCTTACATTTGTTCGTGTAACTACTGTGTTAGATTTATAATTAAACGTGATCACTTTTGATTTAATAAGTTGTAATCTTATTACAATTAACTATCAGAATAATTCTTGCTAACTTCAAACAGCACATTCACATTTAGCCTTAATGTGGACAGCAAAGTAAAACAAATATTTTTTTGCAAATACTACTGCTGGGTGTTTAATGTGTTAATTTGGATTAATCAACTAAATCAATATTAACAGGTGAAAGAAAGAAAAACAGGTTTGTCAGTGTCCCTGTGAAACTATTGGTCGACAATATCGATCATCACAATGCACAACAAAATATGGAAAGCTGCAAAGAACAGTTGCAGGCTAACAGATGTGATTGAGACACAGATGAGAAGCTTGACAGGCTGTATAGAAAGATTCAGTTTCAGTACACAAAGTATGCAACACAGTGTACATATTGCACGTAGACATTAGACTTCTAAAAAACTAAATACACAAGATTTTATCATTATTAGCTCTCTGTATTAATTTATTCATCTACTAAATCACTTTGAAGAGGAACAACATTTTTAATTATTATCAGAAACTGTGATGTGATTAAAATGCAATAGTTTTGGATGGATCAATTACCCCTAATTAATTAGATTTAATTTTTGTAATTGAACACTACCACAAGTAAATACCAAACCTCATTAATAACTTCTTTATTGGCTGATTTCCCAAAAGATTATCTTCTTCTTATTCATGATAAATTAGACAATTAGATATTTTGAGTATGATTATTATGGTAACATCTATTTTAAACCTGACTGTCAACTGGGTAAGAGGGTTGGTATATGCGTTACAATCTGAAACATGACAAATAAACCAGTGTTTTTAAGTCATATTATCATTTGAACCACTGTGGTTACAGTTGAATGGCACAAATGACCTATAAAGGTGGATCAAACATCCATTGCTTAAATTTCAGTTGTATTTACTACTTCATTAAACTCAAATGATGTTGTGTATGCCGTGTACTTATTAGAAACTATTCACTTTTGGGGGGGCTGGTGTTAATGTTAAGAAGCAAATGCCTCTTTATTCACTGAGCTATTGTAATCAATCTGATTATATACTGAAACCAAATACCGTTGATGTAACGATCAGTGAAAATGTGTTAATTTTGACTCTGTTCTAAAATCTTGGTTGATCTGCAAAGAAAAGATGACTTTCGACATACGTAGCTAGACATCACCAGTGAGAGGACTGTATATCCACTTGGTTCATCATTTTTCTGTCAATATTGATGTGTCCTTACTCATAAGACATATTTTCCTCAAGCGGCACAATGCCCACAGTTTATACTCAATCCCTCCAGAAAAAGACCCCAAAACAAAACAATAAAACAATTCTTTTTGGAGTGATGGACATGATATTTCCTCACTCCCAGTTTCTAACTGACTTCTTCATGTTCTGCTCAGTAAACCCTCAAAATCCTTCTCCCCCCCTCAACTCACTTTCTTCTCCCCGTCCAAGGCTCTGTTGGTGCTCTCCATCAAAAGTCCACTCACCTGCAGAGTCATTTCCTCAGTGCACTTTATCTGCGATGCTTCCGGCGTGCCTCGAATAGTAAGCAGCTAGATATCGTTAACATCACACAGATAGTCCTGCCCGCTAACCCCGACTCTCTGATGCCAGGTTGCATTAGTGCAAACAAGACACTCATTGGCCCTGCGATTGATAATTGGATTCTGGCAACCACTGGTGACGGGGCAGTGTAATTAGTGTGAATCCCAACGTCTGCATCAATTACATTCACTTTGAAGTTGATAACAGGCCAACTTACAGTATTGACCACATCTTTAATATTTCATTCCTTCAGCTTTTTGCAATGTGCTTCCCGCTGATACAAGGAATGTAGGGCTCCTACTTCCATTTTCCCCAAGAGTATTATAAAACACTCCATCTTGTGAAGCTGATTGTTCCCCTGGTTAACAATATTGCAATTTTAATGCACTTAACGTCAGGGGAACTCACAGTAAGTGTCTGCTTTTGCGGAATAGCAACATGTATATTGCATGCATATTGCATGGTATGTGCGATTAAATGAAAAATGAGCAGAAATGTTGCCTCTGAACACTCCCCCATGGGATTAAATAAAGAGCTCATACCACCAGAGAGAGAGAGAGAGAGAGAGAGAGAGAGAGAGAGAGAGAGAGAGAGAGAGAGAGAGAGAGAGAGAGGAGAGAGAGAGAGAGAGAGAGAGAGAGAGAGAGAGAGAGAGAGAGAGAGAGAGAGAGAGAGAGAGAGAGAGAGAGAGAGAGAGAGAGAGAGAGAGAGAGAGAGAGAGAGAGAGAGAGAGAGAGAGAGAATACGAAAATGCTGTCCGCCCTAATACTATTCCGAGCTCAGAACATGTTTCATAATTGGATCATGGTAAAGGTTAGCATGAGAGTTGGAGTAGGGAAAGTAGTCATGATTGAGTCTGCAAGAAATGAATTAAAGCTGACATAAAGTCTGCTGGTATGCTGGTACATTTTGAGATAAAGAGGGGGAGAAAGAGAATGAAGCCAGTAATATCATGAGACAAACATTGTGTAGTGTGTGATTGATCATGTGAGCTCGGGCCGTCTAATGTAACCTCGCTGACCGACACTGACTAGCCTGTGACGGCCATGATGAATGAACATCCACCGGCCAATGACTTACTAATGGCTTTCCATGTACTTGGCGATACTACACACACACACACACACACACACACACACACACACACACACACACACACACACACACACACACACACACACACACACACACACACACACACACACACACACACACACACACACACATCTCTTGAACATTTTTTCCTGGCACATGCTCACACTTAATTTCAGCTTTCTAAAACTAATGTCTGACTTCCTGGCGGCATGACCATCTCTGTATATCCTCTGTATGTTACATCACCATGATTTCACCTTTATTGGCCTTTCACTACTGTGACTGATGATCATTTTGAATCAATTTTGGTTACCTTTGCTGTTGTTATCCACTGTTTTCTCTCTTACTTTACAAGTTGTAGTGACTGTATTTATTCATTCATTTGTATACAACTTTTCACCCACTGCTGACAGTTGATTGCTTTTTTTCTTTCAGCAGCATTGTTTCAAGGGTAATCAGTTCGAACTCCCAAATGCAATATTCATTTGGCTTAAATCAATAAAATTATGATCAGATTATTTGAGGATATTACCATTTTGAGTATTCAATACAATGTTTTATCTCTTCACTGTCTGGTAATAATATGTAGATCAATATCAACAAATACTTCTGACACTATTTTAGTCTGTGTTTGAATTGAGTCATGTTAATGCAAATTTAATTCATAACTATTTTTAGCTAGACATTTTTAATGAGTTAATATAGTGCACTATGTTGGTAATATTTCCTGATTGTCACTACGTCACAGGTTGAGTGAGATGTGTTCCAATGAAGGATGACAACTGTTGTTTTTGGAGCTGAGATATAAAATCTGAAAGATATTGTTCAACACATAATCTGATAGAATACACATTTAGCTCCTATGTATTAGCGCATGGGTTTTGGCCTTCTTTAAAAAGTATTGCTCTTTTGAATACCAGCTCTGGATTTTTTTTTTTCTCTAATTAGATAGCTAAAAAATAGATCAGTGGTATCACACATCACTAGTCTGTGTACTCTGATTGGCATTTTCTATGGCTTTGGTTTGACATTCATTAGCTAAATATGTAATCCATTAGGGGGAAACAGATGCATCAATAATGAAGAAATCATTTATAGCTTTGGTTAGTTGTATGAGACCGCAGAAGTGCAGTATGTCTCATTATTGTCAAACTTGATGCTCTTTTGTCTTTTGGATGGCTCCATTGGGGCACTAAAGACCCCCACACTACCACCCTGAGTACAATGTGCCTGCATGACTTTACCTCCAGGTTTCTAAAAAACTCCAATCTTAATGCATAATGCATCATTTTTATTATTTAATAGGATTTTGATTAAATACAACTTTATTGGAGAATAGGCTCAATGCAACATGTATCGTTACAGTAATAGCTCTCTTACCACAGCTTTCTTTGATTAAATCAACAGATAATTCCACACCTACTTAGGTTGATATATTACTTAAGTCTCAAAAATTGCCCATAAGGTCTGCAACTAAGCAGATTGGCTAAACAAATTAACAATGAATTAACCCCTAAGTCTTTCTGAAGGTGGTCCAGTTGGCAGCTGTTCCCAGGTGATTATATAACATTATTCTGTAAGTTTATTATTTCAGGAACGATGGGCATTACATAAAGCTGATTCCACAAATTGGGCCTCATCCTGTTTATAAATTGTTCTTATTGAATAATTGCCTCTACCTGATGCACAAACGGTCTGCAAATGGCAGCTTCTCAGTTTAAATATGTTGCCCAGTGCATTGGGGAGGACATTAAGATGCATGAAGATGCAAATTGAAATACTGTTGTCATGAACATGTTCATTAGTTGTTATAAAGATGCAGAGGGCACACCTTTTGCTCTGGTTTTCAAAGGGCTGCTTGCATTTCTAGCAAAAGGCTACAGAAATAAATAGGGTCTTAGACTGTGGAGGCTAAAGGAGTACACTGTGATGGATTGATCTGCTCGCTTGATCCTCAGAGTCAATCAATCATCTCAGCCTTGGTGCTGTTTTCTAAAGGCATTTTCCAGACGCTGCTGGTTTGCTTGAAGCCATTGAGAGGTACTCCTGGGTTTGGGTAACCACAGGACATTAGATATCTGATTACACCTCTCCGCTTAGTTGTCACCTTCATATTTGTCACGGAATAGAGATAACGCTGTGCAATTCCTCTTCATCAGAGTTACAACTGAACATTCAGCATTTGTCGAAACAGGAGATCTCTGGTATGAGAGACCAACATCTGGCACTGCGTACACACACGTACTAGGCCATAGTTAACAACCTTGGCAGATGGTCTTCTGGAGTTATGTAGACTACATATTTTGCTTAAGGCTAGTACTGTCCCTTACTGACTGTATGAGTTGAACTACCACAAGGCACACTACACAGAAGAGTTCACCGACTGGGAATGTGTGGGGTGTACAGTAGCCAGCAGCCATACTGTAACATGAATAGCAGCACTGCACTGTCTATAAAACTGTTGGTCCGCTTCTCTTACCAGAAATACTAGAAGATTTACAGCTAAAGTGTCTGACACCGATCATTCAGTCAAGCAAAGTCATTGATCTGCTTCTCTTGTGCCCTTTGGCATTCCAGCTCACCTCATCAGTCAGTCAATCCATAGAGCTGTGAGGATAAGGTGAAAGGTCAGTGGTGAAGCCGAGAGTTTTGCAATCATGGTAATATGTTTAGTGGAGGTAATACTCTATGGACAGCATGGCTTACAGAATGGAGGCTGACAAGAATGGAAACCCTTAAGAGGCTGAAGAGAGCCAAGTTATTGATTGAGACTGACTTAAACAAACCTGTTGACAGTAAGAGGGTTTGATGTCTGTCTCAAGTTGTTTTGATCACATCAGACATCATGCACTTCACCTGTCCACTGGAGTTCATAGTGCGGAAAAAAAAGGGACTAAAGTGAATTGATCATGAGAAAGTCTGGCAGGTTATTATTGTTCAATACAGTTGTCCGTTATAGGGCATGAAGTCAGGGTATGGATACGAGTCACACAAAGTTCACCATGTCAATGTAACGAAACGTTGAATGAGTGATCGATCATCTGTCACTGATGTGAAACACTTGCTTTCCAGTGAAGTAAGCAGTTCCTGCCTTTACCATCATGTGCCATTTTAAAGTCAATAGGTTTGGATTGAAAAAAGAAAAGTTGTAGGAAAAGATCTGATATTCAATATTTTCTGACAGTTTTCAAACGATATTAACTTTTGAAGTCCTGCAGTAATTGACCATTGATCAGTGCCTGCTTGCAATCTATGTATAAAAGTAGATGCAGAACATGCTTAGGGGCTGATCTCTTTGCAGGTCGTCATCTGTTACACATTCAGCAGCACAGCGCGAGTATGTGGAGTCCTATTTGTGGTCTGCTTACAATCAAATAAATACATATTCATTATCTTTTGGGTACCCTCCCAGTTCCATGGGGAAATATATGACTCTTGAAAAGCTCAGAGAGACTGAACCAAACAAATTATGCAAGAGCAGTGAGTTAACCCTTTGTAGATATGCTGGATTATTTCCATGGTGCTACCGAAGAGCAGGTACTGTGTTTATGTGTTTCTACCTGAAATGTGTTTACTATTCACTGCATTTGAAAACGATGTTCTAATTTTAAAAATGTTAAAGTTGCACCAAACTTTGAAGGAAAAGGTATGTTTCTCTTATGGGTGGATTTAAAACATCCATCCATAAGATCTCTTGATCTCACTTTCTATGCCACATTACCCAATCCAATGTGATTCTTTATTAGACATGCTTAATTGCATGCTCATTGTTTTGTGGGTATGGATCATCGTCAAAGAGTAAGAACGTGAGTGAAATCATGCATAAATATGAGTATCCAAATTAGGGCTTTATATGCCTTAGGCCCTGCTGACACGAGAGTGATCTATTGTTTCCGTTTACTTGCACTCTCCATGAAGAGATAGGATGGAGCGTTAAGAGCCCACAAGCACAGTTTGACATTTTGGTGGAGAAATGTATCATACATATTGGAGCATTACAGCAAATAAATCATAATATGGGAATAATTAAATAAAACCGAGATTTGGGAAAATAAAAAATTATATAGAATGGATTCAACACAGAAGATCTGTTGATAAAGATCACAAATATAAATCACAGGGAACCAGCAGGGGTAAATAATCTCACGACAATAACAGCAGCATCTTTTCAAAGTGGATTTGCACAACTTGCACAAATGCACTGAAAACACACATAATTAAGGATGACACAACAGTTTCCAGAGGTTTTATCACATTAATGTGTACATTAATCTATTAAGGTGAACCTCCCAGAGTATTTTATGCAATCTGGAACACATCAGTGTAAAATCAAGGTGGTCATTTATGCAGTCAGTCTCAAGCATTATTTTCTTCTGTGAGCAAATCAGCTCTCACTCATACATGCAACATCACGCTTTTAGAGTCACCAAACATGTAACCTCTGTACCGAATGACTTACTGACCTATATCCTATTTATTAGTTTCTATTTCTTATTCTACAGTATATATTAGAATACATGCAAATACAGAAACGTTGATGTCCAGCCACAGTCAACCATTGTGCATGTCATCACTCAGCCAAACTTGATTAATGTCGGAGGTTAGTGCAGTTCAATGGGTTTCACAAGTGACAAAAAGACAATGAAACAGAAAATAATGCATTAATAGGAGGCCAATTACAAGTAGATGTGGAGAAATGGCAAAATGACAATGGCAAGAAAAAAAAGTGACGTTTAAATTTTAGATAACATTTTTTTTAATTATTCAATACAATTTGAACAAAAAAAAGTGGGTATTACAGGCAGCACAGAACAGGACTTGTGAAGTTGTCTAGTTTTAGTTTGCTGCCTGAAGCCATGGTTATCTTTTGCATATTTGTTGAGATTTAAAAAATAATTCAAGTCCTGTCTTTGATGTGGCAGGTTGCTGAATGGTTGCATCAGATCAATCCAACCATCTGTACTGTAGGCTATGCTTTTTTTTTTCTTTTTTCTAAAGAATGAACGTAACGGTTTTTCATCACCTTTGTGGATTAACCAGGTCAGTTTTCACACTATTGCATTTTTTTCTGCAATGTACAATACGCAGCCCTGAGCACTTTGATTCACGGTCTATTTAGTCACAGTTTCTTGTTATTAAACTTCCAAACCATAATTTGCCCTTCAGCTCTCTTACAGTAATTCATTAAGTATAATGTTTATTTTTCCTTCGTGCCGAGCTGTCTCTGCAAGGTTCAGCCGGATTTCCACATTATTTGCTCATATGAGAATGACAATAGGCCATGCAATCTCTCGTAAGGCCACCAGAATGGAACAAACACCCCTCAGCTTTTATCATTTACTTTGTGAAAAGAAATGAATAGCTTTAAATGAGAATCAGAAAGACAGACAGTCACATAGTAGCAGCCGACACACACACACACACACACACACACACACACACACACACACACACACACACACACACACACACACACACACACACACACACACACACACACACACACATCGATAATAGGATGTTTACACAGTTATTGAGGAGAGCACAGCGACTCTATATTCCACGAGCAGCTGCTGAATGTTTGCAATAATCAGTGTATAATCTGGTTCTTTTTTGCCTCTGTGGAGGTTGATTCCTAAATGACTTGACTTTCATGTTACAGTGACTGATGCGTTTAAGCGGATGCTTTTAATCTCTGAGCCCGTGCATGTTTCATGTGGGCCACACAAAGCTGTTTTTGCGGTATCGTTCAACATCACGGTAGTAATTAAAGAGGCTCGGCATGTGAGGGGACTTTAATGTTTCACTTTTTATCTCACGCTGTCACGTTACTGCGGCTCATCGGAATTTTAAATGTCTGGGGTTAAATCGCTGGTATTTATCTACCTTCTATGTACCCAACTTATGTAGCAGTCAAGAAAGTAATGATTTCTCTGCTATTGACTGTGCGTTTGTGTGTTTTTTTTTTCATTTATAAACACCGTTTAAATCTCTGTTTTAAAATAGTCTACAAAGACAACACCATTTAGCTTGATCTCTTAATCACTAATCCCAGAGGTAGCCAAAATAGTTTACCTCTGCTGTTAAAACAAATAGTACATATGTGATATGTCAAAGTTACGCTTTCTTTGACAGGAAATGTTCTATGTGTTGGTTTACTTTTGCAAAATCATGGAACAAAAGCTTACTAAAGCTTGATATTTACTATAACTAACATATATGTAAATACCCTATATGTCTTGCCTTATCACTAGTTTGCTAAATTACAAGTAAAATGCATTGTAACACTAACTTGCAATTCTGCTTGTGACGTGTTCATGTACTGTTCCAGTCTTGCAACGCTAACCATTGAAATTATACTAGATGTTTAAGCCTTGATGTCTGCTATTAGTAACCCTATGTGTGCAACTCTTACTTTATTATTTTGTGCAAATATAGCAAAAAATTCTGATTTAATAAAAGCAGCTTTATTGATTTGCAATGCTTTTACGGAGTGGGTTTAAATGGACTCCACTTATATAGTGCCCTTCAGCTGCATCAACAGGTAACTCAATTGCTTTGGTAACTCTGTGTCCCCAGAATGTAGTTGAACGATTGTGTTCTAAATTTCTGAGTACGCTGATGATATGAACGTAACACTGCTATAACTGTGGTCAAGTGGTGGTCAGGAGGGATTTCAGCTGTTAGTACCATGTCATCAGATTTTATTTTTCACAACAGACTTTCTTTTTCTCAGGGAGTGCTGATTGAGTTTTTATGTATTTTAACAGGTGGTCTGAGAGGAGCGTCCATCATCGACTCACTCGACACGCTGTATATTATGGGATTGATGGAGGAGTACAATGATGCTAAGGAGTGGGTACAGACCAATCTGGACCTGAACTCGGTAAGAAAACTTTTTTTTTCTTTTTTTTTTAAACTGAGAGGGAAACCATTGACCATCACCATCAGAAACCACCACACTCTACCAAAAAAGTCCAAATGAAGTTTTCAACAGCGGCCTTGCCTGTAGAATTGATCCTAAGCTGTGCTTTTGTGACTGAACAACAACATTGTGTCCACGAAATTTGACAGTTTTCCAAAGCTCAGGAGATTCCTGCAGGAATGAAAAGCTTCCTGTGTGGTCACCGGCCACGCTGAGCTGCAGAGTGATGGGATTCCCTGGCTCCTTGAAAGGTCTTTGTGGGGCAGAAAATGTGCTAAATAAAAGAATGAAGAGCAAGAAAAGGTTTCCAAGATCCTTTAGATAGAAACATTGTGGGAGTGAGGAGGTAAAAAGAGGCCATGATCTTTCATTGACAGAGCAGTGAGGAGCTGAGGGTTGCCAGGTCTAATATCATACTATCATATTGGAATGAGTGGAGTTTAGTCAAAGTGCCAACTGAGACACATTTCTGTGTGGTTTGATGGCAACACTCAAGCTTAAGTACCGGTTTCTCTGTGGTTTTGTAAGTTTTCAATGTCAATGAAAGAAGTCATTCCAGGTCTTTTTGAGTAACTAATAAAATGTGGTTTACATAATGTTGAGTAATTACACAAAGGCTGCAAACACAACTGTGTCATTATGAGTCTTGACGTGTTGCTGTAGACACTAAGCAATAATTATACCAATTCCCTGCCTATTATGACAGCACGTCAAATGTTTCAGCTTTGACTTGTTTTGCTTGCTGACAAAATATTTCACTGTTAGCATTAAAAGCCCTTTTTTTTTTCTTTTTTGTTTTTGAGTCGGGAAGCAAATCCTGATTATATATGACATGTGTGGCAGAAAGCACACAATGCCCCCAGCCCTGAAATATTAGGGAATATCATGAAGAAAATGGTTGTATGGACACAATTATTCCACTGAGAAGCAGCCGTGGTAAGTTTATAACTGAGGCTGGAGCACGCTCGCAGTGTGTTGTGTTGAGCTTTTATCCCACAATCTTGATGACCGTCACTGTTAAAGCAATGAAGGAAAGCCCAATTGATGTGTTAATTTTAGCCTTCCATCGAAGGCCACTTTCAAACTCCAGCCTATACTTCCCCAACACACATTAACAGGCGGGAAGACGTGACAGAAACACTGTTGGTTTTATCCCAGTGAATGCAGATGACGATTAACTCTGAGTGGAGCCGTAGCTTCTGGCTGTGGCAGCGCGAGCCGGAGACAGCCAGTAACGGCAGCCGCTGATGAACGGGCGCAGTGTCACCAATCATACAGACAACAAACACAGATTTACACTTTGCACTGCACTTTGTCACGGGTGTCGTCCGCCTCGATCTGTCAAGTTCACCCAACTCATTCCATCATCAGTGGTCACCGGGGGGCGGGTAAACTCACACTTCACACACTTTCAGGCAGTTGGTGATGACAGTTTAGATTAATCTGACAAGTATTTTGATATTTTAGGGGCAAAGGATTTACATTTACTGGTGGCCGGGTCGTTTTGTGCCCTGAAATATGTGATCACATGTCAGATTGCTTTAAAATCTAAAAACGGCATCATTGGGTTGTGGCTAAGTATCATCCACACTGTAAATAAAATAGCTATCGTTACAGTATTTCAATTGTAATGGTGTGTACACAGTGAGAGATTCACACTTTTACACTGCACACAGAGAAGTGATATATGAGATTTTAAATTGCTGGAACACCTCAGAGAGCACTGTCCTTTTGACAAACATTTACGTGTCACAGGGTATCATCATTGCGATACTGGACGTCCTCCTCGACACACACCCTCAGCAGAAGAGAAATAACACACTGGCTCAATACACAGATTGTCAGATGCACTCGGGAATGGTTCACCAAGCTCGCCAACAGCATACAGAGATTTTCTGAAGTCCTGATTAAATGGTAATTTATGGCAAGGCTCCCTGTCCAATGCAACTGTAGGGAACACTTCAACTGGGGATATGTGTGTGTGGCTGTTAATATCACTATGTATCCCAGAGGCAATCCATAGTTAGCTGGAATGGGCCACAGCCGAGGTCTCCAGCTGGGCTGAGGGGCTAAGGCTTGTCTCATGGTAGGGCCACTTCAATGTTTGATTTACTGTTCAGAATTTGTGATTTCATGTCAAATATTTTGCGATCATCCAAAGTTGTCATTTAAAAGAAAATATTTTTTTGATCCTCATTCTTTACTTTATTCAAACTTTTCATCCATCTTCTGCTTGTTCTTCTACTTGTACAGCCACTTTTAGTTTAATGTTGGCAAAAAAAAAAAAAATCAATAGAAAAATATAACTTCATTGTTTTAGCCGATATTTGTGATACTGGGAGTTTGAGACCTGTCAGATGGATAAAGCGTTTTACAAGGCATCAGGTGGATGGATGTTCTTTTGTTTTATCACAGCTCATTTATTTCTTTTGTGCTTTAAAGTAAATGGATTTGTATAACAGAGATCATTCGCTTTTGCGTCTTTAATGTCTTTCTGTTTGGTCCTCTAATGTTTTTCGTCTTTTGGTCAGTGCTTGGTTGAGCACAAGAACTCCCATCTGTAACAGTCCATTATTATCCATTCATTTCACACACTCATCCTTACATAACTTCAGTTTTATTCTGGGGATCTTGGTGTCTTACAGTTATTATTCTTGAAAGATATAGTATGCAATCAGACAAACTAGGAACAAGTTTGTATTATCTTTAAATATAAAACTATTCTTTCACTACTTGGGCACACAAACACACACACACACACACACACACACACACACACACACACACACACACACACACACACACACACACACACACACACACACACACACACACACACACACACACACACACACACACACACACACACACAGAAGTCTATCAGCTATCACTATTTTTCATTTGAATGCCTCTCCAGTGTGCTCCAGAGACACAAATCTGTTTATGAATAGTTAAATAATTGAGAAACTGTGTATTTGGTTATAGCAGACCCTGAACTGTGTTTGCTTTTTCAGATGTTTTTCCTGACACACAGTGTTGTGTTTACACTCGACATGTCAGCAAAACGACTTGTCACAAAATATTTAATTCACAATATAAAACAGATATTGTAGCCACAGGGAAAAAAAGGACCGGTTTTATAATGTCTGACTAATAACTGATAGCTAAATTCCAGATAGTATTTTACTTCATAATTTATTTCAAATGACTGAAAATTAGGTATAAAATATAATGTTTTTTGTTTTATTTTTCTCTAACATATGGTATAAATCATAGGTTTAACTGTATGTAGTGTCAGTTTTAGTTTGACTTTCTATGAGGTTGGTTCTGTCTCTGTAGAAGTGGAAGTGAATATAATTGCTACATTCTCCACTTCACCAAATGTTTCATGAAGCAGGAGCGGAGAAAAGGCGTGATTTTAAAGCTTTTTGCCAATTGAGCATCCCTCGAAACGAATCTCGACCATATGACTTTGGAACAAACAACGAGTTCCTGATGCTGATCTGAGTGAGCAGCTCAGCAGCAGACTGGTCCGTTCTGTTGGCAGAGCCAATTATCAAGACAAAAACAGAGAAGATATCCAGGGGGATCCTGCCAATGTTTGCTTTTACCATATTTCTTTACAAGCTGTTGTTGCTTGAAGACTGAATGAATATTGGGGACACATCAGCAGAGATCCCACACAGACAGTAGTTGATCAATGTTGTGGCCAATCAAAATGTACAAGTTGCATTGAAGCTCAGGATTTGCCTTGCAGGTGCTCATCATACCACTTCTCATTTAGTGGACAGTCATAACAAGTGATTCATGAAGACTTTAGGGCAGCACTGTGACTCCCCTTTTGTATCCTCACACAGTTGGTTACTGTTTCATGGTCACCCTATTATTGGTTTCTCTTCTCTTGCTCACCATTACTCCAATCTATTCAAACCAGGCTGGGTCAGCTCTGTTTCATTCATCGTGGAGAAAGCTCAACGTGTGATAGGACTGGATAACGAGGACAGATCACTTCACTACTTTTACCTTCACCATCTGTAGTTTGGAGCTTTCATCTACGTATTGTCTAATTGTTAACCACTTTAATTCTGGACTGGACATGGCTAAAGCCATTGATTTATTGATAAATATGTGCTTGACAAGAGTATTGTGGTGACAACAAGAGGCTTTGACTAAGCATGTTTGTTGGCTGCCATATTGGGAAACTTTTTTTTTAAGAATGAGAGACGTTTTTTTCACACACACACCCCCCCTCAAAAAAAAAGAAAAAACATGCATCTTTTTTTATAATGCCAATCAGACAGATCAGCAGAGACGTGTTTGAAATAAAAATGTTTTCAGATTTTTGGCATAAGTTTGCATATTTTTTTCATGCTGAAAGATGTATTAGTAGATATTCATTTTATTGGCCACATAATATATAAATATATAAATTATTTATATAAATATATATTTAAAAAAAACTCACACACACAAAAAAACTATTATGATCAGAGCAGAGCAGAGTTTGTAATCCAGGCACAAACTGTTCTCCAGACAAAAACATTCAACAATAGAAAAAGCAATAACAAAAGCTTTTTTTTTTTTTTGTATTCGGAACATTTTTGTATCTACCCATCCAGTGTCAATCTGTAGACATTTATAGACACAAGATTCTCAATTGCTATTTGTTAGCCAGCCCCAGAGTCACTCAATCAACTCTGCTCATTGTTTACTTCATCGCTAACCTGCATAAATACGCAGAGAGCCTGATGTGATTTTGGAGGATAAGGTCAGATTTTGTACCAAGAGGAAAAAACAATTGACAGACATAAATTTAAACTACAGCTGTTTTATTTACTGTTGAATGGTTTTCGTGGCATTTTGAAGAAAGACAAAGAATATTCTGCCAGTTTCTGGGTTTTTTTAAGAGTCAATATTTACGGCTAAAATTGAATAAATATATGACTTTGAGCTAAGGTCAAATGTAAGGACACTGCTAGTTCATCTTTACATCAATGCTTAGCATGCAGATTGAGAAATATAAACCATAATAAAATCATTTTGTATTCCCAGCCTGGGTTCAAATGAAATATAAAATTTTTCTAAGCTAATATGAAATTTGTAGGTTGTTTTTTTTTTCTTCTCAATAATATTCTTTATGGTTTGTGATGTCACAGGTTTTGTAACAGACTGAAGAGTGACTAAATAGAAACATGCCTCTCACTTGATGTGTGCACAGAAATACAGGAATTACTTTAAATCATACCTGCAGTGAGCCTAAGCTGAATCAACGGTTCAGAAGTAAAAACAGATCAAAACTAGTTCCTTGAAAACAAATTTAATTAAAATTATTCAATTATAAATGGTGCAAAATTTGAATGATTTCTGAGTGTTTTGCTGTTGTGGACCAGTTGAGTATTTTAAATGCTGTTCTCAAAAATGATAGCCCTTTGAATCCTTTAATCTTCAAGTCATATTTAGGCTCAAAAAATTCAGGCTTGTCATAATAAACGTCATCTAATGAGTGCCATCTTCTCCAATCGAGCAGAATAAACAATATAAAATTTGCATGGCTATTTTGGCTACTTATTTCTGCAGTGTGTACACATTAATATTAAAATGTGTGTTCAAAGCCGACACGTCACCATATTTACCTTTTCTAGATGGAAGTACCAACAAACTGCTGGTTTTGTAAAAGGACGTCACTTTGTTTCCTCTCAGACGGTTTCATTCCACATTCCAAATCCAACACGCAGAGTTTTAGTTTTGATGGGGGGTCATAGCGAACTTTTTTTTTTTTTTTGTTTGTTTCTTTATGTGAGATAGATCTGAGTGCATTATGGTGCCAAAACAGATTTGCTCTTTCCAACGGAACTATGTTTAGCTACATTTCTTTGTTTCAAGGTTGGTTAGGTCGGTTCTTTTTCCATATGCAACATTTCTAAATGTGTATAAAATAATGCAAGCACAGTTGCTTCACCCTATTTTGTAGAACACAATTTAAAAAAAAAACAGGAACATGTAGCCCTTCATGTCAGACAGTTACGACCATAAATGATCACATATAGCCTGCTTTTCTTCCTATCTCCAGCTTAAGCAGCGAATGTCCCATAAAGGAAGAAATGTGCTTAAATAACTCTGAAAAACAAGGAGCTCTCAGTGTTTATGTGTGAGTGTCTAATGTGATATTACCCAGCAGGCTTTAAATGCATGCTAATTTGGACAAATTGTACAAATGATGTCACACTAAATGATCTGAGGCTGAAAATGGTGCACATCTCCAGCTTTTGTGATTTCTCAATGGCTGCTGTTTATAGATGAAAAGGTCCCCCTGCGTGTTTGTTGATGACTCCCATGAAGCCTCTTCAGCCTAACTAGCAGCTTCTACCAGCAGTAGCTTCTACGGCACCACAGTGAAAAAATCTCCTCAGCCACAAAGTGACTGGATAATTTGCACATCCAGGCCTATAATTCCACTTATCGGATGAAGTGAGTGGGAAGTCTTGCAGATGTTGTTGGGAAGTGTTTGCTTCTTCATTTCTTACTGTTATATGTCGCATGTGCCTCATTCGATGCTCATACTCAAAACCTGTTGGATCGCTTTTCATCAAAATCGAAGAAGGGAGGATGCGTTGTCTATTTTATCATGCACTCTATGTGTGATGTCATATTTAAGGACTGACTACATTTTTAAAAACTTTAATTTCTGTAGATTTTTTTTGTTTTTAAATGTTAAAAATGACAATTTGTGTCACTTTTTTGACATAACTTACTTTTACTACAGTAATGCAAAACAGAATTGTCTCTGCTCAACTTGACTTCAACTTATGATCCTCCATCATATCCATAGACACAGATGTTTACACAGCTGCTGATTGGATCTATTACACATATGAATTGTTGTTGCGTAAAGCACACAAAACCCAAATTTTACTGATATTGCTGTTTAGTGCCATTCTTCGTTGTTCACATGCAAATTGAATGAAAACGGTAAAGCAAGATGTCTCCTGCAATTTAAGAGGTATTATCCAGGATGTTAGTAGATCAGGCTCGTCGCGGATAGAGTAGTAAAAGTCACTGTTTAATTTTTTACAGTCCTGTCAGTAGTCATTACAGACAATAAGAAGGTCCACTGCAGTCTTGTTTTTTTTTGTTTTTTTTTTATTACTCCTGGGATGTAGGTGACTCTGCCAGTCGGTCTGGCATACTTTAAATGTTTACGTCATCTTTTAGAGGAGTCACTCAATGACGTGAAAAATCCGGTTAAAATAACGTTTGCCTGGGGGAAAAGGCCAGCAAGTCATCTGTCAGCTGTAATAACTACAGTATGTTCTTCAGATTGTGGTAAAAGTTGTTCAGTGTCAGATGAACAGACGCACGACTCTTCGGGATACTTCCACGAACAGAAAAACACAATTCCTCTAATCTCCCGCAAGACTTTTCTGTCAGCTCGAGATATCTGCATTAGCTTGAGGTCTCAATTTCATTACATCCAAATCAACTTTGCAGCAACAGCACAAAGCACAGCGCACAAAAATAGCTCAAGTGTATTCATATCAGTGCTCCTACAATCCAGATATAATTGACTTTTTTTTTTAATAGAACGAGCGCAGATACATAACTTTTGTTGTTGCTGTTCATCTATCTGTTCAATCTCGGGGGGGGGGGGGGGGGGGGGGGTTGGGCCTTACGGCCAGAGAGAGTTCATACTGGCACAGTTTGTTCTCAAAGTGAACTCTCTTCTCACAAAGGTGGAAAAAGTTGGTGTGAGAGTCGATGAGGATTAGGAACTTCAGCAAACCTTCTCAGAGGTTGCTGGCAGCACATTTCCAACTATTGCACAAGACAGGAATATATTTGTATTTTTAAATTGTTCAGTTGTTGAGTTCATGAAAACACTTCAGGCAAGCACACACTGATCAGCCATAACATTGTGAACACCTGCCTTGTACTGTGTTTTCCTCTCCATTCTAAACACACAGTTGATGTGCTGTGTGTTCTAACTTTGGAAATTACAGTGGGCTGTCCTGGTGGATGGGATCACACAGGCCAACCTTCACTGGCGCATGCATCAATAAGCCTTGGCTGCTGCTTCATCGCTTTTCTTTTTGAATTGATATTGACCACTGCATAATAAAAAGCTGCAGTTTTGGAGATACTCTGCCCCGGTTGGATAGCCATCACCATTTGGCTCTTGTCATACTCACTCAGATCATTAGATGTCCATTTGTCCTCTGTTTCACATTAAGTTTGAGGACAAATTGTTCACTTGCTGCCTAACACAACCCAGTATACTGAAGGGTGTCCTGATAAAGAGGTGTTTTGCTTCTTTCCATTACTTGATAACGTGTTAATCCCACTGAAATACCATCCACGTTCTCACGGTCCTATCAGTGTGAATTATATGCTTAGATTAATATATTCAAGAAACCAAACATAATTATTTTGATATTTTGATAAAAGTGGCGACAGTTTGTCGCCTGTTTAAAATCACTCGTTTTGCTTTTCCTGCATGCCACATGTATCCCCGAGCTCATGATAAATTAGTAATTACTTGTTTGCTAATTGTACACACATAACTTGCTGGTACCACAAAAACCTGCAGGTTGTTGTTTACCTCCACTGAGTTGTTTTTTGACCTCCAGTGACCTCCCGTCTGCACTAAACAAGGCTCAACTTGCTCGCAGTCATGAAGGCGTCTGAGGAAAAACGGTGTCATTTACGGGGGCCGGGATACAAATTCAGAGAGGCCGCCGTGGCCCCCTCGGCTGAGGTCAAGCTAAGCTGACATTTCGTCTCGGGATGTGGAGGTCAAAGGGTGTTTGTGTGGGTGGTTGATCATTACTGATATTTACCAGCATGTTTTGTATCATTCATGTACTTTGTCCCTGCAGACTTTTTATTTTTTTTGCTGAGGATAACACAGATATTTAATTCTAGCTGCTGCAGTGAGGACTGCATTGGTTGAAAGATGTGAGGCTTTGATTTGCATGTGAAGAATTTGTGATATTCCTGGGGAAAGCTCATGAACCGCACTTTAAATATTCTCAAAGCATGTAATAATATCAGGACAAGGGGAAGTCACACTTTCAGAAAGGTAAAATGTAGGACTTTAAAGTGTTGTTTTCGGTAGTGATGACACAATCAGAGTATAATGACAGTGTTATAATTCATATTCAATTATTCTACGCTTCACAGAAAACTACCCAACCAGCCTTGAACAGGATTTATTTTTGCTGTGATGAAAGAACTCTAGCAACTACACTAATATAAGTAAACACAAATGAACCTGCAGCACACTTCTCTGTGAACCAAACACCAGAGACACAAAAGGCTTGAAAATAGTGCCAAAGCTCCACTCAACAATCATAGATGATCAGCATGTGTTCCACAACACACAAAGTAATGGGAAGAATTCATCCTAACATATAACAGAGGACAGATCTGAAAACATCTGTTGTTTTTATCAACGTGTCTCTGTTTATAATGTTTGAAAATATAAAAATTGGAACAATCTTCATCAGGGGTTCTGCTGTTGCTGTGTTGAGAAGCATTTCCTCAGCTGGCTCCCCACCACTTCTATTTCAAGACTTTATAGTAAGATATTTTCTCTGTTGTACCCCTTCTTTGGTATTAAAACCTCCGGGCCTAAATCATCTCCCATTTTGCATTTATTTAATTTAACACTCATTTGCTGTAACACTCCAATTAGTTAGGTATCTTCCCCCATCAAGCTGTCCAACACGGTATCGCACTTTATTATGTACCTGTAGGGGTTCAGCATTATGATACTGATTCCATCATACGGTCATGTAAACAGGATCTAATGCATGCAAAGCCCTCATTCTAATATTCCTGGTTGCACGTGATGGTAATCATGTTATTATCATCAACAGTCAATCACCCACAAAAACACACACTGAAATGGAAATCCATTTGCATCAGTCTGCACTTTATACAAATTAGCAAGGGATCATTATGGATGTATTTGAGGTTAAGAAGCGAAGAGAAAACTTAATTTCAAGCTGTGCACAGCTTCATAAATAGGATTTTAGGAAAAAGAACAATAAATCTTCAGGAATGAGCTTTATTTTCCCTCTCATACCACTTAAGTTATGCAGATGCATTAGGATATTGAGACAAATGCTGATAGTCGATGCATTAATTACCCAATAAAATGACTTAATCTACATCAATAAGCATACAGTAGAGCATTAGAGAGCTTGAGTGCCTCTTTTTCTACATGTCGAATGCTTCAGAGTTGGCAGAAGTAAAGGCTGTTGCTCGGTTTGTGGCTGAATTTAGTGGGAGGTATATGATGAGAGACAGAGGCAGACAGTTCCACACAGAGCGAGGAAGATGGACTGCAGCGAGGTGAATAATAACAGCAGAGCGAGAGCGCGGTAAAGTCCCACAAGACCTGAGCATTATCATAGAAGGACTCAGCGGGGAGCTGCCACTTCCCCCGGGAGGGAGCGGAGACCTGTGCTCACTATTTTGCATGATTGTCTGAGAATGTGTGTGTGGATGTATGGAAAGGCTGCATCAAAAGATGGAAAAGAGCTGCAGCGAGACAAATACTGTCTCCATCTTGGCTCAAAGGCTTGGGATGAAGAAGATGCGGGTGAGAATAATGATGTGGTGATGAGTTCGGATGCAATTCCATAATAATTGATCATCTTGTCAGTATCTGATTAATTATTCACCAGGCTGTTCATTTACATGTTGATCTATTTAGAGGGGATGTTTATGGTATGAGGGCCTTCTCTTTTGTGTCAGTGTGCTGGCTTGATGATGTTTAAGCAGTAGTTAGATGCTGATTAATTACCCTGTTTTAGAGGATAAGTGTTATTGAAGAAATAAAATGCAAATCATAGCTGATGAGATTTGAACCATTACCCAGCAGTCCATATTAACGCCGCTCTCCTTGGACCATTTAATCATACTTTATTGGCCTGAGATAGGATTACCCAACCACCGAGGAGGCTACCCCCAGATTGTAAACACATTATAAGCATCTAGCAAAGGTGTAGCAGTGAAGTGAATTATAGAAAACCATGATGTATTGCAGCTTAATATTACTTATTATAGGGTGACAAAATTTTTAGTTCAGGTGCCGTACACAGATCAATTTGAGTCTGAGTGGGCTGAATTAGTTAAATAATAACAATTTATTTAAAATCATACCAAATGAAATGTAATAGTTTACATAGTCATATCTTGAAAAAGCGACAACACTCCTGAACCCACATGATCTGTCCATGATTTAGTGTGCGAGTCCACACTCGCAGTTCGATTACTTTGCAAGGTCACAAGCTTTCGTTCACTTTCTACTTGGGCCTCAGCGTTGTCACTTTTACCAAAACGGTGGAAATACACACAGAACAAATTGTGAACCATGTATGTTTTTATCGAACTATAAAGTGAAGGTATGCATCTCTTTGTTTCCAACAAAGGTACATTGAAGTTAAACCTAGCATTAGAAAAACAAACTTAATTTGTAGTATTTCTTACATTAGCATGAACACCACAATGTCTGGCCTCTTTGCTTTAGCTACTTTAAATGAAAAAGGAAAAGCTTGAATTTAACCACTGAACAGAGAAATGGAAAGAAAAATACTGAGAGTTACAGTGTTATTTTTCAATACACAACCAATAAGTCTCGTGTAAATAGCATATTGTATCGTAGAACAATAATAGTAAATAATGCAAAAGCAGTCTCACACATCAGACATCCTATCCCCCCCTCTGAGGGATCAATAAATTACATCATTGTAATTTGAGCATTTGCATGATTTGACCTCAGAGTAGTTTCAAAGGTCAACAATAAAGAAGTCTTGATGATACTACACTCAGAATGAAAACAGAACAAAAGCTGTTGTCTTGCTTGACTCTTCACAATATTTGGGCGCAAAACAAAGCATCAATGGCTGAAGGTGGGATGTGTAGCAGTGCAAAGTACAGCAAAAAAAAAAACACTGCCAGCAACAATCTACAGATGCTGTATTAACATTACTGCTGAGTGTTATTCATGTGCAATGTTCATTGTTTGTGTGGTGGAGCAATTCAGCAGTCTGAAGTGCAGCCTGTTTCCAGAGGCGAGTGCAGGGTGAACAGTCTATGTGCAGGGTGGGTGGGACCTGGAGTATACAAGTTTCTCTCTCTCTCTCTCTCTCTCTCTCTCTCATCTCTCTCTCTCTCTCTCTCTCTCTCTCTCTCTCTCTCTCTCTCTCTCTCTCTCTCTCTCTCTCTCTCTCTCTCTCTCTCTCTCTCTCTCTCTCTCTCTCTCTCTCTCTCTCTCTCTCTCTCTCTCTCTCTCTCTCTCTCTCTCTCTGCATCTGGTGGATGGATGACAACCTGCATCATCCGCTGGTGCGCTGTGCAAACTTCAACACAACTCCTTCTCTGCCATAGTGCAGCCTCTATAATCACACAGTGACGTCTGGGTACTGTGTACCTCATAGCTGTAGAAAGATGTGAGGACATCAACTAATGGAGGAAATTCATCTTCTGTATCACTACTGTATGGATGCAGAAAGGAAGAATGTGGAAGTCCAAAGCCACCTCCGTGGTCTTCTGGGTGTTGAGAATGAGGTAGTGACCCTGCATCGCTGTGTCAATGAACACAATTGAAACCTGGTTTTGCACAAATAATAAGTGGCATCTATCAAAACACACCTCACAAAGAGGGAAAATAAATGTAGGAGTTAGATATAAGATGGGGTTTTTCATGTCTCGAGTAAGTGCACTATTGATTAGCCTTGGCCAGTATTTTGCTGTGCAGCTTATATGCATGACATATATTTTACTTAATTTTAATGTTAATAATTAACGCATGTAATTGTCTGCTGATGCACTACAGTTAAAATACCTTTGAGACAACATGATATGGATTCTAATACATTTGATATTGCTCACTGTCGAGTGTTTGGTTGGTGTCCCTCCTAAATATTGAGATGCGTGTGCAAATCTTTGGAGATCTTGCTTTCTTTCATTCTTTCTTTCTTATTTTTAATTGGTGTAAAGTAAAGAGCTTCGTTCTGATCAGAGGAGGCTCTTTAGCATGCTCCAGAGGTTGGCGATCATTAACGCTAATGTCGCAGACTGCTCTCACAGCTTGGACGCTGATCAAGACTATAATTACTCGACAATAAGAACTGAAGAAAAAAAAGAAACCGGAGCTGCAGCTTTTCTGTCCAGACAGTGGCCAGGCCCAGCTTTGGGAGACTACTTTCAGCGCAGGAAGCAGCTTTGACTGCGCAGTATGTTAAACAGACTAGAGATTAGAGAAGCAGGATCAAATTTGCCCTTTCCATGAATTCTCAATGTTAATTAGCAGTGTTAAGTTAAAATAATCACAGCCAGAAAGTATGAATCACCGGTAGGGGAGGCAATCACGCGCTTCATTTTTATCCTTAGGCGCGTCGGGTCACTTTCCGCCGTCACGTCAGTCTAATTTGGCTTTGAAATATGGGAGTCGGTCGAAACCTGGACGGCAGTGACGCTGAAAGTCATCGCGCCTGGCGACACTGATGCCTCTTTATTAGTTGTGAATCATTACATTAGTGTCTGAGCAGGACACACCACTGGGCAACGGTCGAGTCGACTCCTTGGCACGCAGTGGCGCAGCAGCTATGCCAAGCAGGCGCGCGTCCCGAGCAAATCTGGGACGAGCATGATAACAATCTTTGCCATGACTGTGTGGAATGCTCATCAGCAGAGGAAATGCTGTCGGCAGCATTGCACGGTGCTGGTGAAGCAGAACACCTACAAGCTTCGGCAGCAATGTGCCCAATGAGTCATTACACTCATTAATTAATTTTCTTTTCTGCTGAGGCTCCTCCTGCACAACAATTACATTATGTATAGCAATTAAAATGTTAATTTTTCATACGGTATTAAGCACATTTTAAGTACTTGAATCAGTGTAAAAAGCAGCATCCAGTTGCCTGTTTATGGATGTCAGAGGTTTTTGAATTGTGGGGTGATGATCCTCTACAAGTCCTTGAGCTGCTCATGCCTTTAGTCATACCAAGTAGAAATCTTTGGCTTAATTCCAGACTTCCTGATGTGGATCAATTCATGAGATATTATCTTTAATGGTAGTTTGGATCCATAGGCTATAAAAATCATAACTCTTCTTGTCCTTGGGAGATGTTGTTAATTTTAAATATTATTTAAATGTAGTTTGAGACTGCTGTAACTGTCAAAGTAATGGATTTGCGCTAAAACCTTTTTTAATCGTTTCAATTAGTCTGCAATGATCAAGCAGGGGTTTAGTGGTTGGAAGGTTGGTTCTGATCTAATCATGTCTGGGCAGTTTGTATGTTCTTTTCACTATGTGGGTTTTCTGTAGAGGCTGTTTGCTCTGTGATGGGCTGTCTGCAGTGAAACCTACATTTGTACAGCATCAGCTGGGATTTTCTCCAGATTCAGCGTTGAATGAAGATCATTTTGAAGATGGGTAGAATTTGTTTCCATTCAGAATAATTGTCTTTCAGTTGCTTCTTTCAGGCTTCTTTCAGTTCCAAAAAAGTGTTTTTGTTGAAATAATGAATAGTTGTACCCTCTATTTGTTTTTCTCTTTAATATAATTTCACTTCAGAAACTTTGCTTGGAAAACTTATCCTCCTCACCCACCTTTTTTGTCTGCCCTTGTGCTCCCATAAAAAATATTTATGCACATAATGAATATACTGTTTGAACTTCAGGTTTGCAGTGCACCTTTGTTGTGACTGTTTAGTGATGACTTTTGAGAAACTCTGTTCTTTCACCTTCTGCCGCGGCAGGTTCAGGAAAGTGTAACAGAGACACTGCAAGCAAGGTTTCATCTCAGTGGCAAGAGCAGCGAGAGCCTCCGTTTCCTTCGACGTGCTTGTGTTGCCTTCTAATTAGGTCTTCAGTTTGAGCTCCAAACACACTGAAGAGAAACCACAAGGGGTGGGGGGAGAAGTGAAAACAGGTGTTCTTCACTCTACCAGATTTCATTGTCATGCTTACAAGAGAACAGTTCTGCTTGCTTCGCCATGTGCTAACATGCCTCCAGGAAGAGTGGCGCACTTTCGCTGAACTGCAGCTTTTTGTGCTTTAGTGTGAAATTACTTCTTCTGGGATGGATGTGAAAGTCCTTTATTTTTACTCCTGTAATTCATCTGCAGGTTTATTATCATGGTGATTAAACATAAAGCCCATTGAAGAAGCCTAAGTGTGTTGGAAAACTCAAGTTAATGAATAATGTCTTAATGATGTAATTATACAGAGTCCCAGTGTTGCACTCATCACAGTGTTTTGATATAGTAATACACCACTATCACATTATATAACTATAAAGTTAATAAGATATTTATAGCACACACCAGGTCATTAATTTCCTCTACTCTTTTGTAATTATGATTGTCAAATGCCCATATATGTATGTAGAAAAAAAAAGTACAAGCTGTAATTAAGATATAAGTAGCTATCTTAAGTGTAGCTTATTTTTCCTAATTATGGCTAATGGATTCTTCTGATTATGACCACATAAGGTTGGGTATGTGTATTAAAATGTATTCATATGATAACTGTCTCGATACATTTCTTAACAACTGGTAGCTATGATGATTCAACCAAAAATGTTGTTTTAAATTGTGAATTTTTTGGGTAGTGAGTTGGATGGATGGCTAGCATATTCATATATTTTTTGGGTTTATTAATAGGTTCAACGGTTAATTCACTGATAAATTAGATTCCCTAACTAACCCAATGGAAATAAAGAATATTATTATTTATTACAATTCACAAGGACATAATCTCTCATATCAGAATCTTCAATCTGTCTACACTTGATTATTGTTTATGGTTCTGCTTGTATTTCATTTTTATATCCTGAAATCACTGTTTTTATAGTGATATTGTTTGTATTTTAAGATGACAGAGTCATTTCTGTCAGAAATAAAGGGGAGAAAACCATAAAATATGTTTAATCAGCAGCAGTCTGGAAGAAGCAGAATGATTTATGTTGACATGTCGCATAATTAACTTTCATTCTGCTTTGTGTAGGTGTTTTTTTTTCTTCTCTTCATAATGATTTTTTCTTCTTTTTTTTTTTGCCAGATGAAAAATATCCCTTCATCATGATTATATTGACGGGCCCGTTTAATCACTGACTTAATTCAATTTCACTTTTTTTCCCCACTTCGAGTCAGAACTTTATGTGGATTGTGGAAAAGAAAAGGAAATTAATAAAATAATAAATTTATCCACAACAGCCAGATATGTTTATTCAATTATAAGCTCAAGGATGGAGCTCTGATAGCTTAGAAATCTTGTATTATTTGGGGGATTTAAACAGAAACTAAATTGGGGGTGACAAAATGTGGACAAATTAAATGGGGCAGTTTGGAAAAAGTAATTGAATGATAGCTTAACTTTTTTATTTTTTATTTTGCATCATTTGCCTCAGAAAAGGTAAATAGATTTAGCTTTTTGTCAGCAATTTGCCCAAACACTTCCAAAAAAATGTACATCATAAAAAAATGTTTAAATTATGTTGTGTGGTTGGAGATGAAGGAAGGGATCAGTTGTTCCAACACAAAACAGTTTTTTAGCCTATCTGTTCAAAAAAATATTTTTTTTTTATCTTGAGATACCAGCTTCACATTGAGCCTGAGAGTCTGATCCAATCTGTTGTTTGGTTTTTCAACCTTACAATAAATGCAAAATGTCTGTTTATTCATATGAAAACAGCCTTTCAGACTACTGACATTGTTTTTAATCTTTTCTCTTGATACCTTGCTTAGAGTAAGATGACTGGATGGATTAATGTTAGTGTGAGTTTCATTGTTGGGCGTGCATTCGCAGAGCCTCGGGCTTTGCTTTATTTTAGTTGATTTAATGGAGAAACAAATTTGAGCATTTGCCCTATTTTTTACTGAAATTATGCTCTAGTTATTTCTGGTGGAAAAAATACGCTTGAATGCAAACATCAACAAAAAAATGGTGCCTATTGGATCATATATATATATATATATATATATATATATATATATATATATATATATATATATATATATATATATATATATATATATATATATATTGAAGTGCCCATCAGATTCAAAAGCTCACATAGTGATTTATTGAGTCTCCACTGGCAATTTAAAGTCTGATTGGCAAAACCTTTGTCAGCAATACTTGTATTCCCTCACTGAAGCTTCTGCCTGTCACGCTGAGAGCTACTATCACGGGTGATAAATAGACACTCCATCCCTAATCACTGCCATCGTAGTGCCATTACTGAACGGGCCACTCATTTTGAGGTTGGCACGACATCTCGGTTCGGCCGCCCTGCCAGAGGCGTTGGTGCTTTGTTTCAGGAAATGTGCTGACTTCGAAGATAAATCCAGCCATCTGGGGGTGCAGCGGCCTCTCTCATTTACCTGAAGCAGACAGTAAAGCTCCAAAAAGCAAGCAGCAATTCAACAACTCATATTTTTGGACAAGTCGTTGTCTTAACCTGCTTGTCGAGGAGTTACATTTACACCCCTGTCATGTCTGCTCGATAGCCGGAGGCGGCAGCTGGCTAGCTTAGCTTGATTGGCTTTGTTCAAAGATAACAAAATCTGCCCAACAACACCTCTAAAGCTCCACAATTACAGTATGTTTAATCCAAACTCTCAGAGTGCAAATACAGAGATCTTCATGCTAAGCCCGGCTGTTGCTGGCAGCCATATAATTACTGGAAAACATGAAATCGAGCTTGTCATCAAACTGTTTGCACGGATCCCAGTAATTGTATTTTCCAAAGTGTAAAATTGCTCCTTTACCTCTTTATCAGGCAACAAATCATGGGCCTGATCTCCTAAAGCTTTATGTGTATAAATACACAGGCAGGTTTTATATTGGAGGGTGATCCACTTAAAAGATTCACTTACTGATTTAACACATTCACTTTCATCAATAGAATAATGGAATAAATGTATTCCAGTGTTGAAACCGGTGGATTCAATCATAGTGCACAATGTGATCGACAATAGAGATAGAATGATGTTTAGTTTTTTTTATGTCAGATATTGATATCTGTTGTCACAATTTTGAGTATTATTAATTCCAACATTTAACTTTGTTAAAATGCCTCTAAGCATACGTTTATTAAACACCTTTTCAGATTTGCAACATGTTTATTCTTTTGTTTTGTTTTGTTTTTAAGTCTTACACAATAGGCATCTTTGTTTTACTAACAGGAAGCATCCAAGGCTCAACAGCATATCTTTTAAAGTTAAATGAAACGATAAACAAATAAATAGCTCCCTGAAGTTTTCTCCAGTATCTAGGGTTTTCCAAAACTTCAATATAACTGAAATGATATCTTACTTTTGTATTTGTTTTATTTACAAACAAAACCCAAACGCGCAGGTAGTCTCCAGAGTCAGCAGCAACTCTAAGATAAATTTACATCAATTGTTTTCTCAAGTTGTATAGAGTAAATAAAACAAAGTTAACTACAATTGTAAATAAATTTATATAACTGATTATATCTCTCTCTCTGTCCCTCTCGCTCTCTCTATCACTCTTTCCCTCCCTCTTACTATTCTTAATGACTATCCCTGTCAATATTATCACCAACCTTGTTTCAGGTGATTAAACCATTATAAACACTAAATAGCCGTATAACACATATTCACTTTATGTGTTTCTTATAGGTGTTTGAGAATGAGTGTGTCTGTCAGTGTTTGGATTCACTGTAATGTTTTGGATAAACCCTGCAATTTCTTAGAGCATAAAAAAGCTAAATGTTACTCTCTGCACAATATAGTGTGAAAGATAGACCTTTAAAAAAGTACATCTAAACTTTAAACAGCAAAAAAAAACCTGTAAAATATGTTTTGTACAGTATCATCAAATAAGTGTATTTGTTTTAACACAAGTGTCAACCAAAGTATTAAAGAAAAGATAAATGTCCTCCAGCAATGCCAAAGCAAACTCTCTCAATGAGTGGGCAGACAAAATGTGTTTAGTGAAAAATTGATGGTGTGAGGAAATCCTCGTAATGATAATTTCCTGGCAGCATCAAATATGCAGATTAATAGACAAACACATTTAATGGTTATTGATTTATTTCAAGTATCATCACATGAGATGAGATTAGGTGTATAAATATTTTAAAGAGGAGATCTATATGGAGATAAATGAAAGTGCTGAACAGATGCCAGTGACACCCCGTCTCCATACTATTCCTCAGAGAGGAGCAAATAGCCCTCTCTGGCACCCAATTACAGTTTCCTTATCATCCACACTTGAGATAGCAATTTCCCCCTCAATAGGTCTTCAAGTCAGTGACTACCATTTCTGCCTCAACCTTCAGCTGGAACGAGAGGCAGTAATTATAGTGGCACATTGAAACACAGGTTAGTATTTAAGTTGTATTCCTTTCAGGAAAGATAATGAACAACAAATATTGCTTGTTCCACTGGCAGCATTATCCTTTGAGTACTCACTTTATATTGTCACCTTAAAGTATACTTTTTTTTTTCCTTTGAGTTTTTACTAATGCATGTGTGTTATGGCTTTGTGGAATAGTAGACTTTCCTAGATGTACACTGTGTGTGGCAATTACCAGCAAATCTCTGCACATCAGGCAATTCTTGTGATCAAATGTGATTGTGTCTGTCTCTAAGTTTCCCCAGCAATGGACCGATGACCTGTCCAGGTATACTGTGGAGATAAAAATAAAAGATCAAGATCACATGGATTTGTACTATAGAACATTTACAGGCTGCCTTTATCTGGAAAGTTGCATTTTGAATCATCTTCTTCCTGATCCAATCTAAGCATCTTTGGTTGTGTTTAGATAGGTTTAATTACATTAAGAATTCCTTTATTCGTTCCACTGTGGGGAAACCTCAGATGCTACAGCTGCAAAGTGAGATAGCATGCAAAAAGTACATTAATTAGATTTAATAAAGGAAAGATAAGAATATTTATGCTGTGGATAGTAGTAAGTGCACAATTGATTAGATATACAATTGAAGATGTAGATATCTTATACAAATGGTACGCAATATAAGACAATACTTCATGTACACAATATAGAGTAATGCAGCAAGACTGTATATGCAGATTTTATAACAGTTTATATACAATATAGAATAACAAAACTATAACAATATCTGAACCATACAGTATTATTATATACACCATGTGGGATAATGGGTTAACAATAAATGGACACGACCAGTCAAATGTTTGGACACACTTTCTCATTCACTAATACTGTTAGATTATCTTTCCCTTAATAAGATCATATTACCATCACAAACCACTGGAGGGGTAACTTAGGGTGACTCTTAGATGATCCACAACTATTTCCACCTTGCCATGGAGCTGCTGCTGACTTTTTTTTTGTCATTTTCACAATATGTCATGCCTCTAACATCTGGCTTGTTGCCATAAATTACGGTGTAATAATTCTTACATATGTTGTTTACCGTATCCCCCAATCAGACAGATTTACCTGGTGTGATATTTACCTAGTAACCTTTGCTAGTATCATGGGGGAAACAACAAAAACAAAATAAATAAGAATCACTGCTCCTGCTTTTAATCTCTATATACCAATTCACACAATTCTTATGTGTATTCTCATGGAGTTCATTTGAATAAAATGATTGTGCATGAACGGTTGAGCAAAAAAATCAGAGCAGAAATAACTGAACACAAAAACACTGATAAGACAAACAGGAAGAACTATACACACCAATACCATTCAGAAACATTAGATCCAAAGGAGCTAATGGAAAATTACACCTTTAATTGCCTCTGTGGAGAGAATAGAAACAACACATGTTCTATAGGGAGTAGCTGAATCAATTATTCATTATTCTTTCAAAGGACTTGTTGAACGGAAGAAAGTATGTTTATGTAAACTTCAAAAGAAGCCTATGTATGTATTTGATGGATAAGACGTCAGTGTACATGCAAATATTGACATTATAAATGACTGATTTTCTCTCTTCATGGCTACCATAAATACATAATGAACAGAAAGTGCAGTTTTTCACTAATAATCTAAGAACATTGGAAAGAACTGCAAGACATTGCAGACAATATGAAGGTAAATATTCTAATACATATATAACTTGGTGATCCTCTTGTTTCAGTAATAATAAAGGCAATCAAAAGCTAATTAAAGTTGCTGATGTTTCGGTTGCAGATGTGATTTACTGCTGCAGACAACAATATTTTTTTAATGGACAAATGTTGGAAATGCATCAGTCAACCGAACGTGCTGCCCAGTGTGAGGTGAGATAAAGTTTAGAGTTAATTGTGTCAGTTTAACTCTCAATAGTCTCTGGATCAACATTTCTGCTTAATGCAGAAAAAAGGGTTAGGGTTAGGGTTTAAAAAAAATTATGATGCATCAGATATTTAACAACATTTATAGACTAAAAAGAAAATCCAATGTCAAAAAACTTCAATAGCATATTTTGTTTTGACAGTTGTTTGACAGAGATCCAGACATAAAAGAACCAAGATATGTATTTTTCATTTTAATGTGTTTTTTAAAGTTGATTATTATGTAACAAAATAACTTTTACCCCTTGTTTTTGTTGGTTTGAGTTATTTTCCAAACACAAAGTTCATCTGGGACTCTGACTCTTTGTCCTTAAAGGCTTCAAGAGATGGGTTGTGTATTTGATGGACACATTAATCACTGTGGGGAAAAAGGATATCCGCTGCGGAGGAAGTATCTCTACCAGTGCAACTCGCCCTTCTCTCTCTTCTCTTTGTCAGCTTGTTGTTGATGGAGGTTCCTGCTCCAAAGAAATCAACAACTAAAGCCCGGCCGGCCTCAAAAAGTCAGGCTCAGAAAGTCAAGGCCATGTAATCGCAGTCCCCAGTGTTTAGTTTCCTCTTTTATCTGAGAGTCTCCTACTGCTGCAAGGCAGGATCGATGATTAGAGTTTAGTGGTTTGAGTTGACTTTTATTCGAGTGTTTCTGCTTCAGTTTTTCTTTAGAATCATTCTGTCACTGTTATTTTTGTCTTTTTGAGTTTTCAATTAGTTACATTTCTCCGATAACTCTTGTAATACCTGGATTTGTAAATGCAATGTTTTATTTTAACCTATCATTGACGAGTTAAACCTTCATAAACACGCATGTACTTAATTATATGTACACATTTTAGTTAAGTTATGAGCAATTATATTTGACCTCTTTTTTTATTTGAAACCCTTTCATTTTGAATTTACAGAACATGAATTCATAGTGCATGGAAACATTTATCACAGTTCTGGCAGTGATTTATGATATGCGTGTATTGTGCATGTCGATATCCATAAATCTGCAGTATATTTTACAGCCCGATTCGAAATGGTGATGGCACAAAAAAAGTTTGAAAAAAAAGAGATTCTGAGTGCTGGAAGTATGTGTTCATTATTATCGACATGCAGTGAAAGGCAACATAGTAGAATGTTAGGAAAATATGTATTTGATACAGTATTAAAATGATAATTTGAAGGATTGTATGTTCCAAAATTAAATGTAATAGAAAACTCTTTATTGACTAGAGGTCTTGTGAGAGTTACAAGAAGCCACGTCAGAGAGGAAGTTGCAGTCTCCTCTTTTAGACTTGAGATCTGGAATCAGAGTGATTCCATCAGGCTGCATCCAGCCAGCATCTGTAGGTGTCACGTCATCCATCTGGGACATCTGTTTAACAAACATGCGACGCACATCAGCACACCTGGAAGTGATAAATATTGTTCTCAGAAGCATTCGTCTCCAAGACTGTACAGGTTTGTGTGTGAAATATTGATGCAAACATCTGGATTCTGGTTCACCGGGACGATTTCCAAGGGCAATTAAATTACCGCATATCTCAGATGAGGAACACCCTGAGTTCGAGTCGGGGAAAGAAATAAGTCACAGTATATGCAGTGTGTACTTTCTACTATAAATACCACTGTGCTGATTTACTGTGAACTGTGGCCTTGGGTGAACATGTCATTTGACGATTTGATCTCTCTCTCCTGCTCCAACAGAATGGCGAGGCGTCGCTCTTTGAGGTGAACATCCGTTACGTCGGGGGGTTGCTGTCGGCATACTACCTGACAGGAGAGGAGGTAAGATTAATAGACGTCTGTTATCCCTCCACTCTGGTGAGATCTGCCGCTTTCTTTATCTGCAAGCGGCGTGGCAGTTTGAATGATGAGCAGGCTTCATGTGAGCGTGACACCGCCGTCTGTATGTGTGTGTGAACCCACACGATTTTATGCATGTATAAATGTACGCAAGGCTCCTTATTTCTAGATTCTCACTGACATTGGGTACATTTACTGAGATATGCAGAAGGTGTAGATCAATTTGAGCACAGGTCCATGCCTGATCTTCTTTAATTTTGTCAACATAAGTCTGAAAGTTGTTATAATTGGCTACATTTTAGAGCTATTGGGGTCTTGCATGTGTTTTATTCAAACAGAGTATTCTAGTTTTGTTGGTATTTACACAATATAAATGTAAAATTCATTTAAAAAAAACCAAAACACTAATTAAATACTTTTGTACAACTTTAATCACATTTTATTGTTTGCTCATGAGTCTGATAATGGCAGAGTTAAGAATGTGCCAGGGCACGTCAGCGGCGTTAGGCAGAGAATTACTTGGAAAGCTGATTTTGATGAAAGTGTCCCATCAGTTTTCTCTGTGTTCACTGGACTGAGTGGTCTGGCATGTATGTGTGGAGCCTGTGATGTCTGCTAAAGCAGGAAAACTGTACCTTCTGGTAACTGTCAATGTGTCTTATTTACAAGCTGTGTATTTTCCAAGCTTACTCCTCCAGTCGCCGATTAATCCAGTGCTGGAGGGTGAGAGAAGGACAACATTTTTTGGGGGGGGAATTCATATGCAGTTAAGAGATATTGGTCAGTGGATTTCTACTTTTGTGCTTAATGCTCTGCTCTTATTTACCTGCATTTATTCAGTGTTGCAGTGATGTGTGGGATTGGAGAATTTAAAGCTGCTCAAAAAGTAATGTTACGTGAATTGTGCAGAGCAATGAAACAATGCAGCTCTTTAGGTTTGCTGTTAGATAACAATAAAAGTGGTACTCAGGTAATATGTCCCACAAGTGCATTAAAGTCTAAATATTACATTTACTCATGTTGACAAAAAATATATATATAGTAGCACACTTTCTCAGATATTGGCAGATGTAGCAAACTACCCATTGCTTTTGCTTGATAAGTTGCTGGTCTTGTATGTTTCTCAGACTGTGTGTAATGTTCTGGAAAATTAGAGACTGGATAGAGTCAAACTGAAGAGATTCATGAGAAAAAATGTTTTGAACCGCTGTCTTTTAGCATGAAGAGGAAAAAAGACAGTGTGTAGAGTGTGTTTTTCTTTTTTCGTAAAACATTTAGTTGTAAGACAGTAAATCCAGGGTTGGCACAGAGTTGCTGTTAGTAGTCTACTTAGCACCACGGTAACATGGGATTGATTCCAGACCCTTGTCATTTGTCGGTGTGCATGTGTGTCTGTCAGTTTTCTACTTGTGGATAAGAGCTCAAATACACTCAGTTCAGTTTGTGCCTATGTGCGCTCAGTGGTGGTCAACCATTTCTGTACCTGGAGGGACCTACATGTTTCTCTATTTTCTGGTAGTTTTTTAATTAAATAGATACCATGAATGAACCTGTGAAATATGGTAATGATAAATACATGAATCCTGCAAGCAGCAACAAAATAGGAATATGTTTCATGTTTCACAACTGAAACTTGAGGTGAAATTGGAATTCAAAATTTTTTTTTTTTTTATGTGGGTACCAGTTAAAAATACCTGAAAAAAACATATTCATTTATTGAGGTTACAATGATTTTTAAGCATAAACAACTTGTTTGTTTTTACAAGTATTAAAATTAATTATGCTTTTCATGCAAGTGAAACAAGTTGGAGTAATTAGATAAAAGTTGGACGGTATAGTCAAAGGGATTTTTTTTTTCCCCTCCTCTGATGAAAAAGAACAACCAGGGTCGTGTCCTTGAAGAGCACATCGTGGTTGCAGTGTAGCTGTTCTGTGCCTCGGTGTGAAGGCCTGTGGTTACGGTGGACAGCGCTCCTGCTAGTGTGAGGGCTGTGAAACTTTATGACTGTGAACTTCAGCCTTGCCAAAAAAAGATGTATGAAGCCCCTGTAAACCTTGGCTCGGTAAATAAAGGTTTTAAACCTGCCTGTGACAAACAACACAGCACAAATGGTCCAGTTCATTATCAGTTCATTGTGAAGTTACTGGAGGTCAGCGTGTCACCATAATGAGCATCTGCCTGGAGCAAGCGCATTCACCCTGCGCTCTTTTGGAGGGACTGCAATCTGAGCAGCAGCAGAATTAATGGAAAGAGGATCCAGTGACATATGGACACTCAGTCGCTTTAATGGACATTGATTTGCAGGCCAGGCAAGTTGAGAGGAGAGTAACATAAAAACTATCCACTGCCACTGGATGAGTGAAATATGAATACATTACTGGAGCAGAATATATTGTTGGATCCATTAGTCCACATTTGCTTGCCATTGATGTGATGTAGAAAGTGGTCTTCTACTTTCTCTATGGAAATATCTATACATGGCATCGATAATAAGATTTTGTAACAATAGGATGAGTAAATGACACTTTTTTGCTTCTCTGCTTCATCTTACATTTTTTTAATATCTTATCTTAATATCTTTTTTTAAAGCTCAGTCACTCACCCCTCCCATCCATATTTTGTAATGTTTATAATACTATAAGATAGTGGACATGATTTATTAAGATCCTGTATAAAGCAAGCGGAATCGAATGCTCACTATGCAGATAGATTACATCCTGTGTGTCTATTCTGTGAATGATTCAATTGAGGATATTGCACATATTAACATATATTATTGGCTGCCTTGGAGTGATTGGATTAAGCACTGAGGCCGCAAAAGCACAGGCTGATATACGTAATGTAGTTTGAAGGAGTTTTCAACACAGTTAATGCAAATTAATGTGAATTTGGGCCCAAAACAAAACAAAAAATTGCAAAATGGGACATGAAGCTGGCAGAAAGGAGCAATGGAAGAGATTCAGAGAAAATCACTGGGCGTGGGAAGGAGCACAGCAATGTATAACAAAATATCCTATAGATGAAAGTTGTTAGGAACCCGCTGAGAAAAAGCCTCTCACCACAGTAACAGCAGTGATTGTGCAGAAGGCTGAACTTTCACTTTCATTTCAAACAGGCACAATCATAAACAACTAAGCATTTTGAGATGCTCTGAAATTTTGTGAATGTTAGAATTTATTTATAAAATTTTTTTTTTTTTTTTTTAGCACAAAACTCTCCCACTATTTCCTGTGATCTAGTGAACAAGCACATATTCCATATCCATGAAATGTGTTGTTGAGTGTTGTTTTCTGAATCTGCCAGACAATCTTCAGTGCTTACTGTCTGTAGATCAAGTTCCACAAATCTTTGTGCCAGTTTTTGTGCAGACCTTTAGTAGATCAGGCCCATTAGGGTTCAGGGCTGTTGGGATCAGTAGGCAATAGAAAAAAAAGAAGCATAAAATACATCCTGTCATGCTAGACTGATTTTAATTTGAGTTTCTAAGTATATTACTGTCATAAGTGGTACATTTGTGATTTTGCACACATAATTATTTTCTCATTTCATTTCTCCCTATGGCACAAGACATTTCCAAACATGTCTTTTCATTTATGAATAGCTTCTTTTTTCCTTTTTTTTTTTTTAAATCATGATTTTTATGAAATGTCATGCTTGGCTGCGGCCACACAGTTTCTTAATAGTTAGTGCTTTGTTCTCACAGGGAGACGAATCCAGTTGGAGTTCTCACTGTGGAGTTTGCACGTTTTCCACGATTGTGTATGTGTGCACGGCTTTTCTTGAACCAATCTAGTTTCCTCCTAAACTCCAAAAGCAGGGATCTCAGGTGAGCCCGTCACTCTAAAATTCTCCAGTGGTCTGAGTTTGTGTGTCTCTCAGTGTTTGTCTTGTGATGGACGGCGACTTCTCCAAAGTGTCCTGTACCAGGCCGTCACACACTTTGTAAACCGTTGCTCTCTTGGAGCTCTGCTTTGCGTTGTGTCCTTTCTGTCTGTTTACAGTGCACCATCTTTCTCCTGAGATGGAGCGCACCGCCTCAGTTTTCTGACAGACGTATCAATACCCTTTACCCCGCCGCAGATATCCATCACATGGCTTGCTCTGTGCTTTTCTGTGAAGGGTCCCTGAGAGGAAGATTTATAGCTGCCGCCCCCACCCTTCCTCCCCACGATTCCCCCATTAAGGCCTTTTCCTCAGAGCCGGCTGTTGTATTCGAATGATAGAACCAACAGATTGAAGGTCTGCCACTGCTGCGCAGCCCCAAAATCATGTGAGATACAGTGGAGGAGACTATTACGAGACCGTGGATCCAGTTTGACCAGAGGACATTGGGCAGCTGGTGCCACTGTAAATGATTGCTGGGAAAGCGGGATGGTGATTATGGTTCCTTGCGGGACACAGTTTGCTGGAGAAGTGCTCAGAGCAGAACTGGAGCGTACCTGGCCATTAATAACCTCCTGTTGTTTTGACCCTGCACCGTGTGCTGTTTATGTGTGTGTTTCCTTGGTGCCCCAGAAGGCACGTGGCTGCTTTATGGAAGCGGTCCCTGCATTAAATGCCTTGTTCAAGCAGGTCTCACCGCTGTAGCCATGGTTCTCCATCACTCACCATCAAGTCAAATGGCTCTGACAGAAGTAGCAATTACTGCAGGTGTTCAGTGAGTGTGTCCTGTCAGGGTGCAGCTATATATGTGTTCCTTTGTCAAGAAGTTAGGTAACAAGTATCCATCCATCTGCTGTATGACTTTGTCCAACTGGGGTCATGGGGGCTGGAGCTCATCCCCGCTGACTATGTGCAGAGTACAAAGAACAACCTGGAGTCCCATCACAGGGCAAACACAGTAAGACAGACAACGGCAGACACATTCACATACACACACAGGCAAGCCAGTTGTCACAAATTACCCTGATATACAGGTACATGTTTTTTTTGGACTGTGGGATGACACAGGAATACCCTGGAGAACCCAGATGGAGGGATATAAAGGGTCCACCCACCCAATCCAGGGACCTCCTCACTATGAGGAGACATTAACAAGACATGATTTTCTAGATATATTAATTATTTTATTAAAACACTGATTTATTTTGTTTAAAAAAAATCATAATTTCCAACTAAAATGACATCTGATCCTAACTGAAGGTTGTATTATTTGTTTTGCATACACATGTGTTTTGAATTGATTTTAGGCCAACACTTCCTACATTGATTTTAAATATGAATGCCAATAATGTGTGTGATTGTATCCTGCCTACGCCCATAATCACCCCCACATGACCCTGTTGTAGAAGATGGATTTCTATTAATTTTCAAGTCTGAAATCTCAGTTTCAGAGTTCAACTTATTTTGCTTTTTTGTTATGAGAGCTCTTGTTTAGTCACTATTTGTATGGCCGATGATGCAGTCTTGTCAGTGGGAGTTTACCAAAGTTGATGCAACACATCAGCTCTGATCCACTGATTGCATAATTACGCTGTTCTGCTGTTACGCTCCAAATTGTCTCCCTCTGAAAAAAAAATCTGTGTTTCAAACATTTACTTGACTGGTCTCCCCTCTGGTTTATCCTGATCGCAATCAGAATTTTTGCATGTGTTTACTTGTACTTCGTACACTAGAGCACAACTGTGTCCAGGGACTCCTTTGAAGGCCAATTGTACTCAGCCTGTTTTAGAAATGTGTGCAACTCACGGTGTTTGTCCCATAAACACAATGAATGATTGATCACATATTTTATCCATCGAACGCTTTAAAATTTCCCAAAAAAATTTCAATATGGGTAAAAATTCTGAAAAGGACTGAACAAATTGAAAATGATCATAAACTAGTAGTTATATTTTAGCCCTATTATTACACTAATATATCAAATACTGTAGTATAAAAGGGACTTTCCCTTTCTGTTATATCCTCTCGCAGTCTTCATACATTTGTTGGTCTCCTGCATACTGCACAGGTTCATTAGCATGCGTGTCTTTCCAGTCGTTCTGCATAGACTATGTACCTCCGAGTAAGAACGTGTGTGTGTTTGCACATCAGCTCGACCTCAATTTCTCCTTTGCCCACATGTGCGCTGCATGCCTGCATGCAGCTGCCTCTGCGTGGCGTGTGTTTCATTTGTCAGTGTCTGCTTATATGCACAAAAACGTGTGAAGTGATGAGACTGTGTCACCTTATCTCCTTCCCTTAGTGAGACCAGAGGATAGTGGAAGGTGCAGAGGAGGAAGAAAACAGGGAGGAATGGGAATTAATTCAATCAGCCTTGTGTGAAAATTGCCCATGGGCTGAGCCAAAACAGCAGGGAGAGAGGGAGGATGCAGCCGGCAGAGAAGAAAGACGTGCATCCGTGTGTTCACCAACAAGGAGGAAAGAGGAGGAAATGAACAAGTGTGATCAGAAGAGGTGAGGAAGTGTGTTCATATGCTGGTCAGCTCATGTGACAATTTGGGAGAAGGTGCTGGAGGCTGAGTGGAGGGGAGAGTCACATAGGAGACGTAAGGTAATAATATACGAGCATAAAAGGAACAGAAGCTGCGAGCACTCTTGCCTCACGGTGTGATTTTACCTGGTTCATTGTATGTGTTGATTTGTTTGCATGGTCCCAAAACATGCATTCGAGATTGATCGGGTGATCAATTAATTTCACATGCATGGTTAAGGACTGTGGGAAGAAACCGGAGAAAACTCGCACATGCGTTGGGAGAACATGCAAACTCCACCAGGAAAGGAACCCATGAACTTCTCGCTATGAGGCAAGAGCATGAACTACTATACCATTGTGTTCATGGAAAACATATTTATCTTCTCCACATGTTCAATAATGACACATTACAATCTTGACAGTACAGGTCTAATTTCTATCAAGACTCCACAGGGATTATTGGGAAATACATGTTTTATAGTATAGACAAGTGCAAGACAACTTGTGATTTATATATTTGATTTCCACCACAAGCAGAAAGGTTCTTTCGTTTCACGTGGTCATTAAACGCACTGGCATGTGAAAGAATCCATATTTTCACACATTTGCAGCTCAGTAATAAATGTGGTGAAAGATACCTTTCCATTAAATTAAAGACAAATCAAAGGTCCAACAGTGATAAATCAACTGGCTAATACAGTCCAGCTTACTAATTACCCTACAAGTGGGCGTCCAAGGAAAAATCCAATCGGAAGGGGCGGGACTGTGTCTGTAAGATCTAGCTGTGAGGAGAGCTCAACTGGCAGATTGTCGCAAGATATTTGGTCAGCAGGCAGAATAAAGATTTGTTTCTATTTGTACTCATAGGATGAGCCAGTGTTGACCGAGACAATAGATAATAGGAGAACTCACAAGTGTGTCATGTGTATATCAATTGGCAAAACACCTAAACCCTTTCACTTCTACTTTCTACTACTATACTTTTTTTTTTTTTTTCCAGGGTTTCAAAGTGTTATCGTCGTCTCATTGCCATCTCAAAGCAAGCATGCCCCTGTTTGACTCCAGATTGTGTCTGTGTGGAGTTTGCATATTTTCCCTCTGGGTTGGTGGACTTTCTCTGGGTGTTCCAGTTTCCTCCCAATTGCAAAAGTATACATTGGAGGTTACTGGCTTCAAATTTAATGTAGGTGTGAATATGGTTGAGTGTTTTTGTTGTGAAGGCACGCGCTTGTTTTTGTTCAAAGTCAGCTGGAAATAGCTCCAGGAGATAAATGGGTTTTACTTTTTAAAATATTAATAATAAAATGATCTCACACAACAGCCTCTGGAGTTAAAGGCCCTTTTCAACTGTCTTGTGACTTTATTACAATGGAGTTTTAGATTTCTAGTGCAAGGCTCTGCCCTTGCCCTTGGGCTGCGTTACAATGTAGTTTACATGAGCAGTGCATGAAATGTTATTGTGTTTTACTGTGTGCCACTTAATCAGGATAATATATCTTCATTGTACATTGTGGGTGTTTTTTCTTCATGAATAAGGACTGTGCTGCAACCAACTGAGTTGATGAGTTTAATGAAAAGAATACTGGATAAAGGACATTGATTTGAAGCTGAGCTTGCTGTGTTTGGTGGGTGTGTTCCTGCTGGGCAGGATCTGACTCATTGTGCGGACACAGATATGCAAACCACCCAATAAATTGAGAATGAACCCCTTTAGATGGTGCTAACAGGAAGAGATGAGAAACAAAAAATCAACAGGATGGACTGTTCATTTCTTAAAAACTAGGCAGTAGATTAAGTGGACAGGGCAAGTAGGAAGGAAGGTGATTGATTGAAATAAGGGATCTGTTAGTCAGTCTTCATTTATATAGTATATTTCAGTCTTTGAAATAAAAGGCCCTTTATAAGTGATTGGCATACACATTAAACCAATCAATATGCACACATATGCAGATTGGATGTGTTTGCATTCATGCAGACATAAAAATGTACAGAAGAGAAAAATAATGAAACATGAGGCTCAATACAAGCCTGAAACAGCCAAACAATGGGGGAAATACTAAACAAAATAATAATCAATAATACTGTGATTAGTGTGATATGACTAAAACAATGATGCAAAGAGTAACAATATATGAACATAAAATCATACACACTTGTATAAGTATATATAAAAATACAAAACACAATAAAAAAGTTAAATGTTTGTAAAATTGTATGGCTAAGGGAAAGATGCAGCTTGGAGAATGAATGAATAAACAAGTTCGGTGTTGAGTGATCGGGATGAATGACTGAAATGAGAGGTGGGTAAGGGAGAGATGGAGATGAGATTGAGTTGATTATAAATATGGGATGGATAATGGAAGGAGGCTGGCAGAGGATGAACAAATAAACCAGGGTTAGTAGAGCCAGAATGTGGCATAAGAATAAATGAATGGATTGAGAAGACATTGAGTGATGAGACTGACAGCAGAAATTAATGATGGCTAAGGGAGGAGCGCTGCTGGAGTAACCAATCACAAAAGGGGGAGAAGTGGAGGGATTCGGGTGGGCGGATAAACCTCGGAATGATGGGGAGGGATGCTGGAGGAAGATGAAAGAATAAAGCGAGGAGTTGTGGCTCAGGCTGAACATATTAAAAGAGGGTTATTAGGGGAGGTATGCAGCTTGATCAGATTAAACAAAGGATGGTAGAGGAGGAAATTAGGAGGAGGATGACTGAAATGAAGATTGAAAAGCAGGAAAGATAGATACAAGGTTCTGTCTCGATATATATATATACATACAGACACACACTTTTTACATATAAATTCATGTTAAAAAACACTTCGAGTTTCTGACACCATCTCGCTCTCTGGAAAACTTTGTCAAAGCGTGGAAATGATACAGACTCCAGGTTGTTTGGACAGCTACAATCCATCAGCCAGATACGGTTCTGAATATAGTTTTTACCAGGTGTCATGGGGTTCCCAACTGCAGTTCTCCTGCTGTTTAGAGACGTAAAAAAAACCACAGTAGGTGATGACAGACGGCTGTCAGTCCTGCCACGTATGACAGACAGGTGTGTGCCCATGCACATGTTTTATTTATATACATGAACAAAACTGAAGCTCGCACCATCTCAGGAGCTGTGGAGGAAATTTGAGTTTGTCTGTCGTGTGGTTGTAAAGTAAACAGGAAATGGCACATTTAATATCCACTCAGTGGGTTTTGGATGTCCTGAAAACATTTGGAAAGCATGAATCAAACACAAAATGTGTTCTAAGGCCAACTATCAATTAAAACCTGCAGAATATTGAGCCTCTACAGGGCTTCAAGTAATTCAATGCAACACTCTTGTTCTCCAATCCACATGTGAGTTGTTTTGACATTGAGAAGATCAGTAGTGTTTCTGCATATAATCTAAACTGAATGTTTATGAACCTCCTCACATAAATACTACACTTCAAGTTTGAAGTGTCAGTTAAAAAACCTGAGATGTACACCCTCTGTCGAGTTCTAATATGAAAACAGATTTTGGAGATCAGGTATAGACCAGATAACAGCTCCAGTGGACATCTGTACTCAACTGATTCTGTTGGGGTTGTTTCTGGGTGCCCCTTTGTCCTACCCCAAACCAAAGACATGACAGACAGATGACTTGCAAAGTCTTGTTGGAAAAATTCCCAAAAACATGCACTGGCGGTACCTGAGCAAGACCCTCGGCCGCCCTTCCCCCAGCTCCCCTTGAGCGCTGCTCTGTGTGGCTGCTACCGATGGGTCAATTTGGTATGAATTTCCCCTCAGGGAATAATTCAGTGCTATAAAAAAAAAAAAAAGTTTCATATTTTTTTGGATTGTTGCTTGAGTCACATGGTGGTGTAGTCATCAGCACTCTTGCCTCACAGCAACAATATGTTTTATGATCCTTACATCTGGCTACCAGTCACGGATGATAGTTTATATGACTGTGTATGTTCTATGATCTCTAAAGGTCGGCAAGTATGAATGTAATACTTTTGGAAAGATGGGGGGGGTTAGCTGTGAAAATTACCCATGGGTTTCTTTTATCACAACAAGATAGCTTGTTCAGTTCTTGCCTGGGCCTGGCTGTTCTCCGTCAGCCTGAGTGTTCTGTTGGTAACATATTCATGTTAGTGACTCTAAATTCTGCATATATCTAAGTGTATGTATGTGTAGATACTTGAGCATCCTTGATATTGCCTATTGAGACTGCAATTCTATGGTTTGAAGTATCTTGTTTCTAATTCAAAAACAATATGATCAAATGGTGAATAAAACAGTATCGCTTCAAATTAATAGGAGTGGTAGTTTCATGTTTTTGAAAGGAATTAATTAATTCCTGGAAATACCCTCACGCTCCTTGTGTAATTGATCCTCTCCCATGTGTGACGGAGGAATCTTTAGAATTGATGCTAAGAGACAGAGAAGATGACAGATAGATGGTGAAAATTATTCGAGGGGGGATGCAAATAGGCAAATAAAAGCATGATGATGGCAAACAAAATGACAGGAATAAAGGGCTTGAGAGATTTCCTGTTTTTGATTTGGAGACAGGTATGGATTAGGAGTCAGACATTGCAATCACTGTTACCAGCCACATTATGAATCTCATTTTGCTCTGCGCAATCTTGTCAAGCCCACAAATAAAGGTCAGAGCACCCTTTCTAAAAATAAACATTCAGCAGTCAATGCACAGCTACCGATATCAAGGTGTACGTTTTTTTGAGAAATGAATTGCAGCTGTGCTTCTCTTTAAGATTAAATAAATGTTTTGTTTATCTTGTTACCTGCTTAAGTTTATTCTGGGTCAATCGCATTTGTGCCCGAGACTTTTATTCAGTCACTCTGAAAGGTTTTAAAAGGTGGGCAGAACTCCAGGGAGAACATCTAAAGGCTACAAATCTAACCTTTTCTTTTCTCAGGAACAAGAGCTAAAGAATAAGTCACTGTGACGCTTCAGTCTTTTTTCTCAGTGAAGTTCACAAACTATTCTCTTCCATAAAGGCTCAGTGCTTTTCTCCTTTTATTGTTCCAATGAAACACTTTTCCCTCTACTTTTTCCCCCCCCTTGTTTTGTGACAGATCATGGTTGATGAGGAGTGTAATCTTTCCACCAGTCATGTTGGGGTTTCTTTTCCCCTCTAAATTAGGTGACCCACTTCTGTCTCCAAATGTGGTTTTATTTTGGGTCATAACACAGGAGAGCACTCGCACAAATACAGACAATATAAATATCACACATACCACGCTGAGAAAAAAGGCAATAAATTGTACATTTCTGACAGTGATGACAGTTTCTTTACTTTCTCCTCCATATTTACTGTGTGATTGTCATTGTGAGCATCATTAAGTCTCCCCAGTAAGTGCAGAGCGGGACTCGGCCCGCAGAGTGTGCTGCATTTATTAAAGCAGAAACAAAGTTGGCTCGTAGACTTGAGTGATTTGATTTTTACTCGCCAGCCTGAGAAGCTCATGAGGACCAAATTGGTATTCATAGCATATCTAATGTCAACCAGTATGTCTTAAAACTCAATCAAAACCATATATGCAGAAAGAATATAAAAATGATCTGTTTCAGTAGATTTTTCCTGCATGCCTGCTTCTTCTCTTCTCGTAATTCTGGCGCCTCCAGAAGATTTCAAACTCCCCTGACATCTTCGGCAGTGACACAGCTGAATTTAAACTTCTGACTCTAAGACTGCTGTTATCTTTTCTAAATGATCGTGTGTGTATTACACAGTGTTGGGAATATGTTTTTGGTAGATTATCTATTGGCTGTAACATTGCTTTTGACTGTTATTAAGCCTGCTTATTTCCTTAGAAACTCATGATGAGCTGTCTGTGAAATACCATTGGACAGTGGTTCTCAACGTGTGATCTTGTTCCTGAAAAAACAGAAAGCAACAATGCATCAGAGATTGATGATCGGTCAAAATACATTTGCATATGTAGAAGAAAGTCAGAAATGTGAGAAAGGAAGCAGATCCGGAAACTCATCATCAACATCATCATCATCATCATCATCTGAAAATGTCATCACATAAACAAACAACAGCACTCAATAGTGGCCCAACATGAAATCTACATGTTCAGTGTTTCTGCTGTTTTCTGTGTAAATGAACATCAGTTTCAAAACGTTGCAAAATCACAGTAAAACAAGGTTGCAAACTGCTGCGCATGTGAAGTGAAAGATCTCACGTCACAAGTATGCTTTCGCACTTGATTGTTAATGTTCCCTGAGCTTCAAATGCGAAAAAAAAGCATTATGGGAGATGTGATAGAGGCTTTTCAAGTGGAATTTTGTGAGACAGGTCCTCATACAAGCCTGCAACTGTCAACTGTGCAACTGCACTGTACATTACAAGTTTCTTCCAATGATGTGTGTGAGCGCCTTGCCTGGCAGCCACCACCACTTGTGTGAATGAGAGTAAGTGAATGCAGGTGGGCGATCATGTAAAGCGTGAATAATCTGCTGAAGTGATCAATTGTGCCATATGAGTAAAGTCCGTTTGACTTTGTCCATCTGAAACCTGACACCATGCTGAAATCGCTAAGTGTGACTTCACTGCAGCACGAGGAGTGTGGCAGCTCAGGTTTGGACAGAGTCTGGGATAACTGGGATTTGTGCCTGCATCACAATCATGTGCTGTCAGTCGTAAACTAAACAGACAGAGCGTACATGAACACATGTCGTTCAAATGGTTGCGAACTGTTTGTCAAGGATATGTTGGCCAAGTTCACTTGGAAAAGGGATCTACATTATGTGCTTGTGTTGTGCCGTGAATTACAGTCGGCAAACATGCTGTATGTGACGAGATGTGTGCGACAGTTGTAGTGGAAGTGCTATTATTTCCAATCATGTCTCACGAAGACTAAGTTAGCTCCAGCAAGAAAGTTTGAAAATGACAGAAGAGTAATAAGCAAGAGGCTTAAATGTTAAAACAGGTTCTCCATTCTAACTTTTGGTACCTTGGCTCCATCCCACAATTCAAATACAGGCTTCTTAGATTAAACAATAACTCTAAAGTGGCTGTCTCAGTGGGTGGCAATGACTCACAACTTTTTGGATACACAAAATTGTGACGAAATACACAAATAAGCTACATTTTTCACTTAGAATCCTACCAATGTGGTACTCTGTGGATGTTCCAGAACTGTGATTTGGGTAAGATTAGCCTGTTTGCAACTATTTCAAAAGGTTTGAATGATACTCCAGGGATAAAATTTAATATATTGCTGCTTGCAAGTGTTTTCTGATGAAGACAAACAGTTGTTTTTACCTAATTAATCGAGGGAGCCATCATTGTGTACCAAGACTGTCCCTTGACCTTCATCCAATGTTCCTATAATCTGCACCTTCAAGCGAATCTAACTTGAATTAAGTTGTTATATAACGAGCAACCTTTCCTGAGAGTCCCCTTCACTTCATTGTGTTTTGGCTCCGGCCTCCTGTGACCCTTTTCAACTCAAAGCTGTGAGAAAAGATAGACAGATGACTTGTTGCACGAACTACAATACTAAACAATTAAACCTTGATTTGGCACTCACATTCATTTGTTTTCTTACAAGTTGCTGGTGATGCAGTTAAATGCAGAAGTCCATGTTGATTTAAAACACCATAAACCACCAAAATCCTAAAAAAAAAAAAGAAATGTTCCTGAAGATTAATGCACATTAATGGTTTCACAGTTAAGTATGTGTCACTGCCTGCAAGAATTTTGCCTGTGCGCACCATCTTCAGAAATAAATAACTGGGGACCTGATTTGGATCACATTTCACTACAATCAACTACCTAATTATGAGCTGTTATTGCTTTTTAATCACCGAAATACTTTTAAGCTTGAAAGGTTTTAAGGTTCAAACTATGAAATGTGTTCACTTTGATCAGTTTCACTGACATAAACTTGATATTATCCACTAAATTAGTAATATTAATCATTGTGGTAGCAGTGCGCCATCAATCCCTGGCCCTGAGGTAAGGAAGGTGAATTTTATCCGTGTACCTCACTCTGATCAAATTTGTCTATCTTTGATCTTGTTATCAGTCACATTTCTGTTCATTGGTTAAACAAACTACTTTTAAACCTCTTTTCTGGGAAGTAGTCAGGCTTCTACTTTTTTGTATGCTAAAAAGCGACAAACAACTTGGCCCCTTTCTTGCATCAAATGTTTTACCTAAGTACTCAACCAACAGCAGGCCTGTCCTCTCAGATAATTTAATCTGTGGTACTTTGTTGTAATTCTACCTCACTCGGGTACATCAGAGTGCTGCAATACAAAAGCACTCTGCATTTCGGAAGGAGCGGAGAACGGATAATTTGCTTAGTCATGAGCAATACCGAACCCAAAAAACACCTCCTGGTAATGTGTTCCCTACTAATTTGACCTCATTTCCATTCACGCCACAGTTGCCCATTTCGCTTCTGGCCACAATATTACCCAAATGTCAGCTGCCCGAGCAGATGCACCTGCACCACACAGCGTATTGACTGTGTACTTTGAACTGTGCGCAGCTGATTCACAAGCACAATGTGATCTGTGGAGAAACACATAGGGAGCATGTTATTTATGATACCATGGATATTACTACTACTAGTAGTACTACTGCTACTGCTACTATTGCAGCTGCTGATACTCCTGCAACTACTACTACTACCAGTAATACGGCTGCTAGTAGTAGTAAAAAGAAACTGTTTACCTTTGTCTTAATTGCTACATTCATGAGTTTTATTTATGGCAATCTTGCAAAGCACGAATAAGTGACTTTACGTTAAATAATGTTAATAAACAATTCAGACAGATTATTGCCTACCTTTTCAGAATTTATAAAACCCCAATAAACAAATAAACAAATCAGATTTCACAACCTATATTTTCATGCTATAATTTAAGTGAAAGAACTGACTCCACTTTTACTGTAGTAATTATCTACAAACTGTACTTCTGTCTCTGAATAATACAAAAAGTAAATTTTTAGTGCGTTTTAAAATTAGTTTCTAGTCACTTGGACAACTCGAAATGCTTTGTTGCACACATTTGCTTAGTTAACATCTCACTTCATTCTTTGCCCTCATTTTGTGCTCTTCTTCTTGTAAATCCACAATAGTGCAGATTACTTTGGTCTCACACACACTTTTCTTTTCTTACTGCTCAAAATCATTAAAGCTGCATATTTTCCTCAAGATCTACCGTCCAGAAATCAAGCCTGTAGCTTTCATGCATGAGTTTAAGAGTGATTGGGGAAAACGTTGCCCATGTCTGAGCTTAACTAGTCAATCATGTCTCTTTGTCTGCCTGTGACTTTCATTTTTTTCTCACAATCACCCACAACAGGAGCGAGCAACAAAGATTATTCCATCTTCCCTGCTGTGGCCATGCCTCTGAGGATAGAATGTCGGGTTGTAAAGGAGATAAATTTATGCCAAGTGATTTTTTTTTTTTTTCATCCCCAGAAGCAGCCAGTTACTGCATATGTGAGGAGCCGATAGAATAAACCTGATCCTCAATGGTCTGACTGATATTTATCAGGAGGTGTATAGAGCAGCGTCCTTTAGGGAGAGCCATGGATATACTCTCCTGCCAGTGGAAGGGTGCAAAGCTTTTTTTCTTTTTTTTGACAACCCATCCCCCATCATACGGGCTTGCCTCTTATATAAGCTGTGCAGAGAGGCAAAGAGAAATAGTAAAATGAAACCTGACAGACAGTGACATACATGGTCAGCCTGCACAGGTAGGGCAATTGTGGATGAAGTTGATATAATATGTGGATGGTGGTCAGTTTGTTAGGCCTGAGCTTCCCAGGTTTTAACAGAAAATATCCATTTGTGTTGCCAGTTTTTGATGCCATTCAGTCGTTCAATTACGATTTTAACCTGAAAAAAGTGATGAATGGTTTGATCCTTTGGACTTGTTAGATGCGTTGTGTTTGCATTTTCATATCAGAAAGGTTTTGTGTTTACACAGCAATGTTTTGAAAACAACGGCCATTTACGTGGAAACGGCAGAAGTACTGAGAATAATGTAATTTTCATGTAGGGCCACTCATGGAAGGCTGTTGTTGATTTTTGTAATGAAATGATTGCTGTTAAGGATGACTGTCACTTATAAAACTACCAAGTCCCAGGAGAATATGAACTACGTGCCTTGTGACTCTCGACTCCACTACATATACTCGTGCGTGTTCAGAAGAACTGTTTACTATGGCCGTGATGGGCCTGCACAGTAGCAGCATTTCAGAAAAGTTCCATGGAGTCGGTGTTATTGAAAAGTCCCGAAAAGCCAACAGTACTTAAATCAATCGTTGTATTACAAAAAAACTGCTAATATCTGATGATAGGTCTTCAATTTCACATTAAAGTTAGGAATTGCACATTGCATTAATTGATTTAGTTTGTACCAAAACACCTAACTTTTCAAAACAGAAGGGCCCCATTAAATCTGCCCTTGGACCCTACTTTGGACATGTCTTGTAATTGCTACATTTTTCAACTGATTTCAAAAGAAATACCTGAAGAATTAAAAATTCTGTACTTATGGTGTCATGATTGGGTTTGGGTTATATCTATGCACACCTGTACAAAACTGTTAGAAGTGCAATATACTTCCACATCGTGGAAACTGATATTTCACAGCGAAACTTTTCAAATAAATAATATCGTTTGAAAATATCCGTACGCTTTGTGTATTTTCAAAGCTTACACTGATAGTGTTCAATTGTGTGTGTGTGTGTGTGTGTGTGTGTGTGTGTGTGTGTGTGTGTGTGTGTGTGTGTGTGTGTGTGTGTGTGTGTGTGTGTGTGTGTGTGTGTGTGTGTGTGTGTGTGTGTGTGTGTGTGTGTGTGTGAGAACACTGTGATTTCCTCCACATTTTATGTCTTTGGGTTTGTCTCTTTTCACTGAAGAGCCAAAAAGTGTCTTGGAAGAAAATTTCATTTCCTCAGATCAAAGTGGATCATCATAATCGCAAAGTAACCTGCCGCTCACCGCCGCTCAGCCATGGAAGCAAATCTCCACGTGAAAAAAACAACATTCTGCTCTGTGTACAAACACCTAATCGCATTCCGACAGAGTTAAACAAAAAAGAGTGAGTTCTGCATTGCTCGTACACCTTTCCCATTTTATCATGGAATTAAGAGGCAGTGGGGAAGAACAACGTCCCACCACCGGCACCTCACACATCTCACATTATAGCTCGTTGGATTGCTATATGCATCAGAGCGCGCAGCTTATTTAATATTTGTTCATTTCGTGTACAGTCAGCTAATAATAACTCATTCACTGAATAAATCTGTCACTCAGCAATAAGCTAGCAGCTTGTTTTCCAGGCTCGCTGCCAAGCTGAGCTCATAAGGATACGTTTCTGCCACTGCTTCAATTATTACATGAATGAGAACGTGCAGGAATAGAGTTTTGATGCTACAAGAACTTTTTTATTTTTTTTTATTTTGGGTAGTTGCCCTTGATGCGTCCTCACTTTCTCTGTCAATCTGTTGGTTTTCCTCCCGTCTTCAGCCTTCAATTAGTCTCTTTTTCTCAGCCGTACACTTGCTTTAGTAATTGGACTCAGCCTGGGAGAGCTTTGGCTCCGGCCCAAATGAGCTCAAACCTCAATAAAAGAGAGGGAAGAAATTATTTTAAACTTGCTTTTTATCCCCTAAATACATGGCAGTCAGAGAGGATATGACACCAGCCGTACAAGTCAGATTTCAGAGGATCATTAAGCTTTTCTTAATTATGTCAGATCTGTGGCACCCAGGCCTTTTCATTCAGACTCTGCATGGCTCACAGCCTTTCTGGGTTTTGTTTACAGGCTTCAGTGATTCTCTCAATCCATCAGCACTCAAACAAGAAAGAATGAGGCTGTTTCTGCCTCTGAAAAAGACCTGAATTTTAACGAAACACAAATATTCAGAAAGTATTTTCGTATGGTGGCAAGAAAAGAAACATTTAGTAAAAAGTTTACTTTCTTTTTTTGCATCAGGGATTAAGGAACTTGATTTAGTATAAGGGGCCTGGTTATTGCCTAGGATACACCATGCAGCAGTACTTACAGGCCCAATGAGTTGGCGTTTAACAGTGGAACCAAACGTCTTGATGGCTTTGGCTGCACAAGTGCTTTCCTGCAGATGGAAGTGTTTCTGGGAGGCTCATTTGTCACTGTTTAGACTTTACAACGTGTTCGAAAACTCTAGGATTGAACAAGAAGCTGTCACTGAAACTGTACTGATCTCATGAAACTGACTAAAACAGTCAAATCAGTATACAAATACAAAGTTGAACCAAGTTGAACTTTTAATGGAATCAACAATTCCTGAAAACAAACAGTACAAAATAACAACTATCCTCAGATGATTTGTTGCACCATGTTTTAGTGTCTTTAATCTCTGCTTTTGGAAAGATTTCAAACGTTATTCTTTAACAATGAATTATTATTTATTCATTTAATGACAAGTTTAATCTTGAATATCTAAGAATGCCTCTTTGATCCTTCTTAGTGGATGGGAGTGGATTTCTTTCACCACGTGTTCAACATGGCTGCATTATTTTTCCTTAAATTAGGAGAAAGTAAACGGGAAGCGATTACGACGATGTGACATCATCACTAAAACACTAGTTTTGTTTGTAATACATATTTCATTCTCAGTCTGAAACAATTTTTCACAATCCATTACTTTAAATAAAGAGACACGAGACATTTGGTGTTATGAAAGTATTCAATATCTGAAGGACTGCTTCAGTAAAGAGCTATGCATGCCTTTCAAATCAACATTTCTACCTTCAGTTAAGATTGGTTTTAGAAACTTACTTCAGCACTGGATTGATTTAGCCTATTTTGATGAATGTGAAGAGGTTGCTTCATAATAATAATAAGAATTTTAAAAAATAGCAGAAAAAGTACTTCAAGAATGTATTATCTACTTTTGAATCAATGTTCTCAGCCAGGTTTACTCAAGGCTCGACTGTTAGAGACAATCCAAATGAAGGGAGTGAGATTGATCAACTGCTTTAGCCAGACTGAGGTGATAACGGCCTCTTGTCTCCTGTTAATGCAATACACATACTTTAATCTGTTATTTTGTTTCTTGGTTTATCCAAATTAGAGTTGCTGATTTAAAGTGAAGGCAAGTTACATCCCGGACAGTTCATCACAGGTCAAACACAGAGAGACAGATTCTAATGCATGCTTCCAGACGAGGATACACACAACATACAGAATAATTCCTAATAGTTTTCTCCTATTTATTATATTCAACACAACAGAAACTGCATAGAACAAAGCCTGAACGACACCGTGTGATGCATACAGATCACTTTGTACCGCTTTTAAAGTGCAATATGAAAGGAAAAATGAAAGAAATTCATTTGGAAAGCAGCCTGAGTTTACAAAAACACTGATTAGAAGGCTGATTGAGTTGAACCCAACGCAAATTGTTTCCCTTCATTTCAGATTCCTCATATATCCTATTATATTGCTGTGGATGAGAGCTGTTGACACACACTGAAGCTGCTATGATATCTAATTTGAAAGAGCGCTCTGACGAGCGCCACCAGGCAAACCGGGTTTTGTCAGAGGTGCGTCCTGTTGGGGTGCAGGGGTCTGAAGGGAAACGGACAACATTGAAATTTGAATTGATATGATTTGTTTTTCAAGGCTTACAACACACACTGTGCTTCCAACTGCCAAGAATGAATTTTGAATTCAGACAGCGTTGAGCCTTATATGCTTTTCATTCAAAACAAGACCCCATGGAATTGGTTTTGGGGGCCTGTAGCTTCTCTACACATGAGCTGGAGAGATAAACGCTTGTGCCAATGTCAGTCTGTACGTCTTTGTCTTTGTCTGTGTGTGCGCGCGCGTGTGCGTGCGTGGGCTGTTATTGGGACAAAATATTATAAGACTCCACCAAATAGGAAGCCACAGCATATTGAATGTGATGTTTAACCATCCAGAAACATCAGAACAGTGTCACAGCAAGAAGTTTGGACCAGGACAGACCAGTCACAGCCTCCGACTGCCAAACAAACAGGAGCTGAGCGGCCAAATATATCAAAAGTAAAGCGGATATGAGGTGGATTTGGATTTAAGACAAAAATCTTAACTAGCAAAACTGTGAGGGTGGCAGCAATGATATAAAAGAGGCAAATTTATTCAGATCAAGTATGTTTCTCTTATTTAAAATGTTTCTCATTTAATATAGATATGTATATTTGTGCAATGCTTTCTGCTTGTGTAGGATTTTTTTAATTTGGTAAATAACACTAATATGGTTGTGCTTTGGCCTTTTGCGTCAGTAAAACAGGTTTTTCTCTTAATCAGTGTTAATCTGATTTATGCTCTGAATCAAACAAAGTTTGAAAAACAAAAATGAAGTCACCACATGTGATCACTTTGATACTCAACCCCAGCTACTGTTCCAAAAAATACATTGGTAAATGTTTTTAATAAATCTTTCTTCTTTCAAGCACAATTTGTAAATGTCAAATGTCAGAAGACATTTGCTTCGATTCAACCATATGAAATATTTCATGCAACTTTCTCAAAATAATGACTTGTATACATAAGAAACAATAGAGCCAATTTGTAATTTGCAATTTTAGCTATGTACTGAATCATGTTTTTTTTTAATTAGATTACACAGTTTGAATTGTACTAGAGAATTATTACAATTACACCTTTATAAAGCGTTGGTATTTGTATGTTTTATTTAGTTGATGTGGCTTTAAAAATGTGTGACACTCTTTATTCAGTGTCGGATGTCTTTGCAAAGAGTGTCCAATTTATGCAAAATGTGAAATTTGGAAAGCAATGTTTTTCCAACTGTCTTTATCATATGTAAATGGAACAAGAATTAGGTTTTTCAAATACATTCTATTTACACACCACAATGTTTAATTTCATTGACTGCCCCATAAGGGGTTAATGTCTCTTTGGCATTCCAAGTGTTGCATTACAACACGTGCCACTGTGGAATTTCATTCCCAGCTGTAATTGACTGTGTTTTTCATGAAGATGAGTTGGCCGTTAATTAAGCGCATAAAAAGCAGCATATTAATTGTGGCCCGGGTTAGAAATCGTGCGTGCAGTAATCAATTAGACGATTCTAAATGAGTAAAATCGGCCCATTCACGGCCTGCAGAAGTGCAATTATTCATCTTCTTCATTTCTTCCCCGGAGAAGCATCTGCGTAGCAACTCAGGTGAATCATTGCTTTAACATCCTCACAGCACAAATGTGGGACTCTGTTTGGAGCTGTAAACCTTCATCTAAACTGCACCCATTAACGTTAGTAAATGCAGATTAATGCTCACACGTGCACACACACCCACATTATCTTGATCGCCAAGTGGAGGCAGCAATTGATCTGTTTCTTCATATTCAGCGTAACACAATTAGCTAATGGATCGGGCCTCTTAGTGAGTGTACGAGCAGAGATTTGGAAGAGTTCCCCTCTTAGCCGGTGATTGGGGAGGATAAATGGGCATCAGGGTCAGGCCTTCTGATTCTGGCTCTTCTTCACCAAGCAAATAGCCCCTTTCTTGACTCAAATGCACCATTATGGTTGCACTGCATGTCCTTCTGCTTGCTATGTGGGTAATGGAGCCCGGTTCTGCTGCTGTTGCAACGCCCTTCAGTCGTCAATCAAAAGGACGTGTCCAGACTCCGGTACCTGGGAGGTGCAATGATGATATATGGTTCCAAGTAGAAAATGATATTGAGTTTCTACCAGAGTTGCAAGCATGACTTGAGGTTATGCTTTGCAGAGCAGTTTTTACTTCTGTTTTCATTGCATTTATATCCCACATCCGCCTTCAGTTTTATCTTCTTTGCTTTGGTTGAAGCATTCCTTTGTGCTCCTGCCAGGTGCATGCCCCCCCCCCCCCCATAGTCTTTGTGTCCTCATGCAATGGTGTTGCTCAAAGTGAGATTGCTGCCGGATGCAGGAGTCAGCTCACAAACTCCACCTGAGGTAGTTACGCTTCACTGTTCATTTGAGAACAGGGGGATGCGAAGAGAGTCTCCTCCAGGGTCTGTGAGAGTGTGTGTTCATCGCACGCTTTTAGCCAGGAAGGTCCATACATCTCAGCGGATGGTGACAACGTTCTCTCTCTATCTCTCTCTCTCTCTCTCTCTCTCTGTGTGTGTGTCTCTCTCTCTCTCTCTCTCATCTCTCTCTCTCTCTCTCTCTCGCTCTCTCTCGCTCTCTCTCTCTCGCCATCTCACACTCTTTCCACTGCTTCTGCAGGCAATTAGCAGACGCATATGGTGCCCCATTAATCAAGACACATTGCTAAATAAACTGAGCAGGACAAATTTATGCCCTCTCAGATTTTTATTCCCCTTCAATGACTCCCCTCCTTTTTTCTTTTTCTTTTTCTTTTTTAATAATAGTATCTCATGAATCTGAGTTCATGGTCTCTGGTGGCTGAATGAGGGTAACCAGAAACTCTCTCATCTTTCTTCAAAGAGAGCCTCCATCTGTACACTGACGATAAATTATAATCTCACTTCCAGTATGTAAATGAAATATTGTTCCTGTCCAACTCTTTTTTTTAATCTGCTGATATTAATCACAATGGGATTTTTTTTTTTCATCAGTTATCTGTTGGCAACGCTGCAGTCTATCGGGATGAAGAAGTGAGATTAAAGAATAGACTTTTCTGCAGCCATTTCTCCTGATTGACTGCTCTCAAGCTCTTGGCAGTTGGAATTATGATTCCTACGATGAATTCATCCACTTGATTTGATTCTGTGCACGGAATGCTTTTAATACTCACAATCCCATGGTAGAGTGGGTGTCTTAGTGAACAGCAAGGCCGCTTGTGGACAAACTGACTGATGGCTCACTGCTACTCCTGTTGACATGCAGCTTATGTCATGCAGCTCATGATCAGGCCATATAGCTGTGTTCTGCAGGGGCCATTATCACTCCGGGTGGTGTGTTTGGAGTTAGAGAACACATCTAGTTATGGCAACCACAGATCAGTCTTCGAAGGGAGGAAAAAGTCTCCCCAGAACCCCCCCCCCCAAGAAAATAAAAAATCAATCCTGGGTGATTTACAACTACACCTCGCAACAGTCGGTGCCTGGGTTTTGAAAGAAATCCGCCTATCGTCAGAACCCAAGGTCTGAACTAGCAGCCTGCCTGCCTAGTCATGCAGGAAATACAATATCTGTGTGGTCACACTGTGCTTTATAGTTTCCAAGGAAAGCTTGTAGCGGAGAGTACACATGTTTTTTTTTAAAGCAGTTTTCAACCTTACAGGTACACACACACACACACGCACGCACGCACGCACACACACACAGCTACAGCTTATTGTGCTGCAGGGGCTGCCCATACCATTGTGAAAATGTTAACCTGTGGTATGTGCTTGAGATTACAATCATATCTTACAGCCTTACAGCAATTTCAAAGCTTGTAGTGTGACAAAGGTTTTTGACTTTGTGAAGCTGTATGTGCGCGCGCGGAGTGTGTGTGTGTGTGTGTGTGTGTGTGTGTGTGTGTGTGTGTGTGTGTGTGTGTGTGTGTGTGTGTGTGTGTGTGTGTGTGTGTGTGTGTGTGTGTGTGTGTGTGTGTGTGTGTGTGTGTGTGTGTGGGTGCGTGTGCGTGTGCGTGTGGCCTTGTTCTTTTAGATGTTCACTGATACAAGCGGACTCATGTTGCCATGGGGACAAACATGGAGCTTCCCCAAGGGAGAAATAATGAATTTCTTTGGTGGAAGCATGTTTCAGGGTCATGGTATGGTTTCAGGTTTTGTTCAGTCTTTAAAAAAATAGCCTACGTTTAAGTAAAGTCCCCATATAGCCCAAAATCACAAATTGCATTTGTGCCTATGTGTCACATGCTTGACATCTCAGCTTCACTTCTTCTAAGAGCAGTGGAGATCATCATTGGTGCTGTTTTGTTTTTCTATTTAAAACATTATGCAAGGAAGCAAGACAGTTTGAATTGTGTAAGCACGGAGAGGCAGGGTTGAGTGAAGAACTGGCAGATGGCAACAAAACACTGCAAGGGTCTTAATGGAGTCTCACAGACATATTTAATGGTATCCACCATCCAAGGAGGGCAACAGTCGAGAAACATGACATAACTGAGAATAGTCACCTGACTTTCAGGGAAATCAAAAAACAAGAGAAAGTTGTCCAACAACAGAAGAGATACTGCCACCTACTGTTATGGGGAATAAGATCTGTTCACACGCTGATATTAAGAGGACAATGTTAATATACACTCTATACTTGATACACTATACTATACTATACTATACTATACTATACTATACTATACTATACTATACTATACTATACTATAATATTACAATCAATCTGTTATATTCAATGTATTATTTAGTTTCCTTTAAGGTAAGAACTTTAAACTGAAAATAACAGATCCTTATCAGAAACACCTAGTTCTTTTATGAAGTAGTATTGATAAGTAATTCAATGTGTTGGACCAATATTTAAAAAATGTGTATTAATTAATATGCATCTGAGCGGAAACTACAAATATCCACATCTAACATGGAAAAAACTGCAACCATGCTTCAAATGTATTCTCCTGTGCGTGCTGCTATTTGCTTACAGCCTTACTGTGCTTATACAAACATTTATTCTACTCAACCCTCAGACATCCAACTGTATTTAGCAAAATCTCACGTTGACATTGCTTTACTTGTACTGCTTTCATTGGACCTTTTCTTGTTTCTCTTTGCTGAGTCTCCTTTTTGCTCTGCGTCTGTCTAATGTTCCCCTGTGTGCTTCATGAGTTTAATCTTTTACCCCTGGGAGCCTCCCAGTGTAACCTGCCTTCCCCAGCTGGGAGTTTTCAACCCTACATGTACATTTTCATAGCAATACTCGTTTACTGTCCACACTAATGACTTGGAAATGCGCTCACTTTTAGAAAAAAAAACACTGCAGGGTGTGCAGGACTCCTCTATCAGACTGTATTATGCCTCTTTGCGCCTGCTGTAATGTGCAGGTGAATGTGTTTGCTGAGAGAGATGTTCTGGCTCTCTGGTGGCTGCAGCATAGTGAACCCAGTCCTCTAAGTATAATAAGAAATAGGATTATAGTGCATTCTGACAGTCAGGAGGTGAAAAAGAGTTTGATATATCGGTTAATATGCATGAAGGCTTAAATCCACAGTTCCGGGCCTGCCCCTGCATGAAGAGGTGCATGGAGTATTAACTCAGCTAAAGAGCCAGAAGTGGTCTTTTTCTGGAAAGTAGGGCAACTGCCATCTTAGCAGGGGGTTGTTTTATCTCCAGACGACAGTATCCAGGTGGTAGATGTCACTAAATGTGACTACAAATATGGTAAAAATGAATGGTACCTCAATATGCGAGGATCTGGATTTAGCCATGTGGACATGGCTATAAATAAATTGTACTGGCAGAAATACACTAAGCATCCCCTTGAACACAAAAAGGAGAAAATAAGGAAGTGAAAATCAATTTGCTGTGTCTTGTATACATTTCCAAGCTGCTTCCGGGCACCTTGGATCTCTCATCTCTCTTCCCTTACATCTACAATTGCGCGTTTTTCCATCTATTACCGAGTCTTGGTGTGTAAAGCTGCATCTTGACGTTGATATGAAAATGCATCTCAGTCCTGCTCATCACTTTATGGAACTAAAAATCTCAATGCATCAGGCATCTCTTCACATTTTTCTTTCAATACAGGACGATCTCATGACAATCGGGACACCTGGTTTAATTTTTGATGTTATTGTTGCAGACTTGTCTCAAACTGTGCAAAGATTGGGCCGATCCAAGATAATTTCAACTGTCAGTCATGATAGTCTGTTTGGTTGCTTCCTTTTACAGGGGTTGGCACAGCATGTTATTGCAACTTTCACCTTAGACATTCTCGCCTTTACACCAGATATCCTTTCTGCTGTAAGTTGGATTCGAACTCGGCTGCCCCACACTCAAGGTTAAGACCTATACAATGCACCAGAACGGTCAATATCCTATAATAGGGGTTCCCATGCTTTTTCAACTTGCATGATCATCTCTCTTCAAAAATATGTCCTGTATAAACTGGAAATACATATGTGTAAATATATGCTACCTATATATTGCATGTTTACCTTCTTATCTTCATGACACATTACGTGCCATTGCAAATGCCTATCATTTTAATTTACGGAGTCTTTTCATCCAACAGTCAGAGCTTATTCTGCAGACAGGTAGCTATCTTTAATTTAGCCAGCCTCACCAGGTTTGTGAAAGTAAAAAAAAGGTAACGACACCGAAGATCTCATCCTCACATGAGAGCAACAATCTGTGCAGCTCAGCTTCCCACCATGTCTTCACTAAGCCAGAACAAAGCCATTCTGCATATCACACCTGTGTCCCAGGCACTGTTATTGACTTTAGGTGATAGGTAGTGACACGGGCTTGGATGGCTTCTGTGTGGCGTTTGCATGTTCTCCCTATGTGTGAGTAATGTAATGTGTTGCTCTTACGGTCCAAAAACATGTGATTTGTACATGTCACGCTACGTCTGTGAGTCAGATGAAGCGGAAGTAAAGAGGTATTGAATGTCTAGTGATTGCACACACAATTGTAAAACGGGTACCAAATGGAAATGGCAGTGCTAGCCCAAAAACATATTTCTCATATTTTAACTCTGCTTTGTGGTCATTTTGAATCTTTGGTCTTGGTGCTATGATTGTGACATGGACATGTGCCAAATCCCTATCAGTAGGATTCTACAAATCAGGATTCACAGTGTCTTCTCTTTTTCTATTGCTACAAAATGTGTACCTAATTCATATGCAAGAAGTCCCAAAACGATGCTGTATATCTAATTAACTCACCGATGAGTGTGTAGTTGATATTGTCTGTGACCGAAGCTTCGCAAAGCTGTATCTGCCTCCTAAAGCCTATTAGTGAGTACAGACAGCAGAGAGAAACTAAAGATGCGACATGATTTTGTACAAAGCCAAAAAAAAACCTGAGTTGGAGCATGAGAATTAAATTTCTACTAAGTGGCTCCATGCAGAAAGAATATAAAAACTACGAGCTTTCTGTTTAATAGGATGGTGACGTGGGTAATACATATTTACAAGGGGGTGAAATTAATGTTATTCATGAATGATTGTGGTAACATTGAATCCATTTTATATCTTTTTTTCCCCCATTTACATTATACAATTTTTTTTTTCCTGATCTGACTTGCCTGGAATGAATTAACCCTTTACCCCGAATTGTTGTTGGACATTGCAATGCTACACAACTTTAAAGTGAGTACAAAGACAAAGCATTACCTGCCCATTATGCAATCAAACCTCTTGTAAAGTGGTATGAAACTGAAGCCAACTGTAAATATTTGAGCATTTTTATAGAAGAGACTCTCTCAAAAAAGGGCTTTAATCCTCTGCAAAGAATGCCAATAAGTTATATATGACTTGTGTCTATGTGAAGTATTTCATCATTTACAAAAAAACAAGAGACCAAGACTGGACAAAACTTATGGCCATAATAGGTTGAAACAACAGTGTTGTAGTAAACAGGTTTTGAATGGCTTAAGTCGTGCATGTTTTCATTTTCTTTTTCACACAACTGATTGTGATGATTCAGGTGAAGCTCAATATAATTCACTCATCACAATCAGGTGTGTTAACACAGGAAGACAGTGAAATGATAATAAGTGCATGTAGATAGATAATTGAAATTCATTGGGAGGTGACCACATTACTTGCTTTCATTCTATATCTCATCCACACAGATTGTTTCCTTTTCTATCTGCCACTCCGGATAATTTTTCCAGCACTTGCTGTATTTTTTTGGGTTAGTTTACAGAATGAATGTGGAACCAATCAAACAGCACTGGAGAAGAATTTAAATGGCACATTTGTAGAGTGATGTTCATGTTGGTGAGCTATCCATCCCAACAATCCATGAAGTTTGTATGTCTGGCTCCAGTCCTACTGCACCACGCCACTCTCTCTCTCTCTCTCTCTCTCTCTCTCTCTCTCTCTCTCTCTCTCTCTCTCTCTCTCTCTCTCTCTCTCTCTCTCTCTCTCTCACTCACTCACTCACTCACTCACTCACTCACTCACTCACTCACTCACTCACTCACTCACTCACTCACTCACTCACTCACTCACTCACTCACTCACTCACTCACTCACTCACTCACTCACTCACACACTCACACACTCACACACTCACACACACACACACAAGCGGGACTCTGCTGTTTCCTGACATGAGCCTGCAACGAGATCTGGCAGGTGTCATTCAAATGGTCCCATTAGGATGAAAATGATGAATTCACTCAGGCAGACGAAGTGTTTGACAGAGAGGAAGATGGGTAAGCTGCTAACGTCGTGACATTTTCTACCGGCCTGTATTAATCCACCGTTTCTTTTTGCGCAGTTTGTTTATTGGCTTAAAAGTGACAATTCAGTCTTTTTTCAGTTTTTCCAGAAATATTAATCACATCTATTGTGATAATGTTTTTTTTTTCTCCCTTAATTACTCCAGCAAAAGCACAATTTCTGCCACAAATAACATCACTGTGTAAACTTGCGTCACCTGTTATTCAGAACAGTGAAAAGTGGAATGAAAGTGAGTTCACAGCCGATCCTTCGTCCTCTTCTTCCTCACTCGGTGTAGCCTGTGGTGTACCTGTATCCATGGCAACGCTGGAGGCAGAGCATTATACGAGATGAAGAGAAGTGGAAGCTGAGAGACGGGGCACATTTGTTTTGATGTCTTCACATTGCATAAAAGACTGTGGCAGCCATTAAATGTGTCTACCCATAATGCTTAGGGACAGACCGCTGCCAGCGGCCACTTCACTTCTGCTTTTCTCTTCCAGCACTGCAGTATTTGAGACAACAGCGAAAATTTATGTGAATTTATGTTCACTCCTTCCACATGCAGTCTGTTTGTTCATCCATCCATTCATTGAGTCATTTATTTGGGTAATATTTTAATTAGTATTTATTTGGTCTTAATTATCTCAGTTAAACATGTGAGATTACAGTTGTTTCTTTTTTATTATTGTTATTTAAAGCGTGGCCACAGATCTTTCTTTTTTCTGGGGCAATGCTGTAGTCGACACAATGTAGGCCTTTAAAAAAAAAAACATATTTCTTTATTTTTAAGGATTCCATGCTGTTTTCTGAATGATTTGCATTTAATTATAGGATGTTCACGGATGTATGAAAACAGTTTTATACCGTAATCTACAGGGCAGTATGCTGAAAAGTGCAATATGCTGAAAGTCACACATCAAACTGAAGTGACAATAGACAAAATGTATTTTCATTGGAAAATAACTTTAACGCATCCATTCTCCTACAAAAAACAACCATTTTATTATGGTGAATCCTTGAATTAAAGCAAATCAAGGTGCAAAGGGTCTGAAGTGCTGTTATCAGCGCAAGTGATCAACAGTGTGTGTGATATGTTTTCAGTCCTTCACAGGCCATTGAATAGTGAAAATGGCTGTATGATATGCAAGAGCTGTCACTTTATATTGCCAGTACTGCTAAAACAAGAGAAAACTGAGGGGGGAAAAAAGCACTCATTCTCATTCCTTTTATCATCTCGGGACCCCCAGCAGTGCACTCGCCTGCTTAGGTTGGAAACCACCAGCCTAGAAAAGCAGATGTATGAGGAATGAACCATTGTGGTGGAAATTAAATGTTAAATGTATGAGCACCATCTCAGACATGATCATTTCATTAACCTGTAATTACATCCCCAGAGACAACCAAGAAGCGTTACGTTGTTCCAGTTGGTTCCACCTGCTTCCTCCACACCACCGCCTCAAAGTGAATCCACATCGTGTCAATTCTCCGCGGTCAATTCTCCCACAATTTCTGGTCCCTTCGAGCTCATTTGCCACCAATTCTTCTTCCATCATCCAAACTGTTTTTTGGAGGTTGAGATTGAGCCAATTCCAGCTGGCAAGACATTTCATTACAGACAAAAATTGAACACATGGTGACCTTCGCTCAGTTCCCGGCTCCCCCATGAGGTCAAGGCTTCTTTTCTCTTCCTGCTGAGAGGCTGGAATTTTTTTTTTTCTTTTTACAGCCAATTGCGGAAGAGCTGCTCCGGCACAATCACAAGCTTCATAATGATATGAATCACAGCTAATCAAAGTCAAGTTGCATGCTAATTCCATCCTTAATGAACCTCATCTTGGTATGATTTGGTCGCCAGCTCTGTGATTGCATTGATCAGGTTAACCTGTGTTGTCGCTCAGCGGGGTGGAACATGTCTGGATTTGCCTGTCAAATGCCCTCGCAGCGTTAAAGGCAGTGGAGATGCTGGCTTAAACTGGCAAAAGCTAGCTCTAACTGGACACTGTGCCAGCGTGGGGAGGCTTGGAGGGACTTTGTTTTTGTGCCAAATCGTATTTTGGCTCAATCCATATCCCCACATTCAGCCCACGGAGCATGGACACAAAGTCTGGCCTTCGTTCGAGGTATCGTGCCGAGAGGAAAAGAAAAAAAAATAAATAAATAAACTCGCTGTCGTGTTTTTCTTCCCCCTAAACTTTTGAACCCACCCCTCAGCCTTCTTGTAGTTTTCTCAGGTGAAACACAGCATGCAGTGATCTGGCAGCAGTGGTGCAAGATATATTCAGATTTTTATTTTTTCCATGGTGAGCCACAGCTTAAAATATACCTTTACCTCTTGAATCCTGGCATTTAATTCAACACCAACTGAGCTGCATAACATGGTTCTAGAAGATGAATGATTACTGTGCGTACTCAGTTCCATTTTTTAGGTTGAGGCTTGGTGAGGTGAGGTATTTAGAACTTCTGTTTTTATTAGTTCAGTTTGTATATTATATATCAGTTCAATGTTAAATGTGAACAGATACAAATATCTTATCAATCTTATCAATCTTTCACATCCCTTCATTCCTGACTTTCAGAAGACACTTCAATGAAGTATCATATTTGTTGCCTATTGATAACATATGTTTGAAGAAAAACATAATATTAAGCATGGGGTTTTCTGTTAAAAATTATTCAAAAAAAAAATAGAATAGAACAGATTAATCCATCTTGTTACTGTACCTGGTTCATCCAGCCTTCTGGAGCTGATCCTCGCTGATGTTGACAAACATCAGGGTGTATTCACAGATCATTAGTTAATTGCCACGCTAACACAGGAGACACCCACAATGACATACTGACACCTACAGATAATTTTAACTCACTGGCGAGAGAAAAAGCCAGAGTACCCAGAGATGAGTCTCCACAGGTAGAACATGCAAGATCCTCACAGAAAGGGTCTGCTGTGTAATCAAATAGGGGGTTCTCCTCGCGACTCGTGCCTAACCACAACACCGTAGTGCAGCCTAGTAGTACTCAAATTATTTTAACAAAGTATAACTTAAAAACAAATCAAATACCTGCAAATATATTATGTACAATATACTGAATTGCAAACTTCAGCACTGTAAATCTATTAGATTTACTGACAAACTACAGCAAATATTCAATAGTTCCCATTGCATTAGTGCACATAGTTTAATCCTGCTATAAAAAAAATGAAAAATATTAGACTGAAGATAGAGAAATATAAGTAATGTGATATTCAACAGCAGAATGTTTTGAGTAGTACGCAGTGGTATCAACTTGGGGCCTCTTTCTGTAGAATTTGCATGTTTTCCTTGTCTGCATATTCGTTTTGCGTGGCACTCTAGTTTTCTTCTCACCGTCAGAGAAGTTGTATTTGAGATTGAGTGTTGTCCTGAAATTACTTGAAATTGCCCATAGATTAAGTATTATAGAAGATGATTGGATGGATGATCTAAAGCACCTGCATACAGTATGTGAAAACGAATTCTAGCTAAAGTGCTACTTCGGGGTGAGATAAGATGACAGAAAACATGTAGAGTGAAGAGACACGAAGGAGACTCTTTTCCTATAATTAAGATGCAATTGTGAACCACAGCACTTGGGTACACTCACTGCCAGACACTCAGGCCAATTTAATTGCTATTCACAGGTAAAACATCTCTTCTCTGCACACTTGACTAAATTCAAACATCTAATGGCTTCTCCAATGTTTTTTATTCTGTGACTTTTTTTTTTTTTTTTTTTTTTTTAAGTGAGCAGCGAGGTTGCCTCTGTGTGTGTGTGCTAATTGGGATGTTTGAGGCAATGACAAATTGGAAGATCAGCAGTCTGGGAAGTGGTATTGAGAGGCACAGGAAGAGGGAGAGAAAGGGAAGGCAAGTGACAAAGATATTTGTGGTGAGACGGTTCGCAGCTGCCAAGCAGGTAGCTGCCCTCACAATGTGACACATTTGCCACCTCAGACTGGGTGCACGCAGGAGCTGCCAGCTACCGCCGATCCTGCTTTTTCTCCTCCTCACATTCTCCATTCTCCTTCAACAACAGGCGTGCTCTTCTCACATGCCATTCCTGTTTGAAATAAGCCGTAACAGTGCCAGGTACTGCTGGGAAGAAAGAAAGGAGGGGAGAAAAAGAATTTCTAAGCCCTCCTGTGTTGGACATTGCTGTGGTAGGAGTGACAGCATGCCTTCCCGGGAGACACCTTGGCTCTGCTATTGTCACTGCGATGGACGCCGCAAGTCCCTGCAGCCCACTGAAATTAATACAAGCTGACCAGCAGCCTGTTCTCCAAGCCGAGATGTGGACAGCAGACTTATTCAGGGTGACAGAACCTGTGACTTGTCCCAACAAAGCCTGTGTGTCCTGTCTGGCCTGGGACGTTAACAAATGCCACTGTGCGTGAAGCCCTCCCTTGATTACACCTGACTTTGTCCTGGGAAACTGGGATTACAAGGCCAATGTGACTCTCACCAAGGACAGCTTTGTCATGATAAAGTCACTCAGTGTCTTTGTAAAAGATAATACGCACATGTGTTCTCAAACTGACATGGTGCATTTGGCATCCCAACATTTGAAAACATGGCCTGTGCTCGAAGGACAGCTTCCCCGACACTCATCCAAACTCTTCGATGCAGGATTTGCTCTGGTGCTGCAGAAAGGCAAATAAGTCGTAATGTAGCGCTGTGTTAAGCTGATTGTTTTCCACGCACCAATAAATAACATTTAAACATCTGAGTCCCAAACCCCAGCCAGCCACTGATTCATATAACAGCACTGGCACTCAGATGTGACAAATCCAGCCAGCGCATACACAAGCAAACTCTCTCGGGTGCTTGCACACACTCCTACTTATGAGGACCCTTTTTGCAGCTCAGCATTTCTGCTGGCTCATCGATTGAGGACCTCCTGATGCGATCAACAGCTGTCTCTCAGTCGAGTGGTGAGCTGATGGCCGCCTGGTGTTGTTCTGCTTCAGCGTTGCCCATCAAGGTCAGCCCTCCATCATAGTGTGTCTCTGTGTCCACATTTCTCCACTAAAGTGAGTAGTGGCTCCTCGCAGATGGTGGGCTCCCTGTGAGTGGTAGCATGACGTTGACTGCTGTTAGCCAATTAGGTGTCCAAGGCTGCTCTGTGGAAGGCCAAGTGACTTCAGGCTGTAGGTTTCAGAGTGAGAGAGGCTGCTGATACATAATATAATATATATATTGGATCCATCTAAAATGACATGATTGAAAGACTGAGCAGGAATCTTTCTAATAAATGCCCCCAGAGTGCCAACATAGCGTGTAATAATGTATTGTTAGCCAGTTTGCAGTCCTAATCCACTCCACGCATCTCGAAGGATTTCAAGGAAAAAATGTGGTTGTTACATGCTTTTGAAGTTAGCGAAGTCAACAAAATTAAATAAAAATTATGTAAATAAAGCAATTGCTGTAGGACTGTGTCCACACTATTTGCTGCTTTGTCTTAACTGAAAGCCAAACACACAAGTAGTTCAAGACAAACTGTTGTTCCAAGTTCACTGAAATAGATCCTTATCGCACAGATAATATAGTCAGCCTGTGAGTGATAGCTTTCATTTTTTCTATGGGGATTAGATAACTCTTAACGTGCTGCTCTTCTGGTTATTTTCACTATGTTTATACTACCTCCTCACTCCCAAGTGTGGATGCCGGAATAGCTAAGATAGCCAGGTCTGACCAGCAGCCAAATCATGCAGGTCACACACACACACACACACACACATTCAATGGGTTTATGAGCAGATTTGACAAAATGCAGCATGCACTCTGGACAGGATATGTATAACTACGACATACAGGTTCTTCATAGAAAGGTCCCAAAACTGCAGTCAAACCGTTGCCTTCATGCTTTTGGACAAGATTAGTAATGAGTTTGAGACTCCATAAATATTTACATTAAATTAGTGCGCAAACGTAACAAGATCAGGCAGAGCCAGTGGATGAGGAGGGACAGCTGTTTTTCTTCTTGCGTAGCTTCTTGAGCATGGCATTTCTCGAACTCTGTGACAGAAGCCACGTCTGATGGACCGGTACCAGGTAGAGCAGTTTTGTAAATCGGCCCATTACACCATGTTGAAGATGGTCGGCCATCTCCTTTGCTGGACCGTGCAAAGTTGCTTTTTCCACACAAAAAAAGAAAATCAGTTTGACTTAGCTGAGGGAAAAGTTCAATCTCGGTGCACTCTCTGAAAGAAAACGTGGCAAATCACAGTGTGATGTGAATGTTAGATTGTCAGAAATAGGTAGACACTGATATCGGTCATTCCATAGATGTACAATTTTGCCCCTCAAGCGGTTTTCTCTCAAAGCTCGATTATTCATCTGTCTTCCAGAAGGAAATTGAACTAAGATAGAGGAGACAAACTTGTATATATTATCTGACCGAGCACACAGATGTGTTCAGCTCCTGAGAGGATATTGATTTGTGCTTTCTGAACAATCTGGCTGCCTCACATTTGTTGATTCTGGACATTCCTCCTCCTCTGTCCCTTTCTGTACCTCGTACTCTTTCTTAAAAGTTCGGATAAGTTGTGGGAAACATTTTTCTGTTGAAATAGCATACAGATGGTTACTTTAACGAAATCTCAATCACTGCAGAACTCTCCACTCATGCACTGGATTTGTGGATGTAGTCGCATCTAACGAGCTGTTTCCACATCAGTGCTTCTGCCTGCTACACCACTCATTAAGGCCTGTCAGTTTAAAAAAAAAAGGGGGGGGGTTAAATAAATGCACTTGCAATGTTCACGCCACATTACATATGGTAGGTTTTCCTCAGCATGAAAACATGTCATCATACTGGACTGTGACTGTTTACAGTGCCTTTATCATGAATTGATAACAAAAGTTTCAGGCATTTAATCATGACGTTGACATGTGAGATATGACAATTATTTGCTTTTATGGAGCCCAAATGAAATGAAACAATATTCTGAAACATTTATGGGGAGAAATTAAACTATTTATATTTGATCTTGTGCCATCTTATCACATTTTCTCCACAATGTCCTCTCCATCTTTCATGGATTTCTTCCCTCTTCGGCTTTATCTTGGCACTTTGCAAGCAGTAACATTTGATTATCTTCAAAAGATCCAGATGCATGCAATCTAGATGAGCTGTGACATTTGTAGCATGACAGGGATCCTTCGGATGACCTCCGGGTCCTCACATATCGCACATGGAAGGGTCTGGCGAATATCAGAACCCATTACTCATGATCTTGTAAGAAGACTCAGCCCAGAGTCTTCAGCCCAGACACATTACAGTTCCAGTGATAGGTCATGTCCAAGAGCTTCAGCTTCCATGATGAGTGTCAAAGTGATTCGTGATTAAGTATATTGTTTGTCATGCCTGAGGCTGTCTATTATCTGCTGGTGCAGCGCACTTCTGTTTTCAAGGTAGTGATCTGACTACAGCTTAATATTTTCTTAGTATGACCAAATTCCTCCTACAGACACTGATACAGAATCCACATTACCCCAAGGAAGACTGGACCTATCCCGATACGTTCTGAGAGAAATACCTCAGGGCGAGCGACCACAGTTTCAACAGCTATGATCTCAGGTAGAAAAGCTTCAAGCTGCATGCCCTGAAGCACAGCCGTGCTCTGCATTACCTCCATGAGCTCTGAGTCAGTTCAGTATCATTGTAGCGTCATGGTTAAAATCACTATTTTATAATATGGTCAGATATCAGTAATGTGTGGACTACAATTATATGAATGCATAGTGGAATAGAAAATAATCAGGAAAGAGAAACTTTTTAGAAATGGGTATTTCTGTATTTTATCATTTGTAGTCTTCCAACTGTATCATTTAGTGTTAGTTTATCTACTTATCTATCTGTACAAATTCAAGTATTACTCACATCCAAGCTTACCCCTTTTTAGTAGTTTATTTTGTTTGTTCTGTTGATATTTTACTCTTTTACAATATTTTTTAATACATTTTAAATTGTTTAACTAGTTTCTGTTGTATCTAATTTACTGAACAGCTTGTTGACTTAAACAATCAATCAAACAACAACCAAAGTGTCAAGTAACCAACCAATCATTTGGTCGATGTATCAATGAATTGATCAGTCTAACTTTCATTTGTTTAGCACTTTTCATGATGGTTGGTGCTGTTTACATTGCTCTATGATACCTATAAGACATGAAAGGCATTAAGGAAGATGCAATATGTGTTATAAAAAAATATGCATATAAATATATAGAATATAAATTAATGGTTAAAACGGTTAATATTTGAATTTAAAACATACATCAAATAATCACGAAATTTAAGTGCGCACATGAGTTTGTGTGTTTGTGTGTAGGTATATACACATATGGTAGATGACTATGTCCGCATGCCTCCATGCAAATAGATTTTCTCTGCTTTCATTGTCTATTGTGAAGCATTTTAAATGAACTTCGTGCAAGGTGCCATCCAAATGAGCTGGATTTAGGTTGTGATTTAAGGCGACTGAGTAGAAATATACATAAACTTGGCATAGTACTTTGCATACAGGCTGGCGTAAGGCTTTGTTGGTACCAGTGACCTCCTTTCTCTTTGCTTTCTAAATTGCTCTGCTGTATTTATTTGTTTTCCTCACTGAATCCTGCACCTGGGTCTTTTGGCAGGAGTCAAGCAAATCTGTTCGGCTTTCCTAACATTATTTCACCTTCAAATTGATGAAGCATGTCCAACCCTGTGCAACAATCCTCTTTGCTGTCGAGCCGCGTGTGTCTCAACCAGAGTCAGGAGCGGCGTTGATGTCTGCCAGCGCGGAGACGGAGGGGTGGCAGCAGGATGGATGCCACCCCCCGGTGAGAAAATGAGTGGAATCACAGCATTTTCCACCCAGCTGACACCCAAGACAGATGGAGCTAGCGAACACTGTGGAGCAGCCCCAACCGAAACCATGGCAACAGCCAGGCAACATGAAGCCTGCCGGGCCAATTGCGGAGAAGAACGCATTGCCGTCTAAGTAGGTCCCCAAGGTAGACTCCTACAGAACGACAGCCTAATGGATGGAGGTTGGTGCTGAAGGAATCAGGAGGATCTATCATATTGCTTCAGGAAGATCGAGCAGAATTCGCCTCCATATGTTTTGTATCCGTAAAGTATCATCTGATATCGGCTGCAATGACAAGCATGTTAGATCACAGGCAAAAGTGTGTGTGATCATCAGTGAAGCGTCAGTAGTGGCGTCAAACAGGAACTGACAAAAAGCCTCAGGGCAAGTCTATAGTTGATGTGTTTTTAGAGTGTATAGAGTACGTTTTGTGGAATAAATTCCCCTTTGGAATCTGGATTTCAACGTATTTTTCCTCCTGTTATGGCATTTCTATACAGCTGCCTTTGGGGGATTTGTCATTTCCCACACAGCAGCAGTATTTATAGCTCATGCAGATTGACCATCTTCATCAACACTTGATTCTTCTTGACCTCAGGCTGTGTGGTTGAATGGAAGTCGTGAATTTCTTGCAATCGACAACCATTTATACTGAGGTTATCTTACAGCCAAGGACTGATTTTAATTTGCACAGTGAGTGGATTTCTGTAAATGATTCTGAAACTTAAAAACAAATCCATTCTGGAGTCTCTACTGTAGTAAAAACTAAATCCTCTGAATTATCGCAATAAGCGATTAGCCACCTTAGATTGGAAGGCACACGGTATAATGTGGGAGGAAAAGTTAAATGTCATGAAGCTATTCTCATTGCACAGAAAATAAAGCCCCAGCTCACTTAATGGAGCAGCTCTCAAATCTCTCTCTTCTTTTTAAATTGAATCTGCTTTAATTGAAATAGAATCAGATTCTAATCATTTTCTTGTGCGAAATCAAAGCTGAACGTGACCCCCGCATGATCCCATTCTTCAGCTCTCAGATCAGCGCCGTCTGTTATAGTTCCGACTGAGCTTTTGTGTCTACAGGCAGCGTTACATTTACATGTGTCAAAGAGAAACAGTCAGACGATCATCTGGGCTGTTATGAGCCCCACGGTGTGGTCACAGCTTGAGAAAAACCTCCAAAATTTAACAAGGTGAGTCACACCTTGAGCATTAACCACCTCCAGGACGTCTTCTTGGTCCAAATAGTCATTTTTGCTTGAATTTTAGTGTTTGTGGTGGTTAACTTATTATGGTTAACAACTATTATGATCCCAAAACAATAGAAAACATTACTCCTCTGTTGCTAGTTTGATGTCCTGCAACAGTACAATACATATTTAACTGGCTTCATTTACTATTTGATTTGTGTCAATTATAGCTATGCATTCAGCTTTACCAATGTTTTTTTTTTTATATAAAATAATTACTTTACTTTCCACTCATTAGTTTAGTTTTTTCTCAATAATTAAACAAAAGTTATGTCAGCAAAAGGAATCTTCTTGACCCTGAAACATTTCCTGTTGCATTCTGGCACCGTCCACCCATTGGTGACCCTCCCCAGACCTTATTTTATGACTGTGGCATTGTACAAAAAAAAGACAAAAAAAAGTGTCTTGAGTGAGAGCTTCTCCATATTTTCTCAAGATGTCTTTCACTGTCACTATCAGATAGTTTTTCAGAAGTGCTATGTGTTCTTGTTGTTACTGAGGAGGAACACTTTGCATGTTGTTACTGGGTGGTTATACTGAAAAAGTCCGGTAAGAGCTCTGTCTGGTAGCAAAACTTTTTTTTTCCGCTTTCTGATACTTTATTTTTCTTGGTATCATAAACTGAAAAATTACAAGAGGATTTGTTTATGCCACATCCTGCCAGTGGAATAATGTGAGGGAAAGATTTTAACCTAAAGCTAAACTTAGAATTTAGTCTGCGACAACTTTGCATATGATGAAAACATGTCAAAATTTGCCAGTATATGACACAATGAAAGTCACTTATTTAATATCCATAGAATCCAACCATAACTATCCTAGACTTAATATCTAAATCCAAGCATAATCTTGAGAAATCCCCTTTGTGGGTATATATGCAAGTTTTCCTTCCTGCTTTTTCAACTGTGTCTTCACAGCTTTAACATGAAATGTCTGTCATTATAAGAAGTGGGAGATGCTGCCTTCATTTTCACAACTTGTGAAATTGAGTTTCTGGAGTGTCTTACAGGTTTCAATTTTCGAGGAAAAGTAGTTAAATTCTGAGGGTCTGAATGGCAGTTATCTACAGCACACAGCCAGCACGCTGCGTTAAGCTGAATTGCCTTTTCTTTTCTGACTCCATGGAGGTTTGGCGATTATGTGGACTTTTTAAGGATAGATTACACAGAATTATAGTCACACAGAAGAGCAACTTCACTGACTGTATGTGCGGCTGATATTCATGTCAACAACGTCACTGCTTTCACAGTATCCGTTCACCACACAATGCCTCCCTGCAGAAGCTTCAACGAAGGTTTCCTGCCATAAATGTGAATCCCTGAAAGCACGTTATATAGTGTGTTAATTCAAAGTGAGAAGACATGCATGAGCACACACACTCATCAAACATCTGCCTCCCTTTGACTCACTCACACACTCATCGCGGCTTCCCCCACATGCATGGCATCACAGTGTCCATATCCTTCCCTGAGTCGAGTCTTTCATGAGACAGCCGCTGCTTTGAAGCCCGGCTCTGCCATCAGGAGCTTTTAACGAAGCCCCCACTTCTCTCCCTCTCTCCCTCTGTCTTCTCCTTTCACTCGACAAACAACCAGCTCATATCGCCAACGGAACCACGGATCCATGCTAGGCCACACAGATAACCCAAATCTGATCTTGCTCATCTTGCCTCGCTGGCTCTTATCCTCGTCAGATTCAGGCACAACTCTCCTCTCCCCTCTCAGTCTCTCTCCCTCCCTTGTTGCCTCTTCTGCTGAGACTGTGACTGCATTATCTTTTGCACTTCATCCTTACCCCCCCCCCGATCGCATTTTTGTTCCTTCGATCTCGTTGTCTCTCTCGTGCAATCTGCCTCTGCTTTTCGCACAGATGGTTTGATTTTGTGAATAAGCAACAGGTATCTGAAATGTGTTCACTCTCCAGGATTTAGACACATCTAACAGTAATAATAGCTATCAACTACTGTGTCGAGATAGAGTCAAAGACATGTGCATGTTGACAATTAGTCATTTTAAGCAACAGCTACCAACATTAATTACATTCAAGTTTTGTTTTTTTGTTTTTTAATAACCCAACAACAGCAGCACATCAGTATTGTGGATAAATGTATAGCAAATTTCTCAAAGCAGTAAAATCCGGTGATCTGGAGTTGGTAATTTGTCTTGAATGACTATTTTTTTTTAACCTTTAACCATTTTTAGCTTATCCACATGCATGTCTTCATCATCTCATGCTGTTCCCTTTGGATATTCTAACTAAATTGCTGGGAGGTGAGAAAGTATGGGGTAGGATATCGAGAGAGATTTTAGACCCGACTAAGCCACTTGAGAGGCGAACTGTCTTTGAAGACTTAAGACCGAGTCCAGTTGACCTGATTTGAATGCTTTGACATGCCCTTACCTGGACAGATGGGAACATGCGTATTAAAACAAATATATACCTGCTCTCATCCTGGACTCTTGACCTTTCAATGTGGAGTTTACATGTTTCACTGCAACATGTCCAAGGTGTATACCACTCTTACCAATAATCAACTCGGTTTAGTTACACCTCTAAGCAGGATAAACCATCATAGATAAATGGTGGAGGTCAAAAGCTTTGCATGAAGTCCAATAAAATATTCAGATTTCTTCAATAACAGATTTTTTCTTACTGACAGCACCACCGAGACATCATTTGGTCACTCATGCAATGCATGATGTCGAACACATTGAAAGTAACTTTGTTTGCATATCAGTTAATATATGAATTTATTACAAAGCATTGCTGCACAGAGCTGCAGATATGTGAACATAGTTATCTGTCTTTTTTTTTACTTTTTCAAGAGGTCGTGTAGAACAGAAAGCGAATGAAATTCCGATATCAGACTAGTTATGATAGATAATAGATGCATTAATTTCACCTTTTAAAATAAGATATAATCCCATCTATGACATTGAAACTCCATGTCTTTGTAACATCATCCAAATTTATCAACAACATTTTTTCTGGCAAATTTCAAGACAAAAAAGGTCAAAATGCTAATTTTTGAGCATTTAAATTTTTTTTTATTGTAATCACTAATGCGCTTTCCAATTTTGCTTCTTCTTTTTCGTATTGCAAAGACTTTATCCTAATGGGCAGGTTCCCAGAATATTTTCATTCTTGAAAACATTTTAATGACTTTACTGCTGCCTCGCACCAGTCGTCTGAGAACAAGCTCCTTTTTAATTCAGCACTCGCACACTTAACACGTTTGTACTCAGTAGTATAATGAACATCACAGCCTCTGTTTGAATCTGTCAGGACTCTAACATTTTACATTCTGTTGATTCTGTTGCTGATTGCAAGATTTTGACAGAATATGAAAAAGTATTTGTGGAAACTTGAATCCATCACCCACACAGTCTTGCGCCGTCTCAACCATTTGCATACTGCCAGACAATCTCAGGCAGTTTTTCTCTCCTACACTTTAACAAGATCCCTCAGATTTCTCGCCGTTACTCTGGGAGTATTGTCTGTCGATGCCCACTCAGAAAGGTACCTGTTCGCTCTCCTGTCTGGCTGAGTGGGCAAGGAGGTGCCTGATGTCCTCCTACACTGGCCTTGCAAGACTCTGACACGGCCCTAATGAGAAGTGGACCTGACATCCTCTCCAAACACTGCAGCTCTCTGTTTCCCTTCAACCCCCACTTCTTCCTCTTCTCCTTCCACAGTAATGACGGCAGAAAGGTTGTGGCACCGGGCAAATCGTAGGTTGAATTATTGATGGGTCACTGGGTCTGTCTGGTCCGTTGCTGCAAGGATGGCTGATGGTATATGACATCCATCAGTGCGTAAACAAGTACTGCGTACTGTATGGTGCGATGCGGAGAGCTGATGAGGTCCAGTGTGTCCACATATTCATCTCTCGAGGTGCAAAGACAATGACTCACAGTGGTTTACTGTGTTGAGTTTTGTCAAAGAGAGCTTCACAAATTCAAACATGTTAAACCACCGTTTAACACTTTATATAACAGTGCAACGGGGTTGGGATTAATCCGTCCCTCTAGATTTCTCTCCTTTTTATTTATTTTTTTATTTTTGCAATAATAATGCACAAAGCAATCAGCTTCAGATGAAAACTACTACATGTGAGTAAAAATGAAATGTACAGTGCAACTTGGTGGCAACGTCACAATCTGGACGAACTATATTGAAGCTGAAGGATCTTAATGAAGACCAGCTATGTTTATACCATCTTTCATAGCAATTAGGCTCTGCCTCAAGAGCAGAGGAAAAAAGCTGCAAGTATGCATGCGCAATAATTGCATCATTGAACTGGGGTAAATTACAGAAGCCGTGGCTGTTGTAGTCGACAGTGACAGCAGTCAGCAAACTGAAATGATTTGTATAAGCCCAGTTTAGTGGGTCAAAAGGAGGGGTAGAAAGTCTGTGGGCGGCTCATGTTCTTGGGAGAGAAACATTTAAGCTGATGAACATTGCTTAACAATATAGCTGTAATGTGGACTAATTTAGAGCTGCTCCTTTTCAGCGGGGGCTTGATTGAGCTGCCGCCACTTGTTTGTTTTCCAATTTGGGCTTTGGTGGGTACTTCCCTTTTACCGCTGCGTTTGTTTTCCGAGAAGTCCTCATGTCTAATTTATCCGATCTGTTTTAGCGTGTTCGCCTACTCGCTCTCAGGCGATGGTATGCTGCATAAATTATGCAGAGTACTTTTCGTTTTTTCCCCCGACAAGAGTGGTGAGCGGCTGATGTGAGACACAGTGTGCTACGATGTTTGAGACATCTCCTGGATGTCATGCTGCCAGTTCTGCCAACTTAAATGTCACAAGATGTTTCAGATTCAAATAGGAAATAAAAATCTGTAAACTTCTTATTACACATTGACTAAAAAAAAAAAGTTTGTCAATTCAAACAGTTTTGCAGAGAGGATGCAACAACAGGCTCTTTGCAGTGTGTCTGCATCTCTTGGATGTACACTTTAAATATTTAATTTGAATGTTATACATCACTATTGCTTCTCCATCAACTATGGTATTCAAACCAGGGGTAGCAAGTGCTCAAAGGCAATATCATGCACGCATCACGTTTTGAACTTGTTGAACCATACTTGAGAGTAATGGTGTTATGGCCTCTCAGTCAGCTCGCACCAGCAGCTCCTGAAATGAAGAAAGAAATGAATGTACAACAAAAGATCCTGGCCTATCAGTCATCTCTGATCAAACTGAAGGGTATGCATCATTGAGGATGATTTCTGAGGCGATTTGAAATATTCCTTCATCAGCAGTGACTGCGAGACACTTTCTCAGTATCGGTTTCATATTGAATATTCGTGCCCACTCCCATCAGGCCCCGTGAAGACATAGAAAACAAAAAGCATCCTAATAATGACCTGAGCCCCTGGGAGAGAAACTAAACAAACCAGGTGCAGCTGCTGCTTGCGGAGAATCGACTTTTTGTTCCACTCGCCTCATGCTGCGCAAATGAGCATCTTATTGTGGCCTCAGCAGAATTAAACCTCAGATATCTCCCAGCGAGCAGCAGTTGTCCTTGAACCACACTTAAATATATTCCTGAATGTGTGTACACATTCCAGTACAACTACAGAAAAGAAAAAGAAAAAAAAATTGTAGGGAAACATAAATGCACACGTACATGGCATACACCCCCCCCCACATTTGAGCTATCGATAAAAGCATTTTCTGTCTGTCCGTGGGCAGAAAGACCCTCTTTATCCTGGTATATGTTTTCTTCAGGACTTCCTTTATCAGCAATGATTGAGGTGAAAGTAGAGTCAGCGGCGATTTTTTTTTTTTCCTGAAAAAAGTAGCAGTTATTGAATATGTATTCAGATATTTCTTGAGGTCTGACATAGAGGCTCCAGGCTGAATACACAACCATTTTATCATTTGTAAAGCACCCAAGATAGAAAAGGTTATTCATTGACTTAAAGTTGTTTGGTAAAAAAAATATTCATTATAATTTTATGTATTTTATTGATAATTTAATTATCTACCACAAAGTTTATTTAGTGGACCAAAAATGACTTAAATGTCACTAACTTTCAAGAAATACATGTTTCCATTTCTGAAATGAAAATTTCTGTTCAAATACTTTTTTGTGGCCGTGAATGAAATGTCCAACTGTCACATAGCTGTTACTTACATCCACATTATCAGTCATGAAAATGTGTTGTTCTTCTTTCAATATGATAATGAAGTCAATATTATTTTTGTTGGTTTGTTTTGCTTGATGTCATCTGCCTGTGGTATGCTTTTACATTTGTTTTTTGTGTCACCAAGAAGCATACATACCAATGTTGCAGTACCACTGGTAACCATGGGGGCAGTGTTGATATTAGAAGTGGATCACAAACATCCGACGTCTGTGTGACATTTCCCAGTGTTCCACTACCCACACAGACCACTGCCACATTCAACACTACCTCTTATTGCGTCTTGTTCTAAATAAGAACGGTAGTGCTACCTCCGGCGGATACCTCAATCCAATGCACGAAAGCACAAGGGCAGTGACGTCTACACTGTTAAAAGTGTAGCCATCACTGCCCTTATGCTATCATTGTTTTCGTTTGCATTTAAATGAATATCAGTAAGCGTCTTGCATATTAGAGTTCGTTCTGGTAGGTCTAATGGATTAAGGTTTACAGTGTTGTGTTTGTTATTGATATTTTATATAATGACAGCAGAACATTACTGAGAGATATGACTGTGCTTGGAGTGTGTGTCATTTCCACTACATAGTGATGCAAAGCAGCATACAAAAAGACCATTATTTCCTATCGTTCCACTGCTGAATGGCGTCTTCACAGGCTCTCTCTGGATCTATAATGAGTCTCCAATCGATGCATTTCGCTTTCAGATGTAGCATATTTCTTTGTGGCCGTAGCTAACAGACTGACTCACAGATTTGGTTTCAAGCAGAACTAAGAGCCCTGGTGCTCTGAAGAAAGGGAAAAGTTGAATGGCGTTGAATATTGGTGAGCTTTGAGAGGTAGAAGAGGTTAGTTTACAGGTCATTGCTCATAAGCTGCCAGAAAATTGGAATTATTTATCAGTTGTCTGGAGAAAATTTTGTTTTTCTCAGTCAAAACAACATCAAAACTGTCACCCACTGAGTTTCTAAATCCGGTTCTTACTTGTGCAACACAGTAATCTGAAGTGACTTCAAATGATCTCTTCTCAAATAACTCTACTGGACTTACATCAAGATAGTATTATGCACGCAATATGCAGTTCCTTTGGTCTCCGAACCAGAGGACAGAATGAAGACAAACCACAGGCAGCCTTCTGAAGCCGAGATTAGACTTACCTTCAAACTGCACCTCTGGTTTTCGTGACACTGCTGTTTGCCAAGCATCTCTCATCTTCAGCAGGTCAGGTTTTCAGCTCGCTTTGTCTCTGAAATCTCTGTAATGTGAATAAAGATGAGGTGATGGCAGGCATAAAAGAGAGCAGGCTTTGTTCTTGCATTAAAAGCCCTCTTTTTTTTTTTTTTACTTTAAAGCAGTGACACTGCGAGTGGGGGATTCGAGCAGCCGATGAAGCTGCTGAAACACATCATCCAAGTGTGCAGTTAGTCATTTCAATGCCATGTTACATTTCCAGCTCGTACATCACCTGTCTTATCACGCCAGAGGATATAACCTAAATGTGAAGAAGAAAAAATAGCCCGGCTAAGTTGGTTGTCAAGCCAGAAAATATCAAGGAGTCAAGAGCTATTTGTGTGACAAAGACTTTTAACTTTTGCTATTCAAAAGAAAATGTTATAATTTTAACAAAAGAGTAAAAATTGAATTATGTTCATTTTGTCATCTTATGTCACCATATCTTATAGTTTCTTTTGCACAGACAAAGTCAGCAGTTTACCCCAGAGCATCATCTGACATGTGATGACGGGTTGGTCTTCATCAGGAGACAGATCTGTCAGAATCTGTCAGGCCGGCCAGCCACGTCTCCCACCGTCCAATGGTGTGGCTGTGAAAAGAGTAAAAACTACTTTCGGTGAAAACTTCATAGAGTCCATAAAAAAACGTATACATGTTAAACTGATGGTTGACATGATTTAATGATGTATAGTAATGATTATGTGGTTATAAATGGGGCGCCTAAGCCGGTTGAGCAGTTCATGTTTCAATCAAATAAATATGTGTTTCGATCCCCTGTCTCACCCTGTCCATGCATCAAAGAGACACTCATCCCCAAGTTTACCCCTAATGGAGTGTGAGCACTTTGCGAATCATTCATTGTCCATTGTGACTTCAAAAGCAATAAAATGTCAGTAAAGTCTATTTATCATAAATATTTGACAACGTGCCCAAAGAGAAGTGAGTTTAGAATCAAACATTTAAGACTCCCTGAGTATAACCCCCCCCCCCCCCCCCCCCACCTGCTTCCTGCGCTCAAAACCTTGCATTACCTCAAACCACACTGTAACCAAAACGTTCACCCCAAATGTTTTCTTTTCCCTCAAATACATTATGATTGAGTTAAAGTTTGTTTTATTAACGTGAGATATGACTGTTTACATCAGTTAGGATCAACAGGCAATGACGAAGCCTAATTCCTCTCGTCCAAGTTGGATCTTTTTAATTCATGCATTAAGAACCACTGGGTTTAATTTAGACAAATGACTTTTCCCAATGAGCAATAAAGTAACATTAAATCTAAAATAGTCTGATTAAACCTTCAGTTTCTGCTGAAGACCAGAAATCAACCTAAAATCTAAAAAGTGACAACATAAAATGTATTCATTAAAAAACTGCTAAACGTTTGTAGTTCTCAGCATTTTCTTATCCAGTTGATTCCAGTAGCATTATGTTAGTAAGAGCTTCGACTTTAAAATATCAACTTTGATAGTTTCTTATGGTCTTTCTTGGCCAATATGTTGAAGCCCACAATAAATCACTGTTTGAAAATTTGAAAAAAAGTTTCTGTGGCTTGGCCTCCTTTTTCTTTTTGTAGTTACAGTGTTGTAAACTCTGACAAGTTTGCAAGTTTGCATTTTCTAAATGTTTGTATTGTGTACCATGACAACCAAAAAACACAGTTATATTGTGAGTGGCCAAAAAGCTAACTTTTCCAGCTTCAAAGAGAAATATTGTTAGTAGACCTAAATCCGTTTAGGTTTTCAGGACTCCATATGGGCAACAGCAGTGAGAACGAACCAAATTCACACACAGTTGGTCTTGAACACTCTATGGGATTCGATAAGGAAAAACATACAATTTCACCACCCTCAACCTGGAACGTAGCTGAGCAATATCCCTCAAAGTACTCCAGCCTTGCCCGTGTTTTACAAGACTTTCCACTGACAGCTGGGCACATAGAAGGGTACAGATGCCTATTTGCTCCCGTCCCTTGTTCCCCAAGGCGAGGAGCTGTTTTTTCTGGTAAACAGAAGTGGCAGGCCGAGAAAAGTTACTCTCCGCTGGGCTCTGATGATGTTTGCTGTGGGACAGATGACTGCATGCCTGATATGTGCCTTCAGCGGTTAAGAGCCGATAGAAGAGCCATTTGCGTCAGGCCTCCTATCCAACAGAGCCAGCAGAGACTTCCACCTAAAAGAGACGAAAGTGACCTGTTGCCCGTCACTTTCCATCAATATTGTCGAGTTGTATCCCTCTTGTGCCCTTATAAGCAGAGATTGTTAGGAATACAAATGTGTGAACATAACCACTTCCGGAATTTATTGATAGCCTTGTATTACTGAGTTGACGGCTGGGCGTTGCACAGACACAAAGTGCAATTACAGTAGCACTTCAGTAATGAAGCCCGTGTGCTGGAGGAGGCTCACAGTGTTGTGCCAGAGAGCAACGGCATGTCACCAAAGACAAATTTATGAATGTGGCCCTTAATTTAGCGTGTGTACAGTAAATCACAGAGCGGATGCCAGCCAGAGGGGTTTTACTATAATTAATCAAGTCATTTACAAACAAGCAAACAAGTGCGTATGAATGCAATGTAATCAGCAGCTCCTGCTTTATGTCTGTCTATTATTTAACGTGAGATGGCAAGTTTATTTAAATGACTCGAGCAGAACTAGATTTCTCTGGTGACGTTCAAAGTGGTGTGAGAACGCTACACAACTGAGAGCATGTGTGTGTGATTTTTGGCTTTTTTAATGTGTCTGTGTGTGTTTGTCATCTCGTAATACTTTTTTTTTTTGAAGGGTTTGTGAGGCATACCAGTCATGAGGGTCACTTGTGTTAAGTTGAATGTTAAGATGTGTGTTTTGGCTTATGGTTACAATGAAGGTATGGCTAGGTTAAGGCACCTCGTTATGATGGTTAATAATGCCTTATATCAGTTGGAAGGGCCCACAGATATAGGGCTACCATCGTGTGTGTGTGTGTGTGTGTGTGTGTGTGTGTGTGTGTGTGTGTGTGTGTGTGTGTGTGTGTGTGTGTGTGTGTGTGTGTGTGTGTGTGTGTGTGTGTGTGTGTGTGTGTGTGTGTGTGCGCGCGCGCATGCTTCCGATTGTGCGTGTGTGCGTGCGTGTGTAGCCCCGTGGGCTGCTGTTTTGCTCAGTGCTGATAGAAAGACACGATGAAGAGGGATGAGGCCAAGTGGAGGGTCATTAGTGCTCTCTTTGATAAAATAGAGAACTGAGGGACTCCAGAGGGACTGCGGTGCCCACACACACACAGAAACACACACACTCACTCGGCTGAGGCTTGTTCTTGAACACTGCCTCGACTGAGAATTTCAAAGCTAAGGTACTGAAAGCTTAACGTTGCACACACAAAAATACCTCCAGTTTCACAAAACTAATACAACCCTAAGTTTCTGACCCTCAAACTCTATTTTTAAACAACTATTTCAATGAAAAAGGTTTAATTTTTAATGCGAAGTCAAGCTCTTCAGTTGTTGTTTTATCACCCACCCCCCAAAAAAACATCTAACCTAACTCAAAGACTTCATATGAATTTAGTTTTAACAGTTATATCTGATTTTTAATATCATAATTTTTCCTCTCGGTTTTTTTTCAGTCATCACAGTTTCACAACATGAGTTTCTATAATTCTTAGTAGTATCACTTAAAAGTTTTAACTGTTTTCATGTTTCAGCTTTAGCCTGCCATCAGTCAACAAAATTATGATCTGAATTATAAAACATCTGATCAAATATAGAGGGGAACAAAAAGGAAAGACAAGACAAGGAATTTCGTTTGAAATAGTCTTTTCCCAAATAGTTTTGGGGTTTAATCGGTCTGCATGTCGACTGTTTGAATGTAATGAAGGATCCTGTCCAGTGTGCTCTCGAGCAACATCTTCTCAATGCATCTGTTGGAATATGTTATTAAAAGCTGGCATGAAACACTGGCACATTTTGAAGAAGCCTCTTGCAGTGCGGAGATTGCAGATGCCAAATAAATTGTCAGTCTGTTTGTTCATCCATTCATCTGTGCATGTATGCATTACTTATTTAGTTTGGAACTGTTTTGAGAAGATCAATGTGGACTCTGATGGGGCACAACACAAACCTGCAAGTACCAATGTAAAAGCCTGCATGCGATGCTTCACAATGATGAGTCAGGCTCTGAGTACCAGAAGTGGATCAGAGGCTAATTGTGATGCAGTGTTGGGCCTCGCAGCATGAAGACCCACCGCCAAATCAGGATCTTTCTGTATAGAGTTTGCACATTCTACCAGTGCCTGTAAAGGTTGTTCATTGGCAACTGTTATCATAACGATGATCAATTTATCTGAACACTGCTTTTCTACCAATGTTACGAAAGAGGGACTCCATTCCTCCCAATACCATGAAGTGAGGATGTAACATGGCTTGATGGATGGATGTTTGCCTTGTCGTCATTTTTGTTAGATATAATTGTAAAGAAAATATCTGAAACTAATTTCTATTACCACATCAACTGAGTGTTGACCATGTGTATCATGTTGATATCTGTATCGTTACCAATGATACCAGTATTAGTTTAACATGAATTGTACGAGTCAATCTCATGTAACTATGTTGAACACATGAACAAATTGGACATTTTTTTTTCCATTTGAAAATCAGTAATTGTTGAAATAAACAATTAAAATGTCTTATATTTAAATGATTTAATCGTAGATGGTGCCTTGGGTTCAGTCTGTTGCGTTGACTTGCTGTGGAGAGCGCTGTCAAATCTAGCAGCTAAACGGACATTTAGTAATTGTGGTTAGAGACTACGTTGCTAATTTGTCTAAATGATGCAGTCATTTTTACACACCACAGAAGCGAATCTGTGAACACGACAAACACGCTTGTAGATTTGTAGCGAGCTTCCACTGGCTGATTGTTCATACCAACCATAAGTCCTACACAACGATGATCTTTATGAGATCAGTGTAAGAACTGGCTCGTGATACATGGTTTTCCCTGAGGTATAAAAGCAATGCCGATGCTGTGATGGGCGCTTTGCGAATGAGATCTGCTAATAGCCAGTTCAGCAAGATTTTATTGGTTGGATTTATTGGCCTTCTTGAAGAACAGGCCTCAAACTGTCACCCACAGCATAATTTAGCAGAGGCATTATACTGTACAGCCCCCAGAAACAAATGGAATAAAGTATATTATCAGAACAAATGCCATTAACATTTTCTTTACTCATTTTGCAGTGTTAAATATTTATCGGCTCTCCTCTTAAAACAATTGCAGAGTGCAAACTATTTCTTCGCCTTCACTGTGAACCCAGCATTTCATTTTTTTTTTTTTACCTTTGTAGGTAGGAATTACTTTTCTCTATGTGGCCCTCATCGTTCTGCTGAGTCATCGTTCCCATCACTACTGCTGCACTCACTTTCTGACTGAGCTTTGTCTTTGATTCCACTTCGTTTTGCCTCCACACACTACTTTGGACTCTATTTCTTGCTCATCTCACCTCTACTCCACCACCTCTCTGTCTGCTCTGATCTTCTTCTCTCTGTCAGGATTTTAATATCCACCCCCCCCCCCACCCCTCCAATAAAACATGGTTTCCTCAGGCTAATGAAGATTTGGTGACTGATAACCCACATCATAAGATGATACATCAGGCTTAACTTGGCCTTTGGAGATGTGAAAGGAGTGGCTTTAAATGGAAGAGGTGGTTTTTAATCTGCTGTGGGAGGCATTGGTTGGAAACTCGAGGTGAACTAGTGCTGCGCTTTTGATTAGAGTGATTCTGACCAAGGTGGCCTCAGTTCTTGGAGTTTGCGAAGGTATTTAAAAACACAAAGGTATTTGCAAACTAATGTGTTTTCAATTCCTTTGTCATAATCAAGCATACACTTATGTTATTCACATTTTAGTAGTATGTGTTTTACACATTTATGTATTTAAGAAAGGATTTCATCCTGTCCCCTCCTTACAGACAAGACAGAGGGAAAAAAAGGATTTTCTTTCAATCCTTCAAGTGTAGATGACTTTTCACATTTGTTGTATGTGCCTTGTTTACTGTTGTTTATTGACCGTGTTGCATTTCTTTTGTGTTTCCGATCCAGTTGTTCAAGAGTAAAGTATTGGAGCTCGGAGAGAAGCTCCTGCCTGCCTTCAACACACCAACAGGAATCCCCCGAGGAGTCATCAACCTGGGGAGGTGAGTCTCAGCGCCAGTCTTCACCTCCAGCCGTCCTCCATCCTCGATAACAGATGATACCATGCTATCAGATTGTCTGGCTTTAATCCATTCAGAAAAGTTTGCTCATTGTAGCAACAGCCAAAGTTTGACTTTGGAGGTGTCAAGAAGATAAAAGCAAATATACATCCAAACCCTTAATCCCCTTTTTGGCTGTGTGCAACAACAGTGATCATCAGCTTTAACTGATAACGCTTGAAATGTGTTGGGCACCTGAAATAAACTTTGGTTTGTTCTGTTGAGGTCAAGCAGAATCCAAATATGCTATTTGTCATCAAGAGTTTGGTTTTTCATTGGCTGCTACATTTACATCTTCACTTTTTGCCATTCTGATATTCAGTCATTGGATCAGTTCCATGATGCTTTGCGCCGTGACATTGATTGTCTTGACATCCACCTTCACCAGTATTTAAAATGGACTAGTTAGCTGCAGTCTGTTAACTTCTCATGGGCTTAGTTAACTGTAGTGAACTTTCATTTTGTTGAGCCTTTCAACTACTTGAAAGTCTTTTGATATGTGTAAAAGTAGCATTTTCTGCTGGATCAGTCGATTGCCCTTTGCGACCTTTCTCAAAACATTGTGCATGAAGCATCACATGGTGAAAATTAGAATTGTACAATAAAATAATAATTATCAAAAACCCAAAAAGTTGTCAACTAAGCACGAAGCAGTCCCACTAGTTTACTAACAATGGATTGCCTGCAGGTTGAGCGCCATAATAAACGATGACATCTGGATAAGAATAAATTTGCGTTCATCAACACTTTGCAACATCATATGAATAACATTTGCATCCCTTAACACTATAGTGTTAAATATTAATCTGTTCTAAACCATTGCCTTTCTAATCTAGAATCTTTATTGACACGATCTTGTTAATGCCGCGGTCATGCAATGCGACTTCGAGCTATTTTCATTTTGGGCTGTGAATTTCTACTTCTCGACGTGCTTTGAATTGGGTTTGACCATTTTTAGCCAGCAATGGGTCTAAAATATGTAATTGTTTTCAGTTTTACCAACTTCACAGTCAAACAAGTCTGTGTTGATGACCATGACAGATGAATTACCATCGCAAGCCTATTTTACTACAGTGCCATTAATCTTCTTAACAGCACACAGATCAGAGCATGAATACTGAGGTGAAAATGATGAATAATGAGGTGTCCTATAAGATTAACTCTGAAACATTTCACCAAGCAGTAACTTCCTGAATCTTCTTTTTTAACTGATTTGAGTTGAACTGACTGTAGTTCTTCTTCTTCCTCTCATTTTCTAATCTTATCTTCTTATAGGACTCTTCCTGGCATCTCTGTCATCCACCTGCTACCAATTAACCCAGCAGCCAAAACGGACAGCTGCTACCATATTTAATTACCTTATTTTACTGTTAATTTCTGATACATCCCAGACATGTGCCAATGGTACAGATGGGCAGGAGGAACCATGCTGCCCGGAGTGCAGTTTACTTTAAGGGTCGATGGGGTTGTTTGCACAAAAACAACTCTTCACGCCCAGACGAGTCACGTCAGAGGTGAACATATGCAATGTGTAGGAGGAATTAAAACAGTCAGTCAGCAGTCTGCATACAGGCGAGCTCAGTTCTACTGTGCAGTCAAGGAGTTTTTTTTTTTTTCTTTTTTTCTTTTTTTTTTAAATGGACTTCATTTGTGGAGTACCCTACTTTTACTTCGTAGTCACTTGCATTCACCCATTCGTGCAGTGACACAACAGTGAAACTTGCCACGCAAGGCGCTCATAATTTCATTACATACGCTTTTCAACACGGAGACAGTCAAAGACAGAGGTTGAGCTGTGAATCTCAGAAAAGAAATACCTGTTTTCTGCACCCGCATTCACAAATTCGGGGTTGTGGGGAGCAGATCTGATCCCAGCTGACTGGCTGAAAGTCATGATTCACCCTGGAAATGTCTCCAAGTCATTACAGTTGTAATGTGAAACGCAATCACGCAGGTGCATGTATATAGATGATTTAAGGTCACTAACCTGTGCATGTGTTTTGTAAAGTAACTTTACTGACAGAGTGAGTGCTTCTGTCTCTTATTTCACAATAACTGTTAACATCTAGTATTTGTTGAATATGACTTATGTTAAATGCTTGTTGCAGTCTGGTGAATTGTGATTCGATGGCTGTAATGTGAAAGGTCACTGTAAGAACTCGTATATAGATGCAAAGCTTATTTTCTTTCTTTTCAAGTACGGTACCATGGTGATTAGTATTTTAACATCATAGGAAGTTTATTTCCCGCTGTTAATGTGCAAGTCCAAAATCATGCATGTGAGGTTAATTGGGAAGCTTAAATTGCCGCTAGGTGTATAAGAATCTTGTCTTTCTGGGGGTTTTTTCTGTCGTGGCCTGACAAACTGTCCAGGAAGGAGCTTGCCTTTGGTTATGTTAGCCTGAATCATCTCTGAACTGAATAAAGTGGTAGATGTCCAAAGTTAAGTAGCTGTTGGACACAGACTGTAATCGTCTCATTTAACTGGTTATTATATTAATTCAGTCAGCCTTAAGTAGAGATGAATTAAAGACCCCAGAAAGATGTGATATATTTCCTTGATCAAGTGTTTTCCCCCAACACATCTCTAATAGCTTATTATGCACTGCAGTCATGCATTAAAATTGTGGCATTTGTTTCTCTGACAATTTGACCTTTTTTAATTCATCTGTAGGTTTGGATAAAAGAGATACACTTTTTTTCAATTACAAAAACTGCAATTGTGAATATGTTTAAAAAGCTTTACAAACATGTATGACCCAACCGTCAGCAAATCGACTTCTACAACTGTTTGCATGCAACATCAAGTTGTGCTCGTTTTTTAATCGCATAACTTTAGTAGATCAGGTCTTAAGTATATTACATTTTAAAAACCCTACTGAGGGCTGCAGGAAAAAGGGCATTCGACGTAAAACACGATTACACTGTCAATTCAATCTGTCTTAGAGAAATTAATTACTTTGCTGTTTTTTTCTCACTTATCCATGAGAAGTTGAGATGATAATCACATTAATTATAATGTACCATTTTATTTTAATTATTATCAAAGCATACAGCCTTGCATTTCTAGTGACTGTGGCTGCTTCAAAAGGACTTTGCTTACCTTTCTAGCACTTAAGAGCCAAATGAAGATATTGATTTTGTTGGAATTCATTCGTAGTACTGTTTTCATCCAAAACTACAATTATGATAGGTCTTCTAAAATACACAGAGGCCAATTTCCCCGACATATTATGTGTGGCATGTGATCCTGATTTCCACTCCTTTCCTTCATTTTTCATTTATACCTGATTATATTTGTGGCAGCTGTAGAAAACGTATGTTTATTACAGGAGTTGGAATGATTAATGGATGTGTGCCAGTGCCATTGCTTGCACCAGGGAGACTTCCTCCCACTTCCCGCTCCGTCTCTTTGCCTCTCCGACACGCAAACGTACCACCTGCTGCCCTGCACCTCCACTGAAATTGATTCTTCTTAAAAGAGGAATCAGATACAACTCAAGCCAGAGCAGCTAATGATGCAGCCCCACCAAACATTTAATGGGTGCATTCATCAGTGCGGCAAAGCCTTTGATTCCCCTGCAGCCTCCCTTGCCACCCACCTCCCGCCGTCTTCTCTCCTCTCTTAACAATCCAGCTCTATTCATTATCCGATATCTGATATCCTCCAGTAGCTCTTGGAGGATTCCTTGCAGCACATTCTGCCTGAACCAATCATTACCGAGCGGTACTGTGCCACACATTCTTTAAATTATAGATTTGTCAAGTTACATTAGTCGCTCTGACTGGTGGGAGAAATCTGAAGTGCGCTATGTGTTGCTGACCCTGTTAATGCGTTTTCAGATAACTTTTCAAAGCTGATATTAATAGTCACAGCTTGGCAGCGTAGGTGAGCTTCTAGTCGATGTTGGTAAAACTTTACGGAAACATCAATCACATGAGGCGGCGATAAATTTGCCTAATGGTAGATGATGGTAAAGGTTATTTCATAGGCTTGTGATTAGTTTATTTTCAGTGGACAGAAATTCAATTTGCTTGGCAGCATGTAATTAATGTTCTTCCCTACGACGGCCAATGTCAGCTGCCAACTTAATTTCATATACTTTCACAACTGGGAATATCTGAAATGATCACAACATCCACATTCTTACGTCGCTCTGCCAACTCCCATTTTGGTTTCTAAGCTTATTTGCAGAATTTTACCCAGAGACTCAAATGAGATCTGCTGCTGCTCAGAAACTTTAACCATTGAGGACATTTAATTAAGTGAATTTATTTGAGAAAATGCAACAATGAGTAACACTAGTCTTTTCTGTTTGCCACCATGTGTTGCAGCTTACATAAGCAGGTCTCAGCAATACCTTATTTTTTTCCTCCATCTAAACAGATATTAGTACTTTCTCCTCCTTACATTCTCCAAATTGTCTCTTTCCTTAGTTTCATTAATTCATTCATTCATTCATTCAAATTGTTTTGCCTTTGAAATGTTCATCCACATTATTCCACAGTGAAAGATTGTTTATTATTAAAGACTGATTTAACTGGCCAGACATGACATAACACATTAAAAAGAACATCTCCACATCTGAAAAGCTGAAAGTTGGCATCTCTGCTTTAAAATATGATTTCAGATGGTTAAATAATCCTTATCATGTGAGAAATGATCTCACTCCTCAAACCACATTTAATTATGTAAATTTTCTTTGGATATGCGAGACGGCTGAACAGCAAATCAAAATTAAAAGTAGCGTGTCATGACATATTAACCACAGTCTGAGTGCTTAAAGGTCTGTCAGGCAGTCAGAGTCACTTACTGTCTTTACTTTTAAACTTTGCTCAGCTGTACTCTGATGGAAAAGTGACGTGACGCGTATCATCTGAAGGAGATGAAACACGCTTTGGAAAGTTAAAAGAAACTGAAACAATCGTTGAGCTTTTCATGATGCTTCCACTTCCACATTCCTGCCATCAGGCGAGCACAACTCGGCACTGCTGGAATGGAAACAATTCTTTATTCCCTTCAATAATCAGCTGCAAACTGAAACCTGTTGCTGCTGATCTGTTGATTTCTCTTTTCTTTTTTTTTCTAACATGCAATCTTTGAGACAAACAATGAAATGTCTCTAATATTTAACTGCAGATATGGTAGGATCAAAAGTTTAATGTCAGGTTAAAATAACATGAGAAAACATGAGAGTAATCAGCATGAGAAAGAATGTTATTCTAATATGTCACTTTAATGTTATGGACCTCACAGCAGTGTAGAGATTTGTACTGACATATCATAGTGAGTATGTCTCAAGTTCAAACCCCAGTTGGGCTTGTGGATCTTGCTGTGTGTACCTTGCCTGTTCTCCCTATTTGTGTAATTGCCAATTTTGTCATCAAATATTTGAGCAAATGCCTTAATAATGTCTTGCTAATAATCAAATCAGTTGTTTCATTATTGATATAGAATGAAACAATAATAGTAACTACAAACAGTATTATACTAATGTGTAAATATACATTTGCCATGTTTGTGTAGTTTGCTTACAAATGCTTCAAGTGGATGGCATACGTTATCTTATTCATGACAAGATATAGTCGAGATACATGCCCTCAACTATGGGTGTAAAAACTATATTTTACATCCATAGTTTACCTTTTATTTGCAAGTCATTCTGTTATTGTCCTCTTTACATTTGAAATGTCCAAAGTTATTAAAATTACTCAACCAGAAAAAACCTTTAAAATATACTTCCCATAAAAGGTATCCCTTCTGCATAGATAATAAACCAATAAACAAAAAGAAGACCATTACCACTCATTCCCACATATTTCCAACCAGCAGTTGCCTAAATCAATCACACCAAAGTTGATATGTTTACCAATGAACCAGAATTTGCAGCCGTCAAACTGTGTTCATGTTTCGCTAACTGACGTCATCGAAAACCTGCATGAATGAGTTTCTGAGATATGAAAGATGCTGTTGTGGTAGCTCAAGTGACAATATCAACATTTGACCGATTCAGCCCCAAAAAAAGAGATTTTCACAAAGAAAGTGACAACAAAATGAACATAATCCAAGTAATAGACTTAAATGTTGTGAAACTGATTGTTTCTCTTGTTTTTCCGGTGCAAATTGAGATCGAGTGTACAAACAGGATCTCGTGTTCACAATGCCTCGCGAAAGTTCTGGAGTTTCACGGTGATGTTTCACGAATTTTAAATGCTGGAAATACATGTTCGTATGAGTATAATTATGAATTTCCTTCAGAAAGATAATAACAAGGAATTAGAGATTTACATTAACAAGTAAAAATGGGTCCTTAGTTGTTTTTTTTCATTTTTTCCTGTGTGGAATCTAGAAGAGTAACTTTCAGTTATTTGCTATGATTACACCACTGGTTGCTACAGTTTGTGTCCCACCTTTTCCCAAAATCAGGTATTGCAAAATCATGTTGGACAAAGAAACAAACTTCTTAACAACTGTTGGTTTCCTTCAAAATCTTCCTGTCGAGGAAATGAATGCACAAACTTGTGGAGTTTGTTTTTGGCAGAGTTTTCCATTCAGTGTTGAATTCTGCACAATACCTGATATAAAGAAATCTAAACCCAGACAGCCCGTATTCCTTGGACACTCGCCTGTTCCTTCTTTATTTTTTCCAAAGGTCACAGCAACAAGTCAACTTAGAGAAAACACAACTAACAAATGCACAGTGGCAACATGGTTATGACACCCAATCAGTTAACGGTGTCGGTATTTTATAAACTGTACACTGTAACACAAAAATATTTTAGAACATTTTCTTTCCCACTACAGGTTTAAACTGAATGAAATGAAGGCTCTGTGTCCAAAAGAAAATTGAAAACACTTCACACTCTTCACAGACCTAATTCAAACCAAATACGTGGGTTTTGCACCTGGAATAGCAAATAGCCACCCAACCAAAACTACTCCAAGCTCGAAAACAAGCACATCATAACAGGAGCTCCTTCTATTATTGCTAAATTCACAACACGTCACAGTAAGTTTCATACGGTTGAGAACCAGGTCAAAATGTACATATTGTATAAATATTCAACAATCAAGCTGCTCCACTGGGAGCTGACGTTGAAAGATTATCAAACCTACATCATCAGGCATCAATTGATTTGAGCATTTTTAGACAATTTTAGGGAGGAATTATTATGATATACTATGGAGAGGTATTGTCTTTTTTTGTAGTCCAGAGGAAGTCCTTCAGTAAATCCTGCAATAGTCCAGTCACCTGTAACCCTTAATACAATGCAAGTCAGTCAGTTCACTTTGAATTGAACTTGTTTTTAATATTTTCAGTCAACAAAATAACAACTTGATAACTAAATAATATATATAACAAATAATATTTGTTTTCTTTATAATTTACTGCCCAAAAAAGATAAAGTACAGAACCAACTAAAATCAATAATATTCTTGAAATAATTTAATATATCACGCTAGTTGGTTGGTTGGTTGGTTGGTTGGTTGGTTGGTTGGTTGGTTAGTTGTAGGCTGGATCCGCGATACAGACATATATTGTCGTTGAACAAAATAGTAAGCCAACTGCTTCCAATGGATAGACTGATCGCCTGGTATAACGGTGTGTGTGTGTATATTATATAATATTATAATATATTTTCATTCATGCATGTTCTTTGTTTTATTGTGTGTGTGTGTGTGTGTGTGTGTGTGTGTGTGTGTGTGTGTGTGTGTGTGTGTGTGTGTGTGTGTGTGTGTGTGTGTGTGTGTGTGTGTGTGTGTGTGTGTGTGTGTGTGTAAACAGGTCAATGTGACTAATGTGTAAATCAGTTTCAGTTCTGTTGAATCAGTGGTAAATCATTCTATAAGTAAGCTGCATTTACCATTTACATGTATGTGCACATCTGTGATATTCATGATACTTAGTCAACCGGTGTGAATGTTGCCTCTGTTGCAGTGGCACCAGTTGGAGCTGGGGCTGGGCCTCAGCCGGGAGCAGCATCCTGGCTGAGTTCGGGACCCTTCACCTTGAATTTCTGCATCTCAGCGAGCTGTCCAACAACCTCATCTACACAGAGAAGGTTTGATATGTGTCTCTTGTTTTTTTTGTAGTCCTGAGGAAGTCCTTCAGTAAATCCTGCAATAGCCCAGTCACCTGTAACCCTTAATACAATGCAAGTCAGTCAGTTCACTTTGAATTGAACTTATTTTTTATATTTTCAGTCAACAAAATAACAACTTGATAAGTAAAATAACAATCAGATTACATATGATGGTCTGAACACTGTTATTGCAGATTCTGACCTCTTATTTGCTATCATCTTACGCTTTATTTGAATGACGTCTTGCAGATATGAAGCCATTGCTTGATCTAGTTGACTTGACTTTGTAGGTGATGAACATCCGGAAACTTCTGAACAAGATTGAGAAACCCCACGGCCTGTACCCCAACTTTCTCAGTCCAGTCAGTGGAAACTGGGTCCAACGTAAGTAATATATTTAATGTTTTCAAGAAAATCGCTGTGGTTAAATGTCTGCCAGTTTTTACTCAGTTTATGAGTAAATGTGCCTTCTATAAATAAGTGATGAACAGCTGAGTTTATAGTCACGTTCTAGGTCAATGAATATCTTGCGCTGTTAAACAAAAAACCCCTGAAGACAATCAGATGTGCCATAAAGAGGTTGTTCCCCACTGTGTTTTCCTGGTGTGGATAAATATTATACTGTAAGACTTTGAGCTCATTAAGTATCTTTTCACTCTTGTTTTCTTCTTGCCCTTCACGTCACAAACACAAACTTGGAGTCACCTCACATGAGAATGCTCTCATGGCTGCTTCTATGTGTTATTCACCAAACTATCCACCTCCTTTCACTTTAATATCGGCCTCATACAGCAGAAGTGGCTGTATGGCACCCATTGTGCTGGGTTATTAAAGTGAAAATGAATTCTATTACTGAAGGAAATTGGATCTTTCTGATTTACCTGCAAAGGGTGTGAAAATAATAAGACAATGCTGAGAGTGGAGACATAGTAATCTGGATAAGAACTGCAGCTAATTGTTGTGGAGGAGGATGTGAGGAAGCATAACTGTATGTAAATATCAACACTAACACTGAAGTTATGGGTTGACTTCACAGCCTCCACTCGTCTGTGTCAAGGACAAACACGAGTGTTGTAAAATGCTTGCATTTGAGTCGGCGAAAGGTGTTTGTTCATGCAGTAACAGCAAGTATATACTGCAGAGGCTTGTCTTTGCGAGACCGTGTTCATCTTATATGAACGTGAATGTCATCTGAGAATGGAAAATCAAACAGCCGCTTGTATCAATTTCCACACACAAGTTTGAAGCGTGTTAGACAATTCAAGTTTTAACTTCTAAATAAAAGGTTTTTGAGCTCTGTAGGTTCTGACATGGAGAGTTTAGTTTCAGCCAGCGAAATTCCAATGTTGTGTGTTCTTTGCCGACTATCACAATGAATAAATTAAACTATGAATCTGACAGTTGTGGATTGAATTAAACAAAAAGATGACAAATGACAGCAGATAAACTGCACTTTTAAGGTAAAGATGTGAAAAGTGTGGGTTCTCCTGACTACTAATCTAATATTCTTCAATCTCCTTCATTCAGAAATGTGAATTCATTGTGTTTTTTCCCCCCCAATGATTCCCAGAAGCACTGGATGAAGACCTGCATATGTGTGACCTTGTTGAATAACTCAGCTTACCCTTATTTTCCCCTTTCAGATCATGTTTCCATCGGTGGCCTCGGGGATAGTTTCTACGAGTATCTCATCAAATCATATCTGATGTCAGACAAGACCGACGAGGATGCAAAGAACATGTACTACAGTGCGCTGGAGGTATGGAAATTGTTATCTGTCAATGCACACAAAGAGGTGCACACTCGCTCAGGCATGGCACAATTAGATAAAGAAAATAGAAATATTATAGTCATTTGCATAAGCTGTTGATCAAACAAAGTGCCTCACACCCAAGACAGATGAAAGACAAGAGGACAGCCAGTATGCCAAGTAAGAAAGGGAGAGATGACGATTACCAGAGATGATATGCACCTTTTTTTTTGACAATGCAAGCACATCATTAGGAGCCGACTTCAGTCAAGACTGGTGACATCTACCATGCACATGCTGCAACAGGGACACATCACAAGACTGAACATGCTCCTGAACACTCTGCATTACTCACTTTATTGTATTTATGTCTCAGAAGTGCTGACAATATAAACATTTGAGAAGTATTTATAAAGTTAAAAAAACGAAAAGTACAGGCTCTAAAAAGGAGTTGAAGGATTTTTCCTTTTTATTTGCTGGATGATTCATCTTTCTTTCCTGTTCTGCTACACCAATCTTTGTTGCTACAGCTGTCAATCTTTTCAGATGTCTTCCTCTTCTTCTCCTGCCATGCAGCTCCATCTCAAACATCCTTTGTCTTTGCAATCTCTCCTCAGCACATGTCCAAAACACCTCAACCTGTAGCTTTATCTCCAAACTTAGCTTTCCCTGTGATCACTTCATTTTTTATCCCGTCCATCCTGCTCACTCACAATTACATCTCTGCCACCTCCAGTTCTGTTCCCTGTCTTTCACACAGTGTCAAGTCTCCAAACGCCATAGCAGGTCTTGCTTCTGTTTTTGAACCTTCCCATTGACTCGTCTCTTTTCCAACTCTCCTGCGGAGCGTCCGTTGCTCTGGATGATTGACACCAGACACCTCATCTACTCCACTTATTCATACATGTATTCTGTACTCTCCGTATTGACATTTGTGAATTTTCTTCTCCAGGTTGACCTCCTGATTGACATTTTTGTTAAATAAGTATATGGATTGTGATTGTGTTGACGCTCTCTATCAACTACAGCATACGTGTATTTTTCCTCATCTTTTGAAATGTGGTTTCTTGCTTTCTGAAGGCGCTCAAAAAGCCTTTTAATCCTGTTGCTTCTCTATTCAAAATTGTTCTATTGTTTTGTATTTCTATGACTATTGTGAGATATATAACCACATTGAATAACTGCAGCAAATTCTCTTATGCCTGTGAACATACTGCCCATTATACACGTGTATTAAAATACATCAAGAGCTGCCTGTTTTCTTCTTTAATGGAGATAATGTCAGGGTAAAACACATTGCCTCTGGCTACAATTACAATATCACAGACAGTAACTTTTGATTGCCATTGAGATTTCCTCATCAGAGGGTCAAGCCAAAGGCAGACTTACTAATTACAGACTTTCTTTCTCCCCTGTGACTCGGTATTTAAATGGCCAAGGACCCCCATGCTATCCAATTAAGTCATATACTACATGTGTATACAGAGATCCAAGGTGAAACCACTGTTCAACTCATTATCCGTGGCATTCACATAAAAGTTGTCTGCTAATTATAATACACTGTTGAATACGGGAACGTTTTCCTATTATACCATGAAAGGATTATGGCTAAGTAGTACTAGTTAGTGGGGAAATCATCAGGCTCAACATTTTTTTTTTTTTTTTTGCTGAGACCAAGGCACTGCATGTTATAGGCATTATGTTGTCTTGTTTTTCTGTTATCATGAGTGACATCCTCATCAGATTTTATTCAGCATAAAATATTTTCAATACAGGAGCACACAATGTTTAACACATTCACCTCACAGTGATAATATGCTCCACTGGAGTCCATAATTGGGGCTTGTGCCAATGATTTGTGGACTTGCATGTTTTCCCACAGTGCAGAAACATGCATTTGAAACGTGTCCGGGATCTACTTCCTTTCATGCATAGTCAACTGGAATCGGCTCCGGTGCCCCACAGCCCTGAATCTAATGAATAAATAGAGAAGATGGGTGGATGGATGGTTCCAGAAGCAGCGATAGAGGGCAATCGAAAATACAATATACAGCATTACCAGTACAAAACAAGTATTGTGTTTCCCTCTGACACGCCCATCTGATGTTTTCTTTTCAATTAACCTTTATTTATACTGCACTCTCGTTGAAACACAAGGTCTCACTCTCAAGAGAGGCCCGTTTCCACAAACATACAAAATACCAAACAATTAGTTTCTAAGAGACAAGCACACAGTTTCTGCACTGCTTAATACAATCACTACAGTTAAATCATTGTGCCAAGTGGAGCAGGTTGAAATACTAAAAACAGAACAATCTTTAGCCAATAATATAAACTGGACAACTTCATGCTGAAAAGTGTTTTTAACTCTTCGACCTCGTGCTGAAGAGCTCTTAAAGAAACTGAAAAATTAACAATTAGCCGAAGGAAAAGGTTCAGCAGAAAGTTTCCATTCCTAATTATAGGGCAAAATGAGCAGCAGGAAAAGTGAGAAGGGTGCATGAGACGACTCTGAATCTGTAAGAGTGGTGAGTCATCCAGCGGTAATATCATGGCCTGTTTCTCTGTAGTCTTTCTTATGAACCATAAAGCAGTGACAAGAAAAAGTTGCGAAGAGACAGAAATGTTCAAAATCTCAAAGGTAATTCAATGTAAATGTGTTGCGAGAATTAAGAACTGATTGAATTATGACGTGCCTAAAGAGGTTTAGAAGGTTGCATCTTTGATTGTTCAGCGTCGTTCAACGGTTATTTAAGGTTTCAACCAGAATCACCCAAAGTCTGTCTATATCATCACAATTGGCAATAATTGGATTTATCCTATATTGTGATCACACAATTACATGCACTTCAGTTGTTTGTAATATTTGCTGCTAATCAGCATCATCAGCTGAAGGTAAATTTACATTAACAAGCAAAGGTTGACAGTGGAAATGGAAACAAAACTCCTTTTACAAGGATGAAACCAGAGTTTCTGCTGTTCTAGTTGATGGTAGGGGGAAGAAAGAGAATGGCTTACAGAGATCAACAAGTAATCAATCAAGTTGACATGTCATGACAGGCATTGTCACTGTATTTTCATTTAGCTCATCTTACACACAATATAGGAACTCTGGATATGTAACAGAGACATAAAGAAGGGTTTTAATTAATTATTTTAGTCAGATCTTCCTCCATGGAACATCTGTCCATCCATCCATCCATCCATCCATCCATCCATCCATCCATCCATCCATCCATCCATCCATCCATCAAGTCAGGGTGGTGGGCCAGTAACAATGGCTGAAGTGTCTGATCCATGATAGGGTGAAAACAGAGACACAGACAACCACATAGACCCACAGGCAATCACATATGTACCTGAAATGCATGATTTTAGAAAGTGGAAGTAAATTGGAGTAATCAGCCAAAAACGATGCATGGACATGGAGAACATCACTCAAACCCATGACCCATGAAGTGAGAATTATAGTCACTATGTGGCCTCTACTGCAACAGAGGAGTCAGCACTTTTGAGGAATAAAGTACCAACTGCTCAATATTTACACCCAGGAAGATGTAGTTGTTGACTTCAAAAAAGTGCTCACTCTGCAAAGTGAAACCATTGAGCATTAGAGCTACTCATCTGTAGATGTGAAGTTCTCACCTGTACCCATTAATGTTCTTTTTACTAATAAAACAGACTCTCTTCCTCAAAAATATCAAATATGGTTTACTCTTTGTACTGTGGTTTTAGTATTCCTGCCTGTGTGTGTTGCTTCAGGCGATCGAAGCAAACCTGGTCCAGAAGTCACCCGGTGGCCTCACCTATATGGCCGAGTGGAGGGGAGGGATCCTGGACCACAAAATGGGCCACCTGGCCTGCTTCTCCGGGGGCATGATCGGCATTGGGGCTGATGACGGTGCACAGGAGAAGAGGCAGCACTACCTGGACCTGGCAGCTGAGATCACACACACATGCCACGAGAGCTACACTCGCTCAGGTGGGCGGAAATGTCAGGGCTGTCTGAGAGCGGTATATACAGACTCTTCTCTTTGAAAGGCTGTGCAGTATTTTCAAGGCAGGAGGTTCAGTGAGGCAGCTAGGGAAAGACTGCGTCTGCTCTATATAAAATAAAAACCACGTCTCATCAATCCATCAATCAGCGTGTAATATTGTATAATCTTTAATTAAAGCAATTTCCCCTAGTGGATTTCTTAAAAAGCTAAACTCTCTGGTTTATTTCATCAACCTCTTAACTGTCTATTTTCCTGCCCCCGAAGCCTCAACGGAGAAAAATTCATGGTATCACATTATTCTGCAGCCCATCTGTAGCAGCAGCAACCAACCTGAGTTAAGGGACCCCATCGGTGGATTGTTATCGAGCGATAACAAGGAGTCCAGGGCTTTGCATCCTCTGAGGTTTCTAAAATTAGATTTGTACATGTTAAATAAAATATTTTCTCGACTATAGGCTCATACTTTTTACATAGGTGAGATTTCTTTTGGCATTTGATTTCACTATACTGTTACCAATCAGCCACTTAAATATTATTATAGGACCTTTGGAAATGTATTAAAATATCTTTAAGAAGATGATTTAACAAGATAAATTATTCAGATGATAAAGCAAGGTGATCTTAACAAAATTGGTAAATCAGAGAAATCAACTCTTAGTTCAACTCTTCTTAATGACAATCAGGGGGGGTTACAAGTTTAAAAGGTACACAGAGAACTTCTATCAAAGTATTAAAAGAGTATTTATCTCAATCTAGACCTTTATTTAATCATTTTACTCTTACTTCCTCTTCAAGTCCAGATTATACGGAATTTTTCTTTAGGTATGAATATATGTTTTGTTAAGAGAGACTATCGTTGGTTTCAGAGTAAGGAAATTGAGTCTCGGGAAGCAATATCGTAAATTAAAAACACCTCAGGCAATTTAATTTTGCCCTGACTGAAAAGGAGAGGCTTTCTTGGTGGCTTCGCCTCAATGACAGGTTTAATAAGAAGCAGAATTAAGCTCTGTTATTTTCTTAATGTCTACCAGCTGTTGCCCACAGCCTGTGAGAGTGTTTGTTACTGATAAACACAGTTTGTTGTAATTTGTTGGGGTCAGATAGACAAAAGGAACAGAAATTGAGAGGGAACCACAATTAAGTACTGAAAGGTAAACACTGCGATGAAAACGCTGCTTCGGCCGGTAAATGTACATCAGCATGGCTGCAATCAGTGATGCACCCAAATGAGAAGGAGACAAACACGAGAACAAGCCTGCCCACATGTTCCGCGAAGACCCTCGTTTGATCTCCTCCCTGGTGTCTCGCTTGGCCTTGACGATAATCTCCTCTGCTAATTTCATGCTTTTTCTTTGCCCTCCGCACCGTTGGGTGGGCTTCACGAGCTCATCCGTACACGTTTCTCCTTCGCCTCGGCAGTGAGCTGATGTGACTCACATAACAGGTTCCTTGATACGCTTTGAATACTTTTGATCTGCGGGCCCACAAGGCTCCTCTGGCTCCGGCTTTCATAGTCGTCCACCAGGTTCCTCTTGACTCATTACAGTCACTGGATGGTGCTTAGCAGCTCCTGGATTAGCTGTCAGCAGGAGAAGAGAGACTCGCTCTCACATCTCTGTGGAGTGGTTGCTATTTAGCTGTGTCTTAACTACTGATACCACAAAGGGTCTATTCCCTCTCCTGCTGCTCTGGATCACTGTCTTCTTCACAGTAGCACACTGATCCAGGGAAACAGGAAGCAGCAGGAAGCCGGAAAGGTTACTGGTTTTAGACGAAAGGTTGTAACGGACCTTTAGATCTTTGCTGCTGCATGTACCTACACTAATTAGAACAACTGTCAGTTTTTCCATTTGAGTTGTCCATTTTATGGATTTTATTTCACATATATTTCACTCCATGCAGGCGACCTGTTCAATCTTGACCTTTCTTCAACATGAAACCAGTTAAATGCCTGCCTGATCATTTCCGAGGTTTTGTCATCTGCATCTTTAGGCAATTTCCTCAACATTTCGAAAATGTTATTGACTCTGATGCAAGATTATTAACTTTTGAGTTTGGGAGATAACTAACAATGTGCACCAAGAAGCAATTTCTCCAATTGAAGTCTGATAATGTTCTGCACGGAAGCCAGATTGTGTTGTAAGACTGTGAGTCAGCAATGACTTTTTTTTTTTTTTTTTTTTGAGGGAGATTAGCATTCATATCAAGAATTGAAAAACGATGTCAGGAAGACAACTAAACAGTGCCAGAAAACTAGAGGAAGAGTGAGTTTAAAGAAACAGTTAAGGAGTTTGATCATTTCTGTGGTGTGACAAACGAACCTTTTTGGAAGTTATTCTTTGGTATGAAGCCCATAAACAGCCCTGAAGGCGGATTAAATATAAATAAATTAAAAAAATAAAATAAAATAAAAAAATAAGACAAGTGCCGAATAGTTGTTTTACAAAGTGTAAAGATTACAGAGGTGTGTCGATATCTTTCTCTCTGAGGGCCTCGGGGCACTTTTTCGTCCTTTCAAAACAAAAACAAAGTTTCATAACCAAAAAAAGACACATACGTAAATAAAGCACAGCTTAGTTTACTTATTATATTTATTAACCTGTGAGCAACTGTGAGGTTCATTTCAACGTGGCTGCACAAAACAAGTTGTTATTATTCAGGTGGAAACTGAGACCTCATCTGTCATGTCCACTGTGTTTTAAAGAGGATTAAATGCTAACTAGTCTTTGTTGTTTGGGAATTATCAAAGCGACATGGAAGACAAGTTCAAATGGGGTCCAATAAATGACAAGCTCATAATTAAAACTATGTTTCTGGTATGTGTCTCTCTCCCATATGAAGGACTTTTCCCTTAGCAATTGAGGTAATTGTTAGTTTTTTCCTTATTTTCCTTCAGTGGCTTTCATATGCTTGGGTTTAAATGTGAGGAGTCTGTCATCTGGTCTCAGATGCAAATGTATGATCTTGAAAAGGAAGCATCAGTCGCTTCGGAAACTAGATATAAAGGCACATGATACTGTCATTTATTGCAGGAGACAATCATTTCCTATTTCTCTAAAGTTTCAGTTAATCTCAATGGAAAAAAAATGTTTTACACAACCAATTTGACAGCAACTTCAAATAGTTATTTGCATGTCTGTCGGATGGCTTAGCGGCTGTGTTGCTGTGGTTGGTGCAGCCGCCTCAGTGGGAACACCCAGATTAACATCCAGACTTTTACCTTTTTTTTGTGACCTGGTACTCCATCATCTGCCGAGACATGCCCGTGGGGTGGCTGTGTAATCCTCAAATAGTACCCTCATCTTGTTGTGTTTATATGCTGAGGCGTCCTTTTGCAAGATACTGAAACCAAGATTGTGCCTTGCATGTCAGATGAAATTGAGATGAAATAGAGACATTTTCACTGCCTCCGCACCTTGCAGATTGTTCAGTGTTTGTTTTCAATTTGTTTTTGTTTATTTTTTTGTCAAAACTCAATAATATATGGAATAAACTCTATGTTGCATTTATGCTTCTCTTCATCTTGCATGCTCATTTAAAAACAATAACCAGTAGGCTGACTGGGAACCCCTGGCGCCCATCACGGTAACTCTTCATCTGAAGATGATTTTGTGGTTCATGTGCACGCAGCTGCTTACAAACCCTCAGCAACCTCAAAGGAACCAATTTTTCCAAACGACCACCAGCTGGCCGGGTACAATCACAGACAATAAGCAGGAGAAAATAAAAATGTCAGCGCTAATGGAGCAAAAGAAGGTTGTTTGTCTGCGTCTGTTTCTAAATTTGAAATCCCGTCCTGACCTTGGAAACAGATTCTTTCTTGCTGGATCTTGACTGAAATATCTTTGATATGCAGTGTTCAGGGATGGTAAAAGTGACAAATGAGAAACTCCCAGAACATCTGGACAGATGAGGCGATCTCAAGCCTTAAACTAAGTATATTTATTGAAGCATTAAATTTTACCTTCAAGCAGGCTGAGCATTTTAGCTTTGGAGTTGCAGATCTGCTGAATGACATTTTGTGATTCCTGGTTGGAAACTGATCACTGTCTGTTTCTGTCTCTGTCAGCCACCAAGCTCGGACCTGAAGCGTTCAGATTCGATGGCGGCGCTGAAGCCACGGCGACCCGGCTGAGCGACAGATACTACATCTTACGGCCAGAGGTCATCGAGAGCTACATGTACATGTGGAGACTGACCCATGACCCCAAGTACAGAGAGTGGGGGTGGGAGGCTGTGGAGGTGAGCTCGTCCACTCGGCTTGACTACATGTACTCTGTGTGATTCTGCACGGTAGTTTACTTACAACATTTAATTATGCCATTCAAGCTGCAAACCATCAGTTATTTCATTAAGAAGTAGACAAGTTACTGAAAACAAAATGCAACAAGTTAGTTGTAACTATACTTGCCTCTCTCGGTTATGCTGCTCTAACAAAATGTGCACCTTGTTGTGACACATGAGCTGAGCTTGCAGCTCTTTATTTGATAGTTTAAATACCACGATTAATGTTGGCGGAACATTCTCTAAGTTGTGGCTGTTGTTGTTCATATAAATAAATTGATGTATTAGCTCAAGACGAAAAAAAGAGAGAATCAAGACAAAATTAAACCAACACAACACGGAACCGTAGTTTACACAAAGCTAAGCTAATGGTTATATAAATTTGTTAATGAAAGTACAGCAGATCCAAAACCAACGTTAATGTTACTGACAGTCTGCCATCTTCCATGTCTCTGTATGAGGGGTGAGTTAACTAAAACATTTCTGGCAACAGGAGTTGAATGAAAAAGAAATAGTTACGTTGTTATGAGCAGGAGAGAAACAGCAGCTCTGCATGCTGTCAACTGTTTTTCTGTACAGCTGTTATGAACTGTCATGAAAATATGAGATATTTTCATGACAGTCATCAGTTACAAATGCAAAACAAGATTTGTTGCAGTAATGTGTCTCATTATTCCAAACTTTTAATATAAATCACATTTATTCCATTTTCACAGGTGCAGTTTCAAACCAGAGAAATTGGTTTGATCTAATAAAGCCAAGGGCTTTATTTTCACACTCACAGGTTCATGAGAAAAATTTAAAACTAAATTGTGTGCAAATGAAACAACATGTCATGCTCAGTGTAAAACTTCCCACAATCCACCTATCTGCACCTTTGAATCTCACTAATGAACACAGAGTCACTTGTTTTATCGACTTGTACATGAAGCGAAGTGTAAAAACGTCACTTTGTCATATTACAGACGATTTCATGGCTGGCTCTATTTTTTCTTCTCAACCTCTGTTGCCTGGCAACAATCGAGGCATCTGGAGAACCCTCATATGACCTGCTGTATTTATACATCATTTAGTAACCATGGTTACGCATATTCTCCTAATCACTTCATAATTAAAAGCTGCTAAAATTGGTGGTACAGCAAGCTTGTGTCCTTGTCTATATGTGAATGTAAAAATGAAAAGTGAGCCACGACTTCCGAATTGTAGTGTTGCCTTTGGAATTTCCAAGTGTCCTAAAATGTGTCGCATGTAGCTTTGGAATTGTGACACAAACGGTGATATAATTTTAAATTCAGAATCAAGCAGTAGCAGCAAAAGTAGTGTAGAAATACTGTTGGTGTATTTTTCATAGAATCAATCAATTTCTTTGCTTCTTCATAAAATATGCATAACACTATAATATGTCACTTGCGTGGGATGTTAATCCCTACCTTCCTATAAATTTAGCAAGCATTCTTCTTTGTTTTAAAATCTTAATGAAAATTGATTGGAACCCACAAAATTCTTGTGATTCTTGTACTCTAACTACACTATTTAACAGCTCAGTGTATTCGTGTGAGAGTTTCAAAAGAACTGTTTAAAACATGCTGTGGATCTTTCTTGTAATGGTATTTCTTTTAAGTGAGAAACTACGATTTTGGTATATGCAAAGCTAGATATAAATAAAGGTTTAGAAGCTGCTATTGTCATTTTGAAAGTTAAATATGTTTTGTTACTCCCAATGGATTTAAGAGCAATGGGGCCAAAAAAGGTTCATTTGAGTAACAAACTCCCAAATACAAATCTGAAGGTTGTTATTTTTAATCTCTGAACATATTTGCAAACACAATACCAAATGTATACTGTACTTAACATAATCTATGTGCATTACAGGAAAGGTACCAAACCAAAGTAAACTGATACACTCAACATATACGGGTATATATATATACATATGCTACATAAGTCATAAAGCATAACTCATCAAATAATAAACAATATTTTTAAGACATTACTTTACAAACCAGTCTCATCTGTCACAGTTCTAGCTTTAATATGCATTATTAGAGAAAAGTGTACAGTTGAAAACATTTTCCATGTTTTAGAAATTTGACTGGTTGAGTGCATTTCATCTTCAGATGGGAAAAGAAATGTTTTGCATCTGAAGCTCATTTAGCCTGTGTGCTGAAACCTCCTGCTTCTACTTTTCAGACATCAATCAGACATAGAGCAATAAAGGGATCATTGTAAAGATCATGTTTTATTATTGCTGCAGTATTAACATAATCCATCCAAATTTGTGAATTATAAGATGAAATTATAAAGTTTGAAACACATTGGTTTGTGTGATACATCTCAAATATAAGGTTCACTGATGTAATTTAGCTGTGAGAAAAAGTTAACATCATTATCTCATATTTTGGAGTAGGAAAATGCCTTTCGCCTGGTATTGTTCATGAAATTGAAAGGAATTACTCCAAACACTTACAAGAAAATAAAAAATCTCCACTTCAGTGGCCTTTTATTGTGGACATTCTAAGGCACACCTGTTCAATAATCATGCTGTCTAATCAGCATCTTGATATGCTGCACCTGTGAGGTGGGATGGATTATCTCGGCAAAGGAGAAGTGCTCAATAACACAGATTCAGGCCACGTTTACACGTACTTTGGTATCTAAAAAAAACTGTGATATTTCTCTGTGTTTTGGCCGCGTATTTACACATACATGCAGCTACAACTCAACACAAATGATAATAATAATAATGCATTGGTTTTGTATAGCGCTTTTATAGGCACTCAAAGACACTTTACATTGCATTGCAATTCATTTATTCCATACTGGATGGTGGTAAACTACAGTTGCCCTGGGGCAGACTCACGGCTATCAGCCCCTCCAACCACCACCAACCACTCACTCTCACACTGCATTCACACAGGCAGTTCAGGGTTCAGTGTCTTGCCCAAGGACACTTCGGCATGTGGGCAGGCAGAGATGGTATCGAACCTGCAACCTTCCGATTGGGACGTCACGACACTGCACGGAGCTGGCATGATAGATTCAGCATTAATTTAGTGCACACAGAAGTGGGGAGATCAGGCTGATGAGTTTGATTATTGGTCACTTCCGATATGGAATGGACTCATTGAGTGATGAGTCCTCAAAACTCCATCACAATTTGTGAAGTCCTGGGTTTTTCTCTCCAGGATTCTGATTGGCTATTATGGCTTCATGCTTCTTGCTACACTGCCGCCAACAGGTTTGGCATGCTGATAGCAGCTCAGAACCAACTGTTTATGTGGGTCAGTGTAAATTAAAATTAAAAATGTAATAACATTTAAAAAGAAAAAAGAAAGAAAAGCTGGGTACGTGTAAATATGGCCCAGATTTGTGAACAATATTTGAGAGGAATACGTTTTTTGTGTGTGTAAAAAATGTTTTCGATCTTTGAGTTCAGCTCATGAAAAATAGGAGCAAAAACAAAAGTGTTGCATTCATATTTTTGTGTTCAGTGTATATATATATGGGGGAGACGCCCCTGGTTAACTAGCGGATATGATTCAGCTCCATTAACTGCAGAAGCTCTCAACTCACACAAATGGAAGAGTGTACTTTTTGTAGGATACAATAAAATTCCTTGCAAAAAACTGAATGTTTTATCCTAAATATGATTCAGGCGGCTCTATTTAGTAAATAATTTCCAGCCATACAAGTGTTTCTTTCACTAAGGTCAGTTAAGCACAAAAATAATTTCATGTTAGATTAAGTGGGAGACACTGCACGGTATAATTTTGTGCCCTATACTTGTCTCATGGAAGTGGCTTAGATTCCCATTTTATAAATTGAACTTACCTATTATGTCGAGCTCTTTTAACACCCTCAATTACCCTCCACTAGTTTCTTTCCTATTGTGTGGCACTATACATTAGCTCATAGATCAAGCAGTCCCACTCTCGGGGGGTGAAGGTTGTGCAGGGATCACCATTATTAATGTGGCAGTAGACAGGACGTTAGCGATGGCAAACTGCACAAGGCTGGCATGATAGATTCAGCATTAATTTAGTGCACACAGAAGTGGGGAGATCAGGCTGATGAGTTTGACGGGCCTTTAATTATCGGTCACAAAGGTTGGACGCGTCGTACAGCGCTTCTCTTCATGAACATCAAGCATTAACACATCAGGGTCTTTGTTAATTAGCACATATAAGCCAGCCCTTTGTAGCAGGGGTAGTAATGAGCTAATCTGCCCGGCTAGCTCGGCTGCTCTCCATTAGCCCTTGTCAGATTTAGCACTGGGGCCCCAGTTGTGCAGCTAGCTGACATGCTTGACACATTCCACCATTTTCTCTTTCTTTAGGTGTATGACGGCTGAAGGATTTTCCAAAATGTATCAGAAAGCTCAGTTTTATTTTTACTGTTCTTTAAATCAAATTCACATGAATAATTGAAGTATTATTCATCCAATTTGTCCGGTCGAACTGGAAGTGGTCTCTTTTCCTCACATTGAACCGTGGCTTCTTGCTACGTGCCCCCTGTCAGGCCCTGGAGCAGCACTGCAGAGTGGAGTCCGGCTTCTCAGGGATCCGTGACGTCTACACCATGACAGTCGGCCATGACAACATGCAGCAGAGCTTCTTCCTCTCAGAGACACTCAAGTACGTCCCATTTCCTCCCTACAGCTCCAGTACTGACAAAAATGTCAGTTTACTATCTACATGCATAAATCAGGTGACACAGGCTTCTTTACAAGAATATATAAAGACAAGGATTCATCTTCCTGTTATCTGTTCTGTATATGAAGCGGACTCCTGAAGTGAATGAGATGTCGTCTTCTGCTTATGAAAGAAACAAAAGTATTGTAATTATATACAGTGTAGTTTGAAGATTCAATTAAACATTTTGTCATTCTTGGATCATGAATCTTTAACGTACCGTGAACCTGAAGCACCAAATCATGAAACTCAGGTAGTGCTGCAAAAATTGTGATCACTGAATTATTCATTCATTCTTGAACAAACCAGTTTTCTCTTACTGTTGTCAGTGAAAGCGTCGGGCTTTTAGCGTCCGCTGCTAGTTGATACGTGCTTTTACATCTGTTACATCATTGTTTCTGTTCACCCCAATTTCTTTCAACATTTAAAAGCCAGTGAACACATCTATGTTATGAACATTTTTCTTGATGGCTTTGGGCAGATTTTGTTAGAAATGACATCCAGTTTAGAATTAATCCTTTTGATAACATGTTTTTGGGCCAGTAACACTCACTTTTTTTTTTTTTTTAATTATGTTGTTTATACAGACACTATTTTTAGATCTCTCCCTGAGGGCACCTCAGAAAGTCCTCGTGGCTACTAAATGCCCAAAAGCACCACATCGGCGCCACCGGATGTTACATGTAGGGAAATACTAATAGACTGAATGCATCTTGCGCCTCCATAAGATGGTGGTGGGTTCTAACCCATGACCCTGGAGTGGATGCAGTAATTTAGAAGTATGGGTGAATTTCATAATGAATCCTCGTATGACATTTCTTTCTGTGTGTTCAGGTATCTTTACCTGCTGTTCTCTGATGATGACCTCCTCCCTCTGGAGGACTGGGTCTTTAACACAGAAGCCCACCCACTGCCCATCATCCGCAAGAGCTGCATGCAGGACGAAGCAACACAGGACAAGATGGCTTCCAAATAAGACTGAACAAACAACGGCTGCGTCTGTCACCGACACATCTGCACACTCAGAGTCACACACAGATATCACAAACACCAATTCTCAGTGCAGGTTCAGAGTCTTTTTCAGGAGCGTCGCCAGGACTCTCGGTTCCTTTCCAGTAAAGGATGTTGTGGTTTTACGATGTGATTGTATATCCTTTCACCAGGATTGCTTCCTGCTGGCGCCTCTTTTTTGTGGACAATCAAGACAAACATGACTTTCATGAAAAGAGCACCTTTTTTCTTTCCTTCTTTCCTCTGTGAGGAAACCAGTATATCCTACAGACCCAAATGTATGGGAGGAGGGTTGAACTCTGGGCCATATTGTTACAGAGAGAGAAACGTATAGAAAGCCACTTGAATTTTGCTCCTTGTTTTTGTCGTTCTGTTAATCTGGAGTGACGAATGATTTCCTTCGACCTTGTCATGGCATTTTTTCCTTTGTGAGTTCACTCTTTGACCAAAGGTTTCTTTGCAATTATATTTCCCTCATTTTGAGTAAAGTGTTTTTGGTGAGATTTGATGGATGATTAAAAAAAAAATGTACAATGAGGATTTGATATTGATTAATTGTACAGATGAACATGAAATGTGACCAGCGAACCCACCTCCAAACTAATGTTTGATGTCATGTTTCTTACTGAAACAAGTTTGAATGATCCAAGTTTGGAGGTGTAAGCGAAGTGGTTGTCTTATGCATCCAGGGACCTTTTTTTTTTTTTAAACTGCGATGATGCCGGGGTTTGCATTTCCACTGTATGCTTGGGTAATATTTTGACCAGAACAGCGCTTTTGCAGTCCTCTCAGCCTTTCACATCGAAGAAACCAATGTAGTGCTGTCACACCTGTGACTGTCATACACCTTAAAGGAAAAACCCATTTAGGAGTCAACTCAGAATGGATGAAAGTCTTTCTGTTCAAACACTTCAGTTTCTCTGCTTCTCCCTGCCTTTACATGTGAATCCACACGGCTGCCGATCCTGGTGTTAAAGGCTGTTAGGCTGCAGAGACGTCTTCATTTTCATCACGGTTCCTTTAATCACTGCTGTTCTGCACAGTTGTGGTGTGAATGTGTTGTACATACAGATGGAAGTGAGAGCTTGTCTTGACTTAAATTTTGTGTATCCCCTTTCTTCTTTTTTTTTTCTTTTTCTAAACTTCAGTGGTTCTTTTTTCTGGGTTTTCTTATGATTTGCTTCCCTCAGGTGTTTCAGTACAAAAGAAATGGAAAAAAAGAAACTAAAAAGTTCAGATTTTAAGTCTAGTTATTGCTGATATTAATTATTGTTATTACTTATTCTTACTGGTTGATTTAACTTTCATTGTTGAATATTTTCAAATACTGATAAAAAAAAAAGCCCTGTACAACTTTGTACATTTAAAACAAACATGTCTGTTGTGTCATTATTATCGTCTGTGTTCACTTTTTGCCAACGAAAAAAAATCCTGTTATTTTCTGTAGTATTCATGTTTCAGTATTTTGCCAATTCAACAGCTTCACCAACAAGGTCACCATATTTTATCCAAGCTTCACCTTCTCTGGTGAAAGGTCACAATAGTGTTATCATTGACATCATGTTTCAGTGAGTTCAATCTAACATGAAACACTTTAGATGGATGACAAAGGTTTTGGTCACAAGTGTCTAAATAGGTCCAAATATATGAGAATGAGGACAAAATGAATGTACTTACATGTATAAATTATGATGCATTACTAGCGTTGCAATAATTTATGTAGGATATTATTGATTGCAAATAACATTAAAGATCTGCATTTCTAACCCCAAATGAATTTGACTACTGTAGAAGTCATATAACTTGAAAAGATGAATCAATAATTCTAAACTTAATATTCAGTTTATGTCCAAACAGTAAAAGATACTTATCTTTTTTAATATAAATAGTAAAATCCACAGATAGAAGATACAGTACAAGCAGTACAATTTATCACTGTGTCAGAGTCAGCAGTTCTGCTTTGATTTTAAAATACTGCAAATAGCAGCTTCTGAAGTCATATTTAATAAATAATTTCACAGGTAGTCAAGTTAATTAATATCAGTTATTTCCTGTTTAAAAAGTAATACAATCTCTTTGTTTCACTACTAAATGTGGAAAGTTAAAGCAAGATGCCCTGTCCAGTATGACATCACTATTGGCATACAACCAACTGGCCAACATGGCGTCTTTGACGGTGGCTTCAGTAGCATTTTAAGTAGCCAGTTGCAGATGGTTCCAAAATTTAACCTGTTTATGGCTTACTTTTGTTTCTTTATTTTATTCCAAGAAGTTAATCACAGATTTAATTAAAGGGGGTCGTCTCCAGGTAGTGGAAAGTTCCAGCAATCATCACTCGAAAATGACTAATGTGGTTTCGCCACCTCTATCAATGTGTCAGGGCAATAAAGCAAGATTTAATATCCCCTTCCCTAAATGATTCAGCTCTACTTACCAACGCCTGGATCCTAATTTGGGGACTGATAGCTTCAAGTGATTTCATTTTGGCTTTAAATAGAATCAGCATGCATTATTGACGTGATTGACATTTAGCGGTAATTTGAAAAATGGTGTCTTAAATGTCACAGATCTAATGACATTAATCTCACTGACACCTTTTGAAGAAGCACTAATACCGAGGTGTGCGAGTTTAAATTGTGCACCATGTAAATGTTATCTGAGTTGCAGCCGGTAGCTACAATGAGCGTTCTCCCTGACAGCTCAGGATTGGTAATGAACGCAGGGTCAAAGGGTGGAGGGCACGATTTGTACATGGGAGCATGCATGCTCTCGCTCGGGGATGTGAGTGGGAGGATTGCTGCTCATTTGAAAGCACCTGGATGGATAGAAGGAAGGAAGGGAAGGACAAACGCTTGCCTTCCCCTCTTTTCTTCCTCCTGCATCCTCAGCAAGCCAGGCCTGGCAGAAACAGAAATATCGGGGCGGCTGTCTAGCATTGCAAGACTTCCAACTGATGTGTACTAGAGGTGGAAGAGCCACTAGTATCTCGCTGTCACAGTCGTCCTCCAGCTGTCTGGACCAGGACGGTAAGAAAAAACACCGGGCCGTGGATATGTGGTTAAAATATCCTTTTCAATTCCACTCGCATCACGATTCAGAGTTTCAACTTACCGACGATCAAGACTATTAATGGCAAAGGAGAAAAACATAATTTTTTTGTGAGACAGTCATGAAAGTAAATAAAGCATTAATTCTACAGAAGGATTTCACACCGTCATGCATTACATTTTAACTTGACCTCGTGTTGAGCCCAATTAGATAGCATTTTGGAAAAATTGCAATGAATTTGCATTCATTGCAAGCTGCTGTTGACTGTGAGTTTCCCCTTTTCAATAAAGGTTACGCAGGAAATAAGATTATTCCAAGCTTTTATCAAATATAGAAAACAATTGGATTCATTTGAAGATTCGTGATTATTTCGAGTGATGTCATTAAAAAATAACCCCACTATCCGAGTTCTGCAGAATAGTTTTAATAAGAGGTCTGAGTAGTACACCTATAGTTATCCTCGATAACCCAGCGTGTCTGTGCAGGTTGATGTTTATAGCATATTGTTCCCAACCTGCATGTGTGTGTGTGTGTGTGTGGTTTCATTGCAAAGACAACCAACAGCACCAATTTATGGCCTGGCATGCAGACTACATTGTTTTTAATGTAGATGGGAATTTGTGCATTTTCACATTAATGAATCTTGTGTAAAAGGGGCTTTAGTTCAAGCTGTGTTCATTCCGTGTGCAGTTTGCATGTTCTCCAGGTATGTCAGTAAGTTTTCTCCAGGTACTCCAGTTTCTTCCCACACTCCAGAAATATGCGTTTAAAGCTATGTGGCGTTTCTGATGGATACATTGGTGCTCATGTGAATGTGAGTATATGTGTGGCTGTATGGTCTTTTTGTGTTTAAGCTGTGATGGACTGGCTTGGACTGTCATCCACTGTTAGCTTTGATCTGCTCCAGATATCAGCGATTCGTGGTTGGATAAAGTGGACCTGCATGAACTAAAAGGTAGTGTTGATGATGTTGCGTTCCCTTCAAACTGAAAAGATAGCCACAGGACGACATACACTACAGAAACCTAAGTGTTCTCTTCAAAAGCGATTTTATGAGACAGACCCCATCGCAGACTTTACAAAAGGAGCATGTCAGAGCATAAATATCACATAATAAAGACACATGGCAGCTTTGCTTTGTCTTTTCCAATAAGAGACACAGTAAAGTGACAGGTTTAGTCTCCTTATCCCCTGATCTACATCATCATACCGACACCTTCACATGCTATCAAATAGCTTCCTTCAACATCCTTTAGATGTATTCTGGGACAACAGTGTCATCTCAGGCAGCTTTCATAACAAACATCTCACCTGAAATGCCATGATGCCAGACAAAAGTTCTGAAGTAGGTGAACTATTTCACTGACTATTCCATTAGTTGGACATCTCATCAAAGCAGCTATCTGGTTTTATTTTTTAATTTTTTTCTAGATCTGCCTCTGTCTCTATTTTTTTTTCTTTTTAGACCAAAGCTTGTTTAAATTAGGACTTCATTTAAAATCTCATCTCCCCTTCACACTCTGTTTTGTTCTGTCTCGTTTCCTCGCTTTCAGGTCATGTTGACACACTTTCATAGTTTTTTATAATGCAGTTAGTTTCTGTCAGAGAAGGAAAAGGTGACAGCAAGGTGAAGTTTGCAGGATGGCTCTAGTCACCTTAATGGTTTTGTACCCAGCTCTAATTATACACATGAAAATTCATGGCAGACAGGTTTAGTTATTCATCTGACATTAAGACACGAGATATTAACAAGCATGAAAAGTGCAGTTCGTTATATGCTGGTTCCCTTGAGACAAACTACAAATACACTTTATTTCATACTTGCCTTATCTTTCACTGAAACCTGCAAAAGAAGTCAACAAATGATGATGCTGATGATGATGATCAGAGCCACAGAAAACTTTATGAAAACAGATCCCGTGGAACTTTGGTGGAATACATGCTTCTTAAAAATCTGAAATGTTTCAATTAAAAAACGTTATGTATGTACGTTATTTCATGAATTCTACTTGATTAAATTCATACTCCTAAGTTCAGCCGTACCTGTTTTTTGTTTTTTGTTTTATTCTAAATTCAACTACACTTTTTAATTAGACTACTGATGGTAGACCCAGAAGGTGGTCTGAAATCTTGGAAAGGAAGCTTTTCTTTAATCGAACTTCAGTTAATTCTGAGTGACTGAGTGTGTTTTGGCATGACTGAATGTGTGAAACTCTTGGAGTGTGTGTGGCATATATCTTTCTGTAGATTCACCCATGTGTGCGCTGAACAGATGCCTCAGCCCCTCAGATAGAGCCCCATGCAACTCCAGTCGGTGCTTGTCAGAACACCCCGTGCTACTCCGCACTGCCAGCTCTTGAAGGTCTGCCAGGCCGGCCTCATCTGCTGCCCCGACACCTTGTTACTGCCTGGAAGCAAGTGCAACTGCATAATCAGCTGCTAATACTTCTAAAAATAACACAATCAGCTCAGGGGGGTGGGGGAGGTCGAGTTGTGAGGATCACGAGAACAGGGAATTGACAGGTAAGCTGCATGCTTACATCCATAAAAACATCACAGTGGAGTACTGTGTTTGTGCTGACCTAATGCCTGGGGTCGTTTTCCATGAAGGTCACAGCAGAGGCCAGCAAGACGCATGAGCGCAAAGCTACAACAAACTATTTACATCATTGATTAAATGTAAATCTAAAAAAAAAAGGCCATCCAGAGTTTTCCCGGAGTTCAACACGAGGTCATCAAGGATGTAAGCACAACATAGTGAGCATATATTTTGATAGAAGAGAGAAGATCTAGCAGTCTTCATCTGCAAACAGCACATACCAGAAATGTTTTCAGTTAGAACCAGTATAATGAAAAACGTTGACATAACTCCACAGACAGCTTTACATGACTGAATCCAAGTGTGAGGTCGTCAAGTCAAATCTACTAGTTTTGCCACTGGTTGGTTTTCATTGTTTTAACCAGGATTGGAAACTTTGGAAAACTAAACCTCAAGGTCAAGACTTAACCCAGGGACTGGAAGTCTGGAAGTCTGTGATAATCATTGATGAATTACTCCAAGCACCTGATGTTGCTTTTGTTGTCTCTGCGGAGTGATTGTTTCGTCTCAGCCCATCCTTCTTGTCACTTGAGTGTTTTACTGTTCAAAGGCTTTGAGGAGCCACATGAGAAGCGTAATTTAAACCACAATCCTGATGAAAGCTAATGCTAATTGTTATGGTTCTCACAGTCATAAATATTCATTTGTCAACACAGTGAAGCATTTGTGACACCCCACTTACTGCTCTTTGCAGAGATTTAGAGCTTTGAAGATGCAGGGATTTGCCATGAGCCCTAAATTTCCAGCAGCGTCGGTAAAATATTCCGGCTTATATTTCCATCATTTTCTCTGAGACAGTGCTTTTAAGGTGAACTCATTATGCTTCCCATTATGAATGTACCATTGCCTTTACATATCACCTTTATCCAACTTTATTGAGTGTTAGAAATAGAGGTTGGTATTCACTGTGCATTTTGCAGATTATCCAAGGTGTCTGGGACCTTGTTTCTGGAAAGGCACATTGTACTGGCAATAAAAGCACTGTTGGGTTTTTTCAATTTCATTTTTTGATCCTTTGAGCCCCTTGAATGAAATGCCATTCTTCTCAATTGTACTGCGATGACAGCAGACGTCTTGGCAGTGGAAACCCTGACAGTAAAAAGCAAATTACTGTGCGTGGCTTTGTACTACGAGGGGGTGAGTGGGAAACTACATTTATAGGATTTTAGTATACTGACCCTTTAAAAATGTCCTTTTGTTTTTGTATTGCTCAGATTTTCAATATAATATGCAAAGTGCATACTGAGTAAATTCTTTCATGGGCTATCGTGCCATTACTTAAGAATATACACAAAACATGTCTGATGAGCAAGGAAAATTAGTTAAGGTGAAGATGTAGATTTTTTTTTTTTTTAAAGGGGGGGGATTCTTTAACCATTATATTAGAGCTCTGACAGACAGACAACAAACTTACTGGAGCATTTTTATTTTATATCCATGATACACACTGCGTGAGCATGAAATGTAGCACTTTTTATACGCGATCCGAGTAAATCAGGACCTCTGTGTTTAACCAGTTCAGCAACATTTCTGCTGAATTCTCTGCACAATCTACTCACTCCTTGGTAATAGTTGTTGACCACACTGGAATGATATGTTGATGTTTTGGTTGACATATACTGCATCAGCTGAACAGCTGCCCATCAGAGACCAAACTGCCACGAACCATGGAAGCGAGATGGATCAGCTGACGCTTGTTTGCATTGCTGATTCAACACACTGACCCTGCAATCGCCAAGGGGGGTGACAATTCTTGGCCTGCCTGGTCAGTGTGAAAATGACACCAATGTTAATCTAGAGGGTTTGAATGGAGCCCAGATTCTGGGTTGGAGTTTGTAAAGAAAAAAACAACAGATTTTTTTTTTGTGCAAGAGTTTTTGTTGGTGAAGTTCAGTTGAAGCCAAGATTATTTATAGCCTTGCGTAGAAAGACAGTGGCTGGTGCAGCAGCACAGGTGGGCAGCTATTGTTTCTGCTTTAATCATCATCTTCACAAGGCGGAGGGATGTTTGTTTAGTTTTTCTGTTTTTGAAGCAAGTCCAAGCTGTTGTTAAGAAACCAGCATTTATGATTTTGACTGCATCTCAATTAGATGTGTTTTGATTTTTGAAAAGATAGAGATCCTCAGAATCTGCCATGTTCTTGAATAAAAAAGTTGTTTAAACGGGTACTTCCCCCCCAAGCTCAGTTGGACAAGTAGTGGTGTACTTGACAGTGTTGACAAAATTGACATTTTCAGCTGTGAACACTTTCTTTATTGTTAGTGTGGAGGACTGGGATTGTTTTTTCAAGTGTCGATCAAAAGGCAAATGTATTCAAAGTTCCCTTTCTTTGCAATTTAGTTACAATTTACATGCACAGTGCAGACGTGATTACATGCCACTCTGTGTCTGAGCACACAAACACATGCTAATGCTAGAGAATGTCTGAAATATCAGGGAAGTGTATACAGAGACTGCATCAGGGCTCCATAAAAAGAAAAAAAACATGAAAGATAAGAAATATTAAACTAGGCTTACGATTTAAAAAAAATTAGCAGAGCTGTCGATCAATATATTTAGTATGAATGTACTGAGGCAATAGTACTGAATCTAATCCCCAGTATTTATAATGGTGTATTATGAAGTCCAACGGCTTCATGACAAAACCATGCTTGTAGTAACTTTCTTGTAACTGGATTGTAATTGTGAATATAGACATGCAGTTATAATTACCGATATTCCAGTCACTTCAGTGGCAGAGCTGTTATTAGTTTTTAGCAATAACCAAAGCTATGTCTCAAAAGTTACTATTTTGCTGAACTCCAATTTACTAGCTAAAATGCCTATTTGATCCTGAAGTCACTTGCTCCTCCTGAGATCTCTTTCCCCTCTCGGTAGGCAACACTAATATTAGGATTTACAGTGCCTTTACAAAAAGTAGAAAACAAAAGTTGGCTTGCTTCCATGAACTGAAGGCTGCTGTTTGCTGTTCATTTCAACTGTTTTGTTGTTTCGTCTTGCTATGATTGACTAATACATTCTTTAAAGATCTGACATCTACATTTCAGGGCATCTTTCATCAACTTACTTAGAATTTGACAGATGTGCTTCTGGGGTGAATCTGCTATTCGACTGACCCACACAATGGTGAAAGCAATACTACAATAACGTTTAAGAAAAAATTAGCCATACACGTGATCCAAGATTTACTTTTCAAAATGGCTCGTTCATATTCTTTAATAGCTGGTAAAGTAACTATGTTGTTTTTTGCACAAGTCACTTGACACAGTTTTTTAAAATAATTTATTTTATTGTGCGTTGTGTTAGGATCAGGCATTGGAACGCAAACATCTCTGTTGGGATCGCCTGCGTCTCCAGCTTTCATAAAGCATTGAAAAGGACATTTCCCAGTTTTCAAAGACATATTTTGTGTGGACATAAGCAGTATCATCATGCTTGCCTCTGTTCCCCAGTGCATCTTTACCTCTACAGGGGGGCCAAATTCCACCAGAGACCTGGCTGGCTGGCAGTGCCAGCGACATGCTGAGTCTGGGCAACAGGCCGAACGCCAACCTGCACGCTCATCTCCAAGCTGTATGAGCTGCACAACACACTGAAAGAAATACATTTACATTAGCATGTCACCATGCTTCTCCAAATACTTTCCCTTTCTGTTGCTCCTCTTCAAGCGAAAAAAATGTTTTTAAAGGACCCAGCCATTACTAATAAGGCAGATTTTTTTTCTTTTCTTTTGGTTTTATATAACCTGTGAAGAGATTAAGTTGGTGCTATTTAAAGCTATGTCACTAGTGTACTCTCCAAAGAAAAACAAAAACTGCAGCTGATTAAGTTCAGTCTCTCAATGGAACATAAAAGTACAGCTTTAATGGTACACAGCACCGAAGTGTGGCCGTATGCTGTGAGTAAGATCAAAAACTGGGTTTTCTTTCTGTTTTGGTCACTGTGGTAGATTGGTGACCTACCCTTGGTGTGCTCTGCACAGGCAAGGCTGCATAGGCAGCTAGGACTGGCTTTATCAACTCACCACAAAATAAATAAGGCTAATGTGGTATAGAAGACAGATGGAAATGTGCTTTTAAGACAGCTTTTAAATTATATATATATATCAGGCAAAACCTTGAAACCTTTAGTTTAAACACAATAAAAATGGCAAAATCTAACATTTCAGACTTTTAATACCATGAAACATCAACATCAACAACAACAGCTTGTTCACTTTAAAATAACTGAGACCACTGAGCCAAGGCATCAAAAAGATATGGTGAAGGGACTGTCTTTTTCCCACATTTCCAAATCATTTCACTCATACACCCTCAACAGGACGCGGTGGTCATCAGATCTTTTCCTGGTTCTGTGATCTCATCTTGTAAGCGGTTTAACGCCACACCAATCCTCCTTGGCTTCCGTTGTCTTTTTGAAAAAGAAAAATCAATAAATAAAACACTTGAAGCCCGTTTATTCAAATTTGCCTCTCCCACTCACTGTAGCTCTTAATCTGACTTTAAGTGGTGATATCTTTAGATCTGATTCTCCTTCAGTTTTATCTTTGGTCCTGTTTGTTGTGTTTATTGGAGGTCTTTTGGCTGTCGATGTGCTGCTGACACACACTGTGTTTTGACTGCAGGTGGAGATGTTCTTGATTGTGAAACACTTTGTAGCCTTTGTCTGCGAAAACTGCTATTTTAATTAAATAATTGATCAAATATTGGTTGTGCATGAATCCAAACTGCCACTAAGAATACTATCTGAAACATAAGTACTTTAAAAATATTATACTTCACTGTAATGCACTAGTTAGTACTCTTGTCACACATGCACAATCTCCCAACAGTTAGCTTGGGGCTTGTTTGTGTGGAGTTGTTGTGATCTCCTTGTGTATCAGTGAGATTTTCTCCAGTTTCCACTAAAATCAATACAAACATTTTATTCAGTTAAATGACTTATGAACAATGTGTGATATTTCATAAAAATATTTTTAACCAGTTTTTGGATAAAACCACAGTACAGTATTGGGAAAAATATATAATAGGGTTACAAATATACATCTCCCAATTATTTGAAATGGACTTACTGATCAGCCTTTTTGTCACAGAATCAAACCAGTGCCTATCTTACAGGTAGAAAATGCATGTTTGGGTGTGATTCATGGTAAATATGGAGTGCCTCAAGGCTCAATCCTTGGCTCCTTGCTTTTTAACTTACACCTACTAGGGATGTCATCAGAGGACATGGCTTTAACATCCACATGTTTGTTGGTGATACAAAGCTATATGTTTCCATGTCTTCTGATGACATGGGGTACTTTAAAATTATGTCTTCGATATCAACTCAATTTGTAGTTGAGGTTTGGCCTGCATGTGATGAGACCAAGCATATTAACACATTAATATATTTCATCGTAAGTAAACGCTGACTGAGTGACTGACTGACTGACAAACATTTGAGGGATTGGTGGCTTGAATAGGGTGTACAGAGCTCCAACACGAAACAACAAGAAATATATAAGATAAATAGATGAATGGACTATTATGTTATTCAACCAAAATGTTTACTTTGTGAGAAAAAATATCATATTTGCTTCAAGATTTCAAGTAAAAATTTTGATAGATGAATTTGATTATTCACCAGCTCATTTCAACATGTTGTGCTTCAGTATTCGGAACTGCTAGGATGTTGATTGAGCTCATTGTTTTATCTTAACACTCCCATTCTTAACAATATGTTTGGTTGGAGATTACCGTATTATCAGTAGAGCGATACATTCCACTCAGATTGATTGTTTTCCTTCATTGTAGCTTTCACTAATGAATTATCATTTGATAATTAAAGCAAACAAATAACGGGGGTGTTTTTAAATTTCACTGTGAACTGCTGAAATTCTCAGAGGGGCCATGTGCGTAGTTAAATTCAGCAACGTAATGAACTTATCTAGTGGAACCACCAAGCAGACATTATAGGACTTTAATGCTGGTATAATCACTTTGTCAGTAGTTTTATATTTTTCTGTGGCCATTGTTTCATGATGACTAACCTCATACAATCGCTGCTGCTGTTGTTCAGTTACTGACGAAGGAGAAACCCTCATTCATGCATGCGAACTGGTAATTAGCATTGTTCTCTCGTGCTCACAGCACTGTTACTGAAATTACTATATCTGAATACATTTCTCTAAATGCGTGACTATGCCATTTATGTGCAAAAAAATCAACTCTTTGACTCCATAATGGCAGAAACTGTGGTTATATTATCGAAATGAAATGTGACCGAACTGAACATTGACAACCTACATTAGTTAAAATGCAGATATGGTTCTTGGAGAGAAGGAAGCTTAAGTATCCAAAGAAAAACTTCATAGAAGGGCCCAGTCCAGAAACCTGGTATTGATGTTTTATTTACTTTGCAACAATAGAACAAAATACAAACACAGTCCATAACCATTATCATCCGTCTTTTTATGTACCGATTTCTCCTGCTCAAGGCCGTGGGGACTCTGAACATATGGTTACAAAATAAGATGTTATTTTCTTCCTGAAAATAAATCTGAAAAAGTTCTGCCAGGTTTGCACAATATAAAATGACTTGGTGATCATACTTGGGGATCACAAGCACAGGTTTTGTTAAGAAGCAATTCAAAGACTTTATAATGCTATATTTAATGTGCTTTGGGTGGCAATGAAGATGAATGATTATGGAAAGAGCAGAGGGTGCTGATAGCTTCAGATAAATCAAGCAAGACAGTAGATGTGTGTGAGACGCACTGGAGAGTGTAGACTGTAAATAAAACTAAATATAACCGAGAAACATTTGAGAAGTTCACCACTTTGCTGAACTTCTCAGATTAACAGATTAAATAATACAGAAGTGGACCTATACTATTATATTCAGCATGCCTCACTGACCCATTCTTATAATTCGAATTATCATGTTGCTGCTTCATATCCCTACTGTGCATTGTTTTGTTTTTTTTAATCTACATTGCATGAATAATAGTTTAAACTGGTTTAAAAAAAATATAGATAATTCAACTTCAGCAAGCTGAGTCGTTATTATCTGTCCAAACAATAAACGCTTCATATAAATAATGTATATTTAAATTGTTTTATATTAAATAAAAGATGCACAATGCTTTGTTTGAGGATGTGTTTGGCTATTCAACCATTAATATGCCATAAAAACATAAAAATTCAAATTTTTTGAATTAACTAAATGTCCCACATCTCATATTAGCCAACATATGTTCAATGCCAATTATATTCTATTTATTAACTCTTCCTGAGCTGCAGGTCACAGATTAGAAAGAGAGGAGTCAGACACATTTGTACACACAAACACACTGGTCTGACTTTCCCTGATGTGTACACACTCGCATTGTGCACGTTTCTATCTGGATTCCGATTCATATCGATTAATCTCCACATGCTTAACACACAAAGCTGTGCAATGACACTCTAAAGTTAATTTTTCCATAGAAGGCCAAAAAATATAATTGTTTACTCTGAGTCAGAAAATGAAATTATTTTGATGACGATCAGCCCAGGCTCATATCTTGCTAATTACCCATGAAGTCATTTCCATAAATAATTGCTCCGGTTTATTACAGTCGCTCAATCTACCACACAGGAGTAATCAAATGCACACAGTGACTTTGAGTAATGGCCCATATATGCTTATAGTAGAAATACGCTGCTGCAGAGCAAATAAGGTGCTATTCTGCAGGTCGCCAGACGCCTCACTTTCCAGCAGGTACAATGTTCATCACGGCCTGGCTTCACATCAAACATCAAGATGATCTGAGCACTTTAAACACAATGTGAGCGAGGGGAATGTCGACCAAGACAGAAATATAAATCCCAAAAACTCAGGACAATGCGTAAAGTGTAAATGAAAACAGGGTGTGATGAATTTAAAAAATCATTGCTAAAAATAACAAGAAAAACATCAGCTCTTGTGAAAATTTCTAATATTTGAGATCTACCTGGTTTCAATGTCTCACAAGCGATAACGATGAAGCTCAAAACAATAAAAGGTCTGTTTTTATTTTTATGTGTAAAAAACCTACTGGAAAGAGTTTCACCAAATGTTTCCATTGTATTCTAATCTATTTTTTAGCTGCACCAGTATAGGCAAAATATCATCAATCAGAACTTCCCAAAATGTTTGGACAGTGGAAAAATAAGGGGCACAAAATAGATGAGCTGATGCTATTTTCGAGATGTTAGGGAGCGTTACGGACCACAGATGGTGAAAACAATTAACAAAATAACATTTGGGAGTTTATTTCATTTCGCTGTCACTGTGTGTGGTGTTTACATTCTCTCCTTTGTGTGTCACCTCGAGGCAGGACAACATCTGATCTCTGTAATTGATGGGGATCTGTTAAACAGTTATACATTAAATCAATCGAATGTGTTTCAAATAGCTGTTGTTTATTGTAACATCAGCTGCTCAGTCTGAAGCCCCTCTCATCCACATGCTGGAATCTTGCACAGTGGCTCTGTCACGCTCATGTGTTAATGAGTTTTACACTGCACAGCATTTTAAGGCCACCAAGGTAATAACGCCTCATAGACGTGCAATCATTTATCATTCAAAATGATACACAGTTTGAAAATTCATTGTATCCTAAATGACTTCAAGAGCTTCTTTAAATGATTGTTTAGTCACACATTAACTTACCTGCCGGCGCGCCACGAGTGTCTTCAGCAGTTAAAAAGGGAAGTGCCCACCATCAGGGAGTAGAACTGGGATTTGATTTGTTTATCTGGATATAATGAAATGTCTCACGACCCAAGGCAGCGTTTATTCACAAGTAAGAACCGTACATCAGGTTTGTTGGACTCTATTAGGCAGCTAACAGCATCTTGTCATGAAACTCAGGAGACCCGACCGGCAGGATCGTGCACGCTTTCATTTTGTGTTTGTGAGTCGCATTTTTACAATCACAAAGCAGACAAAGAACAAACAGCCTGAAATGTTGAATGAAAACACTTTTCATCAAAAGTATTTTTGGAGAAAGAAAAGTCACAATAGGAGGGAAAATCATTATTTTATACACACAGATAATTACAGATACTGTGGAAGACTATCAAAATGCAATTCTATCATTAATTTTAAATCAAACTGACCGGAAGGTGCAATAATGGTAAATTTATAGTAAAACTGGCAAAAAAAAAAAGAAAAAAATTAAGATGTTGACATTTTCAAAGTGTAAGGAAATCATGGCTGCTAACTTTTCAGTATATCTCATACAAATAACTAAAGTCACATTACACCAGGTTTGTCTCAATAACTAGTAATTTTTTCACAGAATACTGGACCATCTATTATTATTCACATTAAAAAATATTCTTAATAGAATAGAATATTATTATTATATTATTATTATTAATCCTAGAGATTGTGATTGTTGAGTACTGGCTATTGATTTTTCTCTGTAAAGTCATCATAAGTCTTGATATGCAACCTCACATCTGCAATATATATATTTCATTATTTTACATCATTCATTGCATTATTGTTTTACTGAATGTTTTGCACAGTGACTCACTGGAAGAGAAGGTGTCAGCATATGGGATATTTCCAGCTGGATTAACCCACGTCCTCAGAGGGGCCTGAATTAATGTTTTTTAGACGTCATTTTTGGATGTTGTATTTACATCTTGTCTGGAATTCAATGAAAATACATTTAAAGCCAGAATGAGAAGCAACCATCAGTCTTTCACTGAATAGACACACACTTAGGGGCAACTTGGCATTACCAATTATAATCACATAATGTTTTGGGAATGCCGGCGGAAACCAGAGTACCCAGAGGAAACAGAAGCAAAATTCCACAAAAACCTGCAGCTGGATCTAAACCCAGAACCTTCTAATTGTTAGATAAAGATAAGAGCAGTAACCACTCCACCAATTACAAAGACATTGTGTAATCTGCATTAAACTTCCCACGCTGTCCCCTCTTGTCTGTCATGATCTACATTCCTCATAATTTTAATGACAATTCAATTATTATACAAGCAGTTGGACTTAACAGGCAGCTTGTGACCTGTCTCTTTCAATTCATCCCGAGTGTCGTAGATGTCCATAATCTTTATGTGTCATTTGTCAACTAGTTCTGGCTGTCATATAGACGTCAAGATTACAGCCTGGACGGACGGATGTGTCTTGGACATCTATGGACGTTCCTTGCTCAATGGGAAGCTCCATGTCAGACAGATGAGAGCAAATGTGTTTGTATGTGGGAAGAAGACATCCAATGAGTTCATATGATCCCAATGGTCATAATAGCTGCTGAGATGTGGTCCTGCCTCGAGATCAACACAGCAACGGAATGACTTGATAACAGTTGTTTAATTCATGAGCTTTCGATTAAAATATATCACACACTGTACATTTAAATGATAACTTTAACCAGTTCATCTTTTGTTATCTTTTTTTCCAACAGTGTGTTTGGGCGATGAGCCTTTATTCTCACATAAAGTTCCTTTTTTGTAAGTATTAATTGATTTTGTGGTTGTTTAGATGATCCAGCTATTTTACACCAACTAACCAGGACAACACAGTGAAGTAATTGGGCTGTGTGAGTATTTTGAAGTTTTACTGTGCAAAAGTTCAATCTTGCAGGTCCTTCATTATGAGTGCTGAGTCTTTGTTTTGTTTCAGCATAATTGTCTTTTCTTGCCTGGTGGTTTCATTTGGTTGAATAAATTTCATTAAACAGCAGGACTTCTGAAATAAGTCATAGAAACATGTTTAGCTTTAAATTACCGGAACAGCATGGCAGCTTGTGTTGTAATTGCATTTTTATTTGCTCAACTTCTGAGGTTCTAAAAGATTCCTGCTGCTTTTGATCAAACAGGTCTAGACTAACAAAGGAAGCCAACGTTTGAAATTAATTCCTTTTTTTTCATACACAAACTTTTTACAACAGTCATCAATAGCAGCCCAGAAGCATGTATACCCTTTGTTGCTAAAAAAAAAATGCTTGATATGACCATGCAGTCCATACGCTACTACTCATCTAAAATTCTGTATCAAGAGTAGTTTGCTCTAGACAGTCTCAAAAATTATATTCAGAGAAGTCAATTAAGCAATTATATGCTCCATTTGACTGCTGACCATTATGTCCCCCACTGTTTTCTGCCTCAGTACCCACTGTGTCTCTCTAATCTTCATAGAGTGTTTGATTTAATTTTGGTGAGCTGGCGAGCGACAGCTTGAAAGCTATAAACTTTGGAGTCGAGATAATGCCGTATTTGAACTTCCCAAGGCCGTGCAAAACATTTAAAAGCGACTGAAGTTTGAGGGAAATTTTCAGTGTGTCTGAAAACACATTTAGGAAGTGCGATTGCTTTTAAACTGTGATTACATTTTAATTTGCTGTTCTCTTCTCTTTACAGTTGTCCTTGACTCAAGCAGAATAAAATGTTGACTGCTTGTTATTTCAAGAGAACACAAGCAGAAGTGTCTGTCAGCTGCTTATCAACAGATGAGGTGCATCAGAAAATGTAAATCTTTCTGAAAAGCAGAGGTGGCCGTGGCACTTGCTTTCTTCATTGAGGTAGAAATTCAGATATTGATTCATAAAGGCTTTGGTGCATGCGCATACATACCTGAAATAATTATTACAGAGTGCATCATGAAAACATTTCCACAGTTTCATCTTTTCTCACTTTCCCACCAGAAACCTCAGAGTTCAGCAAAGTGGACAAATGTACCTTCCCCACTTCTGAGTTACTCGTGAGGAAAATTCGAATGATTTTATCTTGCAAACATGAGCAAAGCAGCTGAATCAATAATCAAGCAACCAACATAGTCTAGGCTAGTCCAGTTGGGTTATTTGCATTCCAAGGAACAAATGCTGAGTGGCATTTGCATGTCAGAACTCTCTATAATGTTTCACTTTTACCATTGGAAATATAAAATTTTTCCAGGGCTGACAAATGTACCATATTTATTTCATTGGGAAGTGAAACATTCCTAACTTTTTCATAAACACAGTAATTTCATGGACATTTGAAGTTGAAATCTTGAACATTGAAGTGGAATTTGTATTTTTACTAAAGGGAAAAGTATGTGCGCTTCTGCTTTTGCTCCTGACTGTTGAACAGAAGTATGTGAAGAACAAACAGAATTAAAGTACATTTTCATTCTTCACGTTACCTTGATACTCACAAGTTAAGCTAAGCCTGGCTTTTTCACGAACAAAGATTATGTGGTTATAGAGTTCAAGAAGGAATACTGGCTCTTTTTCCAACTCTGAAGTGGTGCTTTACCACTTGCCAATCACTCGTGAATTCACCACAATTCCAGGGATTTAGTGGTGCACACTTAATTGTTGGAGCTACAATAGCTATTTTCAAGTGCTTCTGTATTTCTACAAGAGGTGAGGACTATTTGTGCTTTCTCCTCCACTGAACAACAAAGATTAACTGAAGTGTTTGATGAAAAAACACATTGGCACAAACAATTGGATGATTGCAGTCCTGTCTGAACGTGCAGATGAACTGTGAGGCACTTTGGCCAATTGCAAGACAAAAAGGCGGGATTGGGCAATTTAGATGAAATCTTATGTTCTTGATACCGTTTTCTTCTTGCCTGTTGTGGACTGATGGCAGCTTACACCTTGATGCATCATCAATCACTTTTTTATACTGTGGAAATTGCTGTACGGTGTATTGGTTGAGAGAAAAGAATGAAGTGAAGGCAAGGCTCTTCTATCATGATAAGACCTATAACTTAAACGGGTAAATGGAAAGAAAAAAAATGAAGAATGAAGGATTGATTCTCCACTCCAATGTAATCTTGCCGAAGCGTGTTTACTCCCTCTATAAGGATCAATGCTTCAAATCCCCCCCCCCCCCACGGGTATTTTGAAGGATGAAAGAGTGATTAATGGTGTCATATGAAAACATTCAAGTGTCCGGCCCAGTTAGACTCGGCTTCCTGCTCTTCTACAATTTGATACAGAGTGAGGAGTCAGGAAAGGGCAGGCTGGTTACAACATGTCTTCTCTACGAGTTGTTTTTATCACATTGAAAGTTCAGGATTTTTTCATACTCTCCAGTCGAACCCTGTGAAAGAAACTCCTGTCGCCTCATAGGTTTCTCTTTGACGTTGACGTACAAGGGGGGAACTTGCTTTGTCGCGAGTGTTTTTTTGTTAATGTATTATTTTTTTCAAAGTACATGAAGAAATATATATTTTTAACCATCTCTTTGCTGTGCTAAAGTTGGTCAAAGTTCCACCTCAGGTTCGGAGCATTTGCATGAAATCAAGAAACATGATTTGCAGAGAAATGACGAAAGAACTTTTCAATGCTTTATTCATAGTTTTTGCATGCATAGATGATTCCAAAGCATGAATATGGAATGTATAGGTAAAATTACAGAGCTTAAGGAAAGGATAATAATCAATGACCAAAAGGAGTGAAAGGGAAACAAAGGGTAATCAATTTTGGGTGTGCAACAGTACAAGATAGATTCTCAACAAGAACCAGTGATAAAACAAATAAGAGAAAAGTTGCCATTGAGAAGAAGAAATACTGTATGATATACTGTCTAGGGAAGTGCGTACATAAAACATTGGTTGACACATTTCGCATAACTCTTGTCTGTTGTGTCTGAGTTGAGAAAGACATTAAAGCCCTTTCCATGTGCACTAAGCTGATCATTTCTGCTCGCCAGCTCTTAAACAAAGATAAATCTTTACTCATCCAGCGGGTTAAAATATTGCTTAATAATCATGCTGTACTGTATTGTTTTTTAACATAGTTTGGTGAGACTGAAAAGATGTGGAGTGCTTTCAGAAGTTGCTTGGGTCTTTAATGATATGACAGCCATATACACCAGAGAAGCTATTGTAAATATCAGACCAATGGTTTAGTTTGGAACAAAATCTGAAGCAATGATTCAGGGCACCCTCGTCCAATTTGCCTTTTCAGCAAGTTGGAAAAGTGAAAAGAAAAAAGAGTGTAGTTTGGTAAGAGTGATGTAACCTGTGGAGAACCTTAAATTAAATTAGATGGTGTTGTGAATATATCTAAGATGAGTTTCCTACCTATTTTCTTTCATCGTTACATCTCAATCTTTTTTTCCAAGACCTTCATTAAATAGTGATTGAAGCCAAAGTAAGTAACTTGAAAAGAGCTGTAAATTTTGAATTTAATCTCTTGGAGTCAGAGGCTTGGTTGATACGTTTGTACAGTTCAATGGCAAACATTGACTCCAACAGTGAAATCACTTGCTTCAAGGTATCAAACTTAAATGTGTATCTAATAGTCTTCAGCTGACAAAAAGGAGGGAAAAAATCATATTAATTTAAAGGTCACCAATGGCGGCCTTGCCCTCGACCCTCTACAATGAGAAACAGTAAGTAAGGAAAGCAGGATTATTGGAAAGAGAGGGGGTTCAGGGTGCAGGTGGAGGACTGAGAGCTGGAATGATTTTATTTTATACAAAATTTACAAGAATATGGCACATGAAACCAAATAATATTATGTTCCCTGTCCTTATTCATAGTTTCTATTCCGACTTCATGCAATCTATTGTTACAGGGAGTTATTTTCCCTTTATATTTCCACCATAATTCCATGTGGACAAAGTGGGAACAAAGATGTACAGTATGTAAGGATGGATGACGGCCCACAGTCTTTTTTCATCTCTGTTGTCCTATAGTCTCATGTGCTTATTAATGTTATCTTCTACTGTATCGATTGTGGATCATGATTGCCGAGACAAATATTCAGCCCGGATTTCCTCTGTTATTTTAATTCTTGGTCTGTTTACTTATTTGTTTTGATGTGACCAAAAAGGAAATTAAGATCCCCCCCCCCCCCCTTTATTCCCTTAGTAAGCTTATGTAAACCTTGCAAAAAGAACAGGAATGCATTTTTGTTTTAAAGCTGAAAGACAATTTCAAAATGTCTCTCTGAATATTATCACTTCTATGCTCATGTGTCCTCAATGATCCCTCCAATGTCATGGATCATTGCTGCTCAAAAACACAAGAGTATTGGAAAGACACCCATGATGGTGGGCTTAAAAGATGTTTAAACCAAAGTGTGTGATAAAACATGCAAAAAAAAATTCAGTTGAAGGTCCATTCTGAGGCCATATCGGAGATCCGAGGCCTAACAGTCAACAAATTGCTTTAAGATGCCATTATTCGAGAAATATCAAAATCCACCGATCTTGTCTCCACATCTTTATCAGGGTCTGGGGGTGGGGGGGTGGGGGGTTGCTGGATGTGATGCCAGCTGAGTGTGGATGAAGGCAGGGTACATCCACGAAAGGTCATCAGTAAATCAAATCAAAAGACAGCTCAAAAGAGTCAGTCACAGACACTCACATTTTACAAATACTTACGCCTGCTTTTGGACTGTGCGAAGGGAACAAAAAAAGCACCAACAATTAAACTAACATATGCACAGACGGACAAAACACCACAGAAGAACTTTCAAGCCCAGATTCAAAACATGACATTCTTGCTGAGAAAAGAAACATTGAAATATGTATAGTTGTGGTAAAAAATGTGGGGGAAAAAAATATTATTGAGCCTCTTTGTGTAGCTCACCTCTACACACACCGAGAGAATGGCACTGTGGAATAAACACAAACTGGACTTAACATGGAGGTCAACAATCACCACCACAACACTGGGTAGTAATTTGTAATCAGCAGGGTTTAACAAGTGAAAATATCTCAATTGCCAGCAGGACTTGAAACGCACTGTCGAAGTCAAATGACAATAAAAGCCAGCAACCCACAGTGTAATCTTCAATCAGATAATTATTACAAAGTCTTTTCCTCCACCGGCTACATGACGTCTACAAACTCGTGAAGCTGAAACACCACAGAGATTTTGCAGCAATAAAACACAACCATCAAGAGATATAATGAGAGCGACCCCGCTGAGCAGTCGCAGCTTTCTTATCTCATTGACAAGTCTTCTATTTTCTGCTCACTCTCATTTCTTCTTTATTTTTGACTCTTTGTTTCTTCCAGACTAGTGGCTCTGCCGTGGCCTTTTCTTTCAGTCCGTGTGTTGTCCTCCTTGTGTCATCAGTAATACACTTACTGGAGAGACTTAGTCTGGGGAAGATGTTTGAAATAATTATTTTAGTCTCTATTGGTGTTATTAATAGTATTAGAGAAAAGCAGAAATTACTCACTTACCCACTGAGGCACAAGCAACAATCATGTAAAAAAGAAAATACAAAGACATTAGACATATCAAAAAACTGAAATCTGAAATGTATATATTCCTCAATCAGTCAAAACTGTTTTTAACATCAGTTGATTATTTGAGTCATTATAGCAGTAGACTTATTCAAAACGTTGTGCCATTATCTTAATATCCTGTTTAATTCAATTTTGTTACTTTTCAGTTTTTCTCCATTATTAGGTCTAAATATACAAACTCTGCCTATTTTTAATTGTGTCGTATTGTATCCTGTTACACGTGTACTTCATTAGATGGATAGTTTGTCAAATCACTTTGCAAACATTTTAAATGTGCTGTGTGTATAAAAAAAACACATCATTATTTATTCTCATGATTTGTACAGATCCAGTAGCCTTAAAAAACTTCACAGTGTTACTCACATTCAGGGTTCAGTGTGTTTCCCAATGACTCATATAACGCAGGTGTTTATTTCCATTGGTTCAGTTGTCTTATCAATGTGAATTATTGATGTGTAGCTGTAAAAATTATCTGAGCAGTCAGCACTTTGGTGACTGGATCACTAATAAAGATCAGCTGAAGTTACATCACATAGGTTTTTTGGGGGGATTGTACACTATTTTGGACTGTTTAATTTCATCAGCCCATGAATGATAAATGGATTCATATAAAGCTCAACATAACACCTGTTGCTCAAAGAACAAGATTTATATGCAAAGGACAACAAAATGAAGCAGCAATAAAACACCTGAGATTAACCAACTACAAGCAGACAGCTCTTGTGGAAGTTAGCAAATGTTTTATTTAAGGCTGATAATTAATCACCGCTACTGTAGAAACTGACAAATGCTAATGCTAATGACAGCTTCAATAATGCGCTCTCAGATTGACTGAGTTACTTAGTTCCAGTAAACAGGTGTTTTTTTTTATTTATTCAGTCTCAAGTGCCAACAGTAGAGGCATTACAGTGGCATAGTTCTAATTTTATAACTATTGTTATTTTCGACACTGGTGCCCACTATATCATTTTTGAAAAGTAGAAGATTAAATCCATTCAGTCAAGCAATCTGCATTTTATTTCAAACTCATATCTCACTACAACATCTGTGTGTGGGGGGAAAAATGTAATTAGGCAAGGCAAGTTTATTTACACACCATTTAGATATGGAGCAATTAATGCAGCTTCACAACAACTTGGAAAGAACCAGTGTTGAGAGTTTCTAAAAAGAAAAACAAAAAAAGAAAAGAAAAGAAAAAAAGGCTAAAAACTTTTGACTTATTTGATAAACATTACTTTGATATCTTGCCTGGAGTTCATACAAGACACACACACGCGCGCACACGCACAGAAAGAGAGAAAGAGCGCAATAGTGTAATAGCAGGGCTTGTGGCGTCATTAGCAACATAACCTGTCAGAACAGACAGATGGGGAATAATCTTGTCGGATGATCTTCTGCAGATTGATGCGTTTGCTCTTTTGCTGGTTGGTGTGTTTGGTAGCTTTGTGGAAAGTGCTGCATAGATGTTAACATCATGGAAAAAAACAGGAATGAAACAAGCACAACCTTATTAAATATCAGTGTAGAAGATCTGCAGCTCATTTTACTTCTCTGCAGACTGAGGCAACTGAGTTTGTGATAACAACGTAGATTACTTTGGGATTTTTAATTTGTGTGGTCTTAGTTTTCTCCCTATTACTGATTTATTTTCTTGTAGGCGAATCTTAGGTATTCTTTTATGACGAACCAAAACAGGTTCACCAATTACAAATAATGACAGAAATGAGATTTTCCCTTAGTTTTTGTACCTTGTTTGAGACTTATAGGCATTACAAATGTGACTGTGAAAATGTGCCCACACCAATCAGTGGGTGAGCCGTCTCACTATGTGGCCTAAAACGTTGATCTACATCCCAGTGGGATCGAGATCAAAGTGTTCACATGACAACAGGAAACAGCAATGAGTCAGCGCCACAAGATGGATAAAACACAGAGATGAAAGGATCTGCATAAAGTAAAGGTAGAATGTAGTTGAAAACATGAATTAAAGTAATCAGAGGCTTTGGGATTAGTAAATTGCAACTAATCACATTTCAAACAAATCTTAGCATTTGAAACAAGGAGCAACATGTTTTAGTTGAAACTGATTTTGGTAGGTGGATGAATCCATAAATAGACTTACACAATAATTTTTAATGTTTATTTACAGGTAACACTGGGAATAATGTTAGCATTAGCTGAGGTATCTGCAGTCACAGTTAAATGTTATGTGTTGCCATGATATCAAAGAAATTCAAATAAATCCCTGTAATCCTGGATATTTTGCTCATTTACACACTTCTATGCCACAGTTTGAAAATTAAATTTTTCTATCCACCCAGGCCAAAAACATTCTCTCATCCATTTATCAGTAGCTACTGTTCAGCCGCTTCCGGTATGGAGGCTTGTTGTCTGACTTTTATTGTGGTACAAGTGAACAACCAGTTCATGTTCGCTGCAACGACTCCAGAACAAAACAAAAATAGTGACAAGCATGTTTCCCTCTCTCTTCTCTCACTCCACTCACCTCCGTCCCTTAAACACGCCTCCTCTAGGCCTGCCTCCTCACCCCGTAAGCAAGTCAACATCTTGGCCCAGAACATTTTACTTCAATCAATTACCAGATAACACTGAGCGCACTGCGGCATCAAAAGGTCAATAAAGTATGATCGCATGCTGGAACTTTCTGACTGAGAAACGTTCCGCAGGAATATATATTAAAGCATGATTAAATACATATTTTTAGCTCAATATTTGATCTTTTCTTGACCCTAAATAATGAAAATTAATGTGCTAAAGTCCTCGCCCTATTGTAAAAGGTACATATAACCAAGGCTGGCTGTTTCACTTTTCCTGCATCAGTGTGGGTTTATTACAGTGGACATGAACAAGCATGGCCACGTTTCATTTTGTGCTTGTTGAGGCTAGGTGCTCCATTCAACCACTCCATGGTCAACACAAGCAAACAAACCTGGATATTCTACAGTTTCCTGCAGATTGTTCTTGATACAATCAAATCCCTCATTTGCCTAACGTTGTTTGCTGTCGTTGGGACATTTGAAATCATTTGCAGGAGCAGTCACAGGTTTGTTGCCATCAAAACTCAGAAATAAGGCTGCCTTATTATACTCAGCCAGCCCCTGACAATGTTGGCTCCTCTGTTTTTGCTCCTCGGAACAACTTGTCTGCTTTCTTTAAGATGCTGCTGCCGTTTCATCTGGTCTGCGACTTCAGTGGGGACTGTCTGTGGGTGCAGCAGATGAGCTGCCAGCTCCCATTAAGCGGCCCACGTCACCAGGTATTCACCATGTCATTCAGAGTTTACAGGATGCACAGTCGGCAGCAGCGGCGGCGCAACCGGAGACAGCTTGTCGGATTAAAAAACGCACTTCTTCAAATTAGGACGCGAATGAAGAATGTGTGATTGAGCGATCTACAAATAATGTGCTGGCATCAGTTTGATCCACCACACAGGACTGGATCATCATTTCAAAAGCTTTTTCCTCGGTTTTCTCTCTGTAATTCTTGAAGCTGTCATCAAGCACAATTATATTAAGCTATAACGTTGACATCTTTATTCTCCTTGTGGCTGATTAAATCAAGACGTTCCAACTATTCCTTGGTACGTCTGCCAAGTTTAAGGGATCATGACAAGATGTAACACGGCAGTAATGATAACAGAACTATATTCTCATTATTTCTATACCGTCAATCTTAATGTTACCTTTTTTTAAACTCTTTTTTTAAATTCTGGTTCGACCAATGCTATAGCAGTTAGCACACATACAGTATCTTGTCTGTGACTGGTTTGCATGTTCTCCAAGTGTGTACAGTTTATTGTCACAATCTCAAAACACAAGAGTATGAGTTTTATGGATTGGCTATAGCAGAATTGTTCTTTTATGAACCCTGATAAATACCTCCAATCACTGATCAATAAATACTATTGCTCAGCTCCATCTGTGTTACTCGGAGTGATTCATAAAAACACCAGAGGGGATAATGTTATTTTTCCGAGCATGTTTTACTTTCTATCAATTTTTTTTCAAGTAATCCCAATAAAAAGAAAAAATAATAAGTGGAATTCTGAACTAATTTCTTGTTGTATTAGAAAACACATTTGCTTGTAGCAATTATGATGTCAAGACAAAGTAAAGATTTAACAAATGCGAGGGTGAGTAGGGGTAACAGACATGATATTTGTTGCCCTTTTACAGTATTTTTTTTTTCTTGTTTGCTCACTTGTTTATTGGATATTATAACATCGTATTAATATTTCTGTTCTGTGTGGATGCTGTAAGGTATATACCCCTGGAATGAATAGTTGTTTTTCCATTCTATTCTATTCTATTCTATTCTCTGGACAGGTTATCAGTCCATCACAAAGAAAACCCACAGACAGACACTCAGATTCAAACTTACAGATAATTTAAACCCACAAAGCAACAGGGAGAACATGCAAACCCTACAACACAGAAAGGCTCTCAGGGCTAGTGTGCAACCACAATGCTGTCTCAATAACTCTAATCTCACCCAAGAAACAGTTAAAAAGATGAGCGGGTGATTACTTTTCTTTATCTCACATGGCTGAAACATGGCTGAAATTGAACAGATTCACAATAATCCGGGTCATGATGAATGTACGTTTTTCATGATTAGATTTTCTTGACTCCCTGCAGGATTCAGGTGTTTTGACGGAGTTCATTTCCCTGAAGATCTTCCAACAGTCCACGAAGAACAATATATCATAGCCGCATCTCATTTCTCTTATTCTATATCACTGTTGTCCTCCAGTGTCATGTGACGTGGAAATCAATCCAGGTCTTCCATCACTGAGGTCGTCTCAATCCTCTTGCTTCAACAAACCACAGATTTCAATCGTGAGAAGAGAGAATTCATATATTTAGGGCTGCATAATATGGATGAAAATCAATATCCACATATTATTACACTGGAAACAGGCCAACAGTTCTCTGACAGTAAAGTGAATATTACGCTGCAGATAACAGTCGAAATCTATTTTATCATTTGGATCATAATAGACCGCAAAGTTTCTGAAATAAATGTCCTGTTGTTAATATATAAATGGAAATAAAAGCTATTACTATGTAAACTGGATGAAGAAAAGGATCAAATAGGAGTTGTGGTGGTATATAAGGTGAAAAATATCGCACTATAAATCCTCAAATTACTACAAATAAGCTATATTTTTGTGGTATTATTATTATTATTATTATTTAATGGGTTTTTGAGCATATTAAGGCAGCAGCAGCAGAAATGCAGCAGTTCCACATGGGAAAGAAAGTATAGTAATAATGCCTTGTATTCCAATAGGGTCGTTGCACCACTAAAAATATTTACACGAAACAAATAATGGATATATACATACATATTTATATGCATGAGAAGGGAGTGGATAAAGTAAAACAGAGATCATGCTGCATATACATAGAGAATGAATATGATTATACTTTCTTTTTTTTATCAAGGTATATGAGGTATATATATATACACACACACACACACACACACACACACACACACACACACACACACACACACACACACACTAGCATATAGTATACTATTGTATACTATATGTAAATTGAAAAAATTATTGGTAGAACACCATCACAATATTGGCTCAAATTGTTCATTACATTACATTACTGATTGCAATAAAACATCTTGGAGCATACTTAACTATATTTGTTACTAGCACTTGTGTAGCTTTTCTGAGTCTGTGCAGTTCCAGGTTTTGTACAGATCAAAGGTAAGTTCATTATTCATTCATGAGTTCCAGCAGATAAAACTGGATCTTGTTTTCTTCTCACACCTGGACGGCCTCACTCTTCTACGAAAGGTTCATACATCTACGACCTGCACACAACTTCTCATGCGCACACGGCATACTCCCACTTCTAAAGTTTTATTTTTCTTCTCGAGAACATCTTTTTTTTCTCTTGCACTTCACAAATGGAAAGTGGGAGAAGCGTTACCGGTACGCCTGCACAGCACGTTGGCAGGTTTTCACCGTCACCTGCAGCTGCTTCAAAAGCTGCTAGCAGCGTTTCCTACAAACTCATGGCTACAAAACCAGAGCCTGCTCACAGGGTGCCTCTGTTAGCAAAAAGAAAAATCTAAACAAACAATGACAAACTACCCACTCCAGTTTTTTTTTTTGTTACATGAACCAATGAAAAAAACTTTAAACATTTATTTGTATAAAACTTCCAATCGATTCCCATTTTATTCATGTCAAAGCAATTATTTTAACTCTGATCAACACATAACTAAAGACATGAACAGAAACAACAAACTGACCACTGATTTCTCCAAACGCAACACAATTGCTCCTGATATTTTAAGTGTTGTTTGATGAATAATCATTCAAGTGAGCTGTTCTCTGCCCCCTATAGGCCAGAGCTCCTCACTGCATGAGTTCATCACAGAAGGGTGAGCTCCCTGAGAGTAAGGTGCCCTCCAGGAGAAATCACTTCATTTCTATGTGATTGATTCAATTTGTCAGGAAGAAAACTAGTGTCCTCGGGGTATCTGAGTCCATTGAACAACTCTACAGAGTGTGTGAAATGGTTATACTGTAAGATGCGAAAAGGTGACACATCTAAAGTCTGGCAAATATAACTAATCACAAACCCAGGGCTCTCAGCTCAGTTTCCCCAAGCTGTCTGGTTGCCAAAGATAATAAAGAAGCCAAACATTTTTCTCTCTGCTTTATGAGCCTCTCCCATACAGAGACTTATTTCCTCCTCCTGAAAAGACCTCTGATTTCCTCCAGCGTGGAGCAGTGATGAGCTGGATACAAACCGAGAAACCGGACCTTTCGAATGAGCTTCGGCTCAAACACATGAAATGACTTCTTACTTCAGTGAGACTTTGGTGTGAATACAAGGTGTTGGGCTACGGAGACAAATGTCGGGGATGTGCGGCTGATTTGGAGTTTTTTTTTTTTTTTTTTTAAATGGGGTAGCTGACGGAGCACCGTGGCATCCACAGTCTCTGCTTTGCAGATTGAGAACAACTATTATTTGTTCCATGTGAGGGTGGCGTTAAGTGGGAGGTGAGCGAGGCTGTGAGGACCAGCAGGGTTCCTGGATGATATTTTGTCCGTGCCTGGGCCATCTGCAGCGTTGGAACGACTCTCCTGTTTAAGCAGTCGGATGTGTCCTTACATCTGTTTGTGAATTTTCTCACACTGTTGACACAACACGTGTGTGTGTGTGTGTGTGTGTGTGTGTGTGTGTGTGTGTGTGTGTGTGTGTGTGTGTGTGTGTGTGTGTGTGTGTGTGTGTGTGTGTGTGTGTGTGTGTGTCTGGTATCGCCGCAATGACCATTTAGTAGTTTTACACTTTCAAGGTGAGGACGTCTGGTCACCATATGAGGCCAATATGGCCACTGCCCACCAGGAGGGAAGAATCGGTGTGGTTTTCTACTGTGGGAGAAGTACTGATAAGAGACAAAGTACCAATTTGACCAATAGGTTAGTACAAGTGAAAAAGTACATACTCTGGAAACCCTGAACCTTTTTCCAGTGGTGGTGAGGTCACATACATTTAAGCATGCACGCACGCATGCGGAAGTACTTCTAATTTTGGAGGTTTTAGCATTTCTGTAAATTGATCACTCTTTAAATCCTCAATCCCGAATTATCTTCATTGTTATTGATAAGTAATGAGCCAGTTTATAGAATAACAGTATTCGAAAAGTACAGATATTTGTCTTCAAATGGAGTGGCTGAAAGTTAAAAAGTGATCGGGGAAAAAATACACTCAAGTTAAGTACCGATACTTGCTTTGACTTCCTAAACACAAACAAAAAAAAAGTTCATTATTCCAAGGTGTATGTGAGTGATCGTCTGTCTCTGTGCATCTGCTTTTTGCTCGACGTCAGCAGGGATCAGCTCCAGCTCACTGCAGCCTCGTCTTGGATAGAGCATTTACAGAAGATAGATGAAGGAATTTTGCTGTTGGACTAAAAAAAAAAGAAAGAAAGAACAAAAAACAACAATTTACCGGCTTCCACTCTGTAACGATTGATTTACCACATTTACATCTCTTACAGACGTCTTTCTCTTGGCACAACCTTGACAACCCAATAGACTGAGTTTGACTGAAATGTGTAAAACTTAAATGGATGACACAATGTACCACTCAGCCTCTGCTGTATCATTTGAGCAATTGTTCGCTGCCAGGATTGTTTAAGAGATGCAGTTTCAGGATTTTATCATGAGTTTTTAAAGAAATTGTTTGCATCAGTAAACTAAATCTCCTTGAATGGTAGTAATAATGAGAGGCATTGTTTACTTTGAGTCAGTCATCTACCTAATTAAGAAGCCATCAACATCCTCACACTTTTGTTACAACTTTTGCTGTAGATCTGGCAAATTTTTACACTTTGCTTTTTCTCCCACAACCATGATATGAACCCAGGTCCGCCTCGCTCAAGAGTTAACACAATATGCTTTGAAAAAAAAAGAAATCTCTGGGCATGAATAGGTGGCCGTAGCAGAGAGTTTCAAAAAGAAACAAGAACACCAATTATCACAGTTCCATCTATACTAGTACTCCTAGTATAGATGGAAAAGAGAAAATGAGTAACAATACAAAAACTTTAGACACGGTGACAAAGCTGTGAGAACAAAATACAAGCGGCCAAAGTTGGCCAGCTACAACTCTTGAGATCTCTGGTTAGTATCTCTGCAGCAATGTTGATGAGATTCTGTGACACCTACCTTAAAGCCATACATCTTCTTTTAACCTGAATTCACTCCTGATAATGGAGCTATGATACCATCAGGTGTGATTTACCAGCAGTAGCTCCATCCATCCATCAGGCTTGATCCAGAGCAGGGCGGCGGGGCGCTGGAGCTGATCCCCACTGATTATGGACAGGCTGCCAGTGGATCACAGGGCAAACACACACTCAGATAATCACACACGCTCACATTCACACCTACAGAATATTGTGAGTCGCCAATTAACCTCAAAGACATGTTTCTGGACCGCGGTAGGAAACCAGAACACACCCAGACATCGAACCAGTAATTTTCTCGTTGTGAGGCGACAGTGATAACCACTACTCCACTGTGTGGTGACTGTGTGATTTAATTTAGTTGCACCTGTTGCCAAACCACACAGCTTTTCCTGCTGCTGAGCTTATTTTTCACAGTGTCCTCCACTGTTGGTCACACACACACACACACACACACACACACACACACACACACACACACACACACACACACACACACACACACACACACACACACACACACACACACACACACACACACACACACACACACACACACACACACACGCACGCACACACACACACCAACTATGATAGGACAAATGCATTTTTCCTTTTGGTTCTTTATGACAGAAAAAGTATAATCCAGTGAGATGACCCGTTTAGCAGGTGACTCACAGCTCAAGGTGGTTCGGTTTGGTTTGGTGGTCCGCAGCCACACCCAGACACCATTTGGTTGGTGGCTTACCCTGCTGGGCAATAATACTATATAGTCAGCTGCTCCTGCCCTCTCACCATCTGGGGATTTAATGAGCCCAGAATGGTCTCATTGATGCCAACCAATTGCAGAAGCCATGCACGGTTCTTATGGTTAGTCAAGCCGCAGCACGACTCAGAAGCTTTTGGGGGAGCGGAGCAACGTGTCCCATACAGAGAGTTCAAGCGAAGCTCCGCATGACATGAAAACTGGCAAGTACCAACACACATCGTCATCTATTACTCACACACACTGGCTCTCCTCGCGTTTCAGTGTGCTGTATATCATTAGCTGTGAGTGTAATTGCTCCCGAAGTCATGTCAGAAATTTAATGACAGAAAACAGAACTGAGCAACAGGTTTAATAGTTTTCCATTATCTCTTTGACACATCTGTAATTATCAGGTCACGCGAGGTGATTTTTCATTAACCCCTGCAAATCATCCGGTGTCTGATTTGAAACTCTCTGTAATTATGCAAAGTTTGTTTTTCCTAAAATTTCTCCCACAGAAGGACATCTGATAAGAGGGAGGCCGCTTACAGCTTCAAGTTCCCCATTTTCTTTTCTTTTCTTTTTTTTTTTTTTTTTTTACTTTTTGCCTCACAGTATGAGGCAAAAAGATCAATATGGCGTGTTGCTCATGTTGTGCCCCGCAGTTCTTTGAGTGGTGTCGACTTGACATAGCCGCAGCAGCAGCAGCTGCGGCTGATTCGCGGGGCACTGATGGCGGTGAAATCCTCCCTGTGATCGAGGACTTTAAAGCGTCGCAGCGCTCCCAGAAGGCCTGAGAGCGGCTCTGTCAAAGCACTCTGATGCCGTTCTTCAGGCTTGGAGTGCTGGCGGGGATTTCGAGCCATAAGCATTTCGTTACAGAAAACACAATAGTCTAAAGTCGCCCTTTTGGATGCTGCTTATGCAACATCAGGCTGTGATCACATTTTCAAATGCCACGTGTTTAAAAACCACTCAACTGCCCATGCATCGCTAAAAACACATATAGTGGAGATATAATGGAGGTGGCTGTGGCTCAGGTGTGGAGTTGTTTGTCCTTCAATTTTCTTGTCAGTGGTTCAATCCCTGGCTCCACATGTCTAAGAAATCTAAACCTTGGGAAAGCAGCTGCCAGACTGGATAAATATGAAATTGCTTAAAGTCTCCATCTTGACAGCAAAAATGTTCTTGACATCATAGCCTGTCCCTTCACCTGCAGGAGGTTACCATGCCAACCAACAACTGTAAAATGATGGATTACAGGGTTTTATAATTCAGTATGATGGCCCACACAAATGACGCTTTTTGCTTACATGTCCATAATTTCCATTGTATGTGTTTTGATTTAGTTAATTGATGTATTCTTCTCTATTTTGGTGTATTTCCATGGCAGGATCCCAGGCCTCACACAATTACTCCTAAATTCCATGTTTTGTGTGGATGTATACAAATGTCTTGATGCTGTTTCATGTGTACAAAAAACAACAACTTTCTGTACATGGAAACATTTTGTTTCTCCATGTTTTGGTCTCAGTTTGCTCTCCAAACCTTTCCCCAATGGTGTGCAAGAACATAGCGTCAGCCAACACTATTATTGTGTGAATGTCCACACCGATGGCCATGACTTAAATTGGATGAAGCCTTATCCTGCTGCAGGTTGTGGGTTGCTGGAGCTGATCCCAGCTGACTATGGGTGAAGGCCGGATACAGCCTGGACTCGTCCCCACTCCATCACAAGACAAACACAATCACATTCATTTTGGGTGAAATTGTGAATGAGTACTTCTGGGTAATTTGTAAACTGCTTTCAGAGTGCTAAAAAGAAATGAAAAACACAACAGGTGTGAAAACTATTTTACATCATTTAACTAAGATCAACTAAGTTGGTAACAACTTCAAAGAAATACGTGTTGATTTGTTTTGTTTTTTGCAAGAGCTTTATTGTCACTTTTTTATTATGTTTCCATATTTTTAATCCAGTTTTATTTCAGGAGTGTCTAATAAGATATACGTTTCCACAGCTTTCATTTTGCGACAATGGGTGTATTTTTCAGATCTTGATTTCTGTTAAATAACCATTAAGAAATCAAACTCCTTCGTCCTTTTCCCTGTAAAAAAAAAAGCTGTCAAATTTCCAATGACTTGTCCTGTATTTGGCTTTTATGGATTTTGCATCCAATCAAAATGCAAATGCAACTGAACATGTGTCTTACCAAACAACCAAGCTGGGATTGAACAATAATTCTATTTTTACCAGAAATTTGTAATAATATAATAATTAAATAGCACTCACTCATGTGTTCACTATGATTTTGGAAAGATCATGTAAAACTTTAGCTATTGCTTTCAAAATATGACTGATTATCAACAATGATATAAAGCACTAGTGACACTACTTGTAATGGCATAGTACTCCTTTTAATTTTAATTCAATATCAAAACTTTAAACTCATTGTTTTGAGAGAAAGCTGATAAGTATCTTTGAAGGACACCAAGATGGAAAGTATCCTTTCCTATTTTTTATAAGTTTTCAAAGGTAGCAGCATTCTATGTGTTCAGATATATGCTATGTATCATCCTCGATGCATAGTACAAATAAACAGTTTCTCAAAGCTCGTAAAGTCAACTTTCTTCTGTGATGGGGAAAATTAAAGCTTGCCTAAATTAATATGTAGGGTGGAAATAATATTTCGACACAAGCCCGAGTCCTATTATTGAATCTTGATCACTATAACGTCACATTTAAAGTTAATATTGATTTTGCATTTAGCTAGTCATCAGTAACTGACCCTGACATATTCTCATTTGAGAAAACATAGTTTTAGTTGCTTAAAGGAAATTTGTCTTTTACGGATTTATATATTGTTGGAAAAGTAAACCAAAAAACTCAAGTTTAAAATGGTGCAGAGGGTTATCGGAAGAATAAATTGTTTCTTTCTTTTTTCAAGTCACCGGAAATTTAATGCTATTGTTCATAGGGACACAGGGGATAGGAGTTCACCCATCGATCACCATGACGGCTGCCGGAGACTCCATTTAAAGGTCCTGATGTTGTAAGATCCTACATACAGCCTACTACACTGCATGTTCACACGCAAACAGGAGAATCCACATTTTCTACATGCATTAGACCCTGTTACAACCTGCTAGAGACAGAATCACGTCCATGTTTGCTTGCTTGACTTCACCATGGATTGATTAGATGGCCCACAAGCACAAAATGAGATGCGACATCATGCAGTTGGACATAATGGTGGAGGAAGTAAACAAACCATGATCTGTCAGAAAGTCAAAGCTGTGGTAAAAATCAGAGCAACAGAGGAGATTCTCAATGATAAACTCCTCCCAGCATTTTGCACAATCGTGTTCACATATTCACGTTGCTCCTTTTCGCCTGGACTTCATCAAAGGCATTTTACTACAATCGTTCCAGCAAAGCAATCAATCAAGAGGAGCGCTTGGTATTTTGTGCATTTACTGACACATTTGAACAAGTAAAACCCAGCGAAACAACAGTTTATTTGCTGCTCAACATACAAGAGAACATCAGTGCCAGTACAGTGCATCAAAATCCATTTCAAATCGTAAACAGAGGGAGCTTCGACAGACTCTTAATCAAATTCTGACTCCATCTGGTGCTCTCCCATTATTTTTCATAAGCCGTTTCTAGCCTTGATGTAGGCCAACATGGGCTTCATCATATATCATGAAACTCACAGCAATGCCTGCTTTTTACACGCACATTCAGAATGTCTCATTCTCTGAAGGGAAAGATGAGAAACACGCCAGATTCTGCTGTGCAGAACGACACAGCTAATTACAAAAAGTAAGCATTTAGATTTGTAAAAAAAAAAAAAAAAAAACTCTTAACATGAAGCTGTTTCTAATTTTCTCTGAACAAAGCACCCAAGAGGAATCTAAACGGCACCTGCTTTTAATGGCTTCCGACAGCATTTTTCATGCAGTCGATCTAACCGGTTTCATTGTGTTTTCAAACTTTTATTTGTTCTCCTAAGAGGGGTTTCCACTCCTTTGAGCCCTGAAGAAATCGAGAACTACAAGGAGAATCAAAGAAGTCATCCTGAAATGTGCAGCACAATGGCCCAACCGGGGAGCGAGCTAATTACGTCTTAGTTCTTGACTGAATCCATGCAGATAAAAGTGACTTTACTGGCGGATCAGTCGTCCCTTTGACCGCTCAGACTTTGTCAACACAATTTAATTACGCCTCCATCGGTCACAGAGAAGGCTTGTTTACTGATGTTTTCCATTTCATAAGCCTTTGATTCTGCTTTTCAGACTTGCCTGTTTTGCTCCCATATTTGCAAAATAGCTAATGAGGAGCCCTTTTTGTGCCTGCTGCTTTTTCAAACACTCCGTCACGGCAACGTGGCCCCCGCCCCTCCCTCCCACATCTCCGCTCACATTATGTGCCCTAGGAGATCCTAAAACTGTGCTCCACAATCTGCACTGAGGTGATCTGCTCTGTCTGCGCCTCTTCCCAGCTGTGTCTGTAATTAACTTGCGCTGATTGAGCCATCAAGCCCACTCGACGTGCGTGACTGCTCATCTGAATCCCGTAGACGAATCGACGTGAAGCACACGGCGCACTGCTGTTTGGTTGATGACGTTGCCGTCTTCTTCCCACTCAACTTACATTGTGTTTCTATTTTCAGACAGCTGGGCATCTGTCTCTGTGCACACGCTCGAAGCAGAGGTGGCGAAACGAGGGCGAGCCGAGCGAAAGTAAGACGCGAGCGCAGTCACCCAAACACTCGCCGTTTAATCCGGGGAGCTTTATTAGCAATGATTCTGAGTTATCTCTCGAAAGCCTTGTAGGCCCTGGCTCAGTGTGAGGCAGCACTCAAAACACAGGGCGCCGTCTCTCGTGGGCCAAATTATTAGAGCTCAAAAACACTCTTCAAAGGCCTTTGTGACTTATTCCTACAACCCACAAGCACTAATTTCTAGCCACGGGGTTTGTCTGGGTTCAGATGGGGGTTGTTAGGATTGTTTCTGGGCCAATTATGCAGAAAAAATAAGCCATCTTTATTGCCCGACAGGGACTGAACTTCAACTCACTGATCTTATCATCAATTTGATTTAGAAACCTTAGATGCACTTGATGGGTTTCCTCAGATGTTTGGGATCTTGACAGTGTTTTATTAGCTCAGACACACTGGCTTAACTCTGTTAGAGAGGCATCGCTTTGGAACAGGAGATTAGAATGACTGTCTGGGATAGCGCCTCTGTTTATTAGGATATTGAGACAAATTCAATTATACAGAGTGCCACATTTTAGCTGCAGTCACCCTATGAACTGAAGAAGTATTTTTGAGAAATTGACCACAAGCTTGAGAATCCTTATGAGTGAAAATTCAGCATTACAATTTTTTTTTAAACAAATTTGACTATTGTAGTAATAGGTGGCTGTTCGTGAGGAGTCTGTGTATGAACTGCAAAACTACAAAGGAATTGGCTTTAGGGGATGAATAAAAGTCTCTGGATTTAAATCCAATTACAAATTTCTCCATATTGCATATTTGTCTAACAGCTTCTCATCACAGAAAGGTAGCAAATCGTCAAGCAGAAAACATGTGGCAGCATTTTAGGAACAGACACCTACAATAAAGCGAGAACTGTTGTTGCTGATTCACTGCAACATATGGTATGTCTTAGGGAAAAGCCTGTGTTGGAACATAAAGTGAGACTCACTGTCACAAAAATCATTTTGAAAATCATTTCAAAATAAAAACAAACAGTGTTGTTCAAGCTACAACTCACTCTTCTTGCAGTGAGGACATTGTACGAATTGTTGACTCGATAAACCTTTCTACTTGACCAAATTAAGCTTTAATGACCAGGACAAACTTAAATGCGACAGCAGACTTACGGCACCGCATTTCGAGAGGAACACAAACTTCATCTTTCAAACCAGCCATACAGCTGAATCAACACTCCTCTACCAAAGTTTCACACAAAAAAAAAATCAATCTTTCATGATCCACGATTTAATACATTTTGAGTTTAGTTTTCCATTTATTACAGCTCGCTGGACCTGGCAACTGAGTGCACAACTTTGATTCTGCCAAAAAAAAAAAAAAAACCCTGTGCCAACAAACATACATCCAAAAGTGATTTGTCCCCTCACTTCAAATAAACAGTCTGGCTTGAGTCTTGAGGAGACTTTCGAGTGAAAACCACTAACTCCTCTTAAAGTTTGGTGTTTTTTGAGCAGAGTTCAGCTCAGATCAAACAATCCAGCAATGATAGAAAATAAAATGCTGCACATGTGTTTTGTTATGGCTAGGAAGGTCGCTGTCATAGGAGAAACAGTGACTCACCACTAATCCATTGAAAATACATGTATATTATATAGATGTACAGTGCATAGATAGACAACTCACACATTTCTGACACTGTCAAAATTTTAACGCAGGTAGTCTTTGGTTGCATGATCATGACAACAGCAGTCCTTGAACCTGTCCGATAGTGCAACGTAGGACAACCGATTTAGAGCCAAGGCCAAAGGTATCGCCATGATTTCTCACGACTGTTGTCTTTTATCAGGAATGGGAGATCACACAGTGTGTCATGGGCATGACAGATCTTTGTTCTGAAAAGGTACAAATTTCAAGAAAACAAATATCTGTTAAATGTTGGCGAGAAAAGTCCTGATATTCTCAGATGTTCTCTTCATTTGTTGTTAACAGAAGTTCTTTCTAAGCACCTGGGAGTGACAGTAATAAGCACTGGTGCCTCACAGTAAATTTGGACCTGGGTCAAACCTTTTGAACTCATGGTTTCCATGTAAAACTTGCTAAAATCCAAACTCACAACATGCTGTTTTTCAAATTGAACATCCGCTTAATTTTTTCCAAAAATAGCATTTCACTTGTTGGCAGCCTCAGTATTACAAAGCCACATAAAAAAAAAAAAATACTTGGAACTGACACAGAGAGTGAGTGGAAGGCACTGATACTGTATCATCTACAAATTCAGCGAACATGCTTCTTTTGTTGTTGTAGGAGAGCACACGGAGAAGCTTCAGATTCTGGGCATTGTTTGGGAAACGGCCTGCAATGAAATTAGGAGAGACAGCAGTGAAATGAATCCTGGTTGGTCTCTCGCTCCAGTTAATCAGATAACAACAAAAGGCAGCAGAGCATGGGGGGAATGTGTCAGCAGGAAGTTACGGTCTTGAAACTCCAAGAGAGGCATAAAGAGACGGAGCATGTGAACAGCAAATATATTTCGGGGATGAAGGCATGCCACAGTATCCTTGGAGGACCACGCGTCTAATTGTTTTTGTTACGGATGCACCAGCAGGTGTCAGCAAAGCAAATGCTAACTGGGACACACACCAAACAGCCCCTGACATGAATTATTCACCCCAAGCCTGAGATTCGTTGGGCAAAACTGGAGCATGAAGTATGAGAAAGACAAAGTGAGCACAACCTACTGACGACAGCGAGGCGAAAGAACTTAAGAGGTATTTCAGTAATCACATAAGAAGTCTGGCACAAAAAACACGCATGGACATCTTTACATCACGACTCCATATAATGTCATTTTCTCGAAACGGATTCTGATGTTTTGGCATCTTATCTACCCTGAAAGATGAAACAAATGACACATTTGACCGTGTCTGTGACTCACCGACTCTCAGACAAGCCGCAGTCGGGAGTCCCAACTCCAACACTGCCTTTGATATCTGTGTCACAGAGGGAAGAACGCTAAAAGGCTCAGGCAGCAGTTTGAACATGACATCAACACAAGTCCTCTCAGCTGATGTAACGTATAACAATAACGTGCCGATCAAATAATGAGGCATTAACTTTCACAAATTGAGCTTCCGCTGCATCTCGACGATCGTCCCCGAGACGCCTTTTGAATTGACAACATTGGCCATGGTTGCTTTGGATTCACAAATAAGTAAAGCTGGCTGCTTCGAGCTTCTTTCATAAGAGGATTTTCCGCTCTTCTCTGGTGTATGACCCTGGAAATTAAACATTCTGGGGCTTCAAGTACAAAAAAAAAAACATTAATGCAAAAACTACAACAAAAACGCAAAAGCAGCAGCAAACATTGGATCACAAATAAGCAATAACGTGACACAAATTATTGTGATGTTGGCTTTTTGCAGTTGGCTTTTTGCAGTTGTGTTATGGGCTTTTTCATTGTGTTGCCACTTGTGGACAGTGACCGTACTTTAATGACCTAAATTAATATTCATCAACAAAGGCCAATCAAATTTATAACCTATGTTTTTTTGACAGATTTCCTCCTTGGTTGATCGCCATCTGAGATGACAGAAGGCTGTTGTTTTCTAAACTGCTGTTTCCCAAGATAAACTGTGAATTTAGTTGGAACGATGGTAGAGGGAAATGAGAGTCACATTTTGTGTGGTGATTTTGTGCTGCAACAAAATTTAGTTTTCAGAAAAATCCAGCTATATTATGAACATTTCCAAAGTCACTTTTGTAGTTTTCAGTTCACTATAAGAGGTAAACATTTGTTTAACTGAGCTCATTTCTCAATGATTTATTGAATGTCCACATAAGGAAAGAGATATAGAGCGAGTAAAGAAATATAAATGATACAAAATCAAATGCTCATTTGAGCTGTGAACTATTCACTGAAATAAACTCCTAGAATGTCTGCTACATCTTTGTCGAGCATGACAGAAAATCTAATTTTATGACATCAATCTGACCTACTTTGTCTTCAATGTAAACCAATTTCATTTCACAATATTATAGCATGAAGGTTTTGTAATGAGACTTGACAAAAAAGTGACATTTGACAAGTGGCTTCCTCAGGATACCTTCAGTCATCAGTGTTGTTGAGCCTTATGGACGAATAGAAGTTTCTTTAAATGCAGAAAGTGGTAATTATGGATCATCTGTCATAAAGTTGAGAGCTGGAGGATGTTCTGCGTGGATTGGCAGCTGCCTCCTGTGTAGTGTCAGCCCCATTTGCATCTCTATATGGCCTCAGTGCCGCCTTCAGCCATCAGCTGTCTGTCTCGTGTCAGCTGGATCTCTGAGTCTCTCATTTGCACTTGCCTCCTTTGCTTTATCGCTCACTCCCAAGTGTGCACGCACTCTCTTTCCTACTTCTGTCATTTTTTCTTTATTTTTAAGATTCTCACTCTCACTTCCTACAAGCTCTGAGGCTGCATCCTGTGAGAGCTGCGATGAATGAAGATGAGATTAACATTTAAAGTTATGGGAGCTGTGACCACACAACTAAGCATATGAACATGTTTAAGTAGCAACATATTTGAAGAAAACAGATTTTAACCACGAGCACAGAAATTTATGTCGCAACCTGTTGGAAGAGTCTGCTTTCCTTAGTATTTCCCCTTTTGCTAATACCATATGTTTCTCATGGTGGGCAGGTAGCAAACGACCTTCAAATCACTGACAGATCTGCCCTTTCCTTTAGAAAATATCCTTTGTGCTCAGCATTTATAGTTAGGCTGTGTGGGTGAATCATCGGTGCATATTTATGTTAGTGTATCCATGAGTGCACTCAAGGTCCACATTTTTATTTTCCTTTAAAAAAAAATGTCCTGGTTATTATGTTTCATTTCTGTAACAAAAAATCTACTGCAAATGGTCTTGTGCAACATTTTCAGTTTCATTTTCTTCCACCATCCTCCTCCTCCTCCTCCTCCTCCTCCCCCCCAATATCTCCCGTCCCCGTCTATCTTCCTCCTCAGCCATTCTCATCAGGCAAACAGAGCCTGCCTTGCTTTCCAAAGCAGGCGCAGTGAGCAGCTATCGGCCGTCACATCTTATCTGAGCTTTTTCTCTTTTTTTCTTTTTCCCAAGGAAAGGACACAGAAATCCAGAGGAACCGAGGCTCAGAAGATGGTTATAGCCATTAAATAGCTCGACTGTGATTTAACTCAGGAGAAGGTCCTCGGTTTGAGCGCAGGTTGATGTTTTGGGCCTTTCTTTGTGGATTTTTTATGTTCCTCTTAGGCATGTGTGTTTTTTTCTCTGTGTACTGTAGTTTCCCCCCACAATCCAAAAACATCAATTTGAGGCTGACTATATAAAATAAAGTAAAGAACATGGATAAAAGGAAAATCTTGCAAATTCTCCTCAATGTGTTTTGTTCACTCTTGGAGTCCCATGAATTTTTGGCCGCTGCGTATTTCTGGGTCATTTCAGGGGACTAAGTTAAATCGAGCAGAGTTTGGATCCATAAAACATTTATTTTTCTCAGAGCGGCCCCCATTCAGTCAGTTTCTATGAGAAAGACGGGTATAATGGTTTATTTTACAAAGGCAAAGCTGATAAAACTGATCAGAAAATCTCTTTGGATTTAATCTTCCATGTTGCATATTTTGCTGCAGGCTGTTGTTGAACCCACCGAAAGCGGCACATTTAACATAAAATACATATTTTAAAGGGCTAAATACTGGACCAGCTTTTCTGCTTTCTTACGTGTGACAATATCTGATTTACCTTTTCTCTACAGTTTCTGCAGCTTCTCAGCTGCATCTTTGGATGCAAGACTTTTATGTGAAGATAAAGTTGTATTTTATTGCAAAATAAACAAAACAATTGTAGCCCTGTCTTCTCAACAAGACGATCATAAATTCTCAGCTTGTTTTTCCGAATTCGTTCAGAACAGACTGGTTTATTGAAAGAAGGAATAAATAAAGCACTGCATTTATTAAACATTGTGAGTTAGCCAGAAGATGGAAATTAAAGTCTCCACTAATCACCATGAGTTCAAATCAGGGCTGCTGTTGGTTATGTTCAGCCAACAGAACTATGCTGGTCAGAAATGGAGGACATTTGTTGTTTTAATGAAATAGAAATGACGATAAACTATAAAATAGGGTAAACTACAATATAATGTTTTCTCACAATCTTTTGAAAAATCTGCAAAAAGCCTGATGGCACGGTGTTCTTTTTTGTATTGAAATAGTGTAGTGAAACATTTATCTTAATGGTTTGGGAATGAATTGGAAGATAACTGTCGGTGACACTCAATTCATCATGTTTTATCATCTTGACTATCCGTCAGCCTTCTTTACCCGCATTATCCAACTGCTGGTTGTGGGAAGCTGGAGCCAATCCCATGTGATGCACAACAAACACAACAAGATCATATGAACAGGCACCAGTTGACCCATGAAACCATCTCAGTGGATTGTAGGAAGGAGCAGGAGAATTCACACACACACACACACACAGACGCACACGCACACACACACACGCACACACACACACACGCGCGCGCACACACACACACACAAGTGAGTTGTCAAAAAGCAGAGACGAGGTGCTCTGACACAATGGTTGTCTTACAAAATTAAGGAATTATTAATGCTGCACGGTGGAGTAATAGTGAGTAATCTTGCCTCACAGTGAGAATATTCCCAATTCTTTGTGGAGTGTCCAGAATGTCTCCACTTTGTGTCTCTGAATTTTGTTTCTGATAAAGAAGTGATATGTCTCAGTTGCCTTTGTCTCCCTGTTTGCTGGGATGGGTTGGGTCTATAAAATAAGACTTTATTCATCCATATGGAGAAATTTCGGCCCCATTTACACAACAAAGTTCGACTAACACCACGAAATGGCAACATTTTGAAAACTATCTCCTTATACATGACAATGGCAGAATGAAGACGATGTAGTTTCCAAGTGGGGCCACTAAAACTACAACACTCATGAATGTACACAGATAACAGAAATACCATTTATCTGCCTTTCTTCTTCATTTCTATCTATTTTATCATCAGTTGTATGTAAGGACATAATGTTTCTCCACACAGATATAGTGTATCTGTATAAGTTTGATATCTTTGACAGGAAATTGGACATACAACTGTTCGGAATCATGGAGTTACTGTTTGTGGACGACACCATCAAAAGTCTTTTGAAGGAGTGGCCCAGCTTTGAATTGCGGTTCTGAAAGTCGTTAATAGAGGAAGTTATAGCGGGGCGGGGGGTAGATATAGTACGATATAAGTATGCATGTTATTGGTGAAGATCAATCCATTTCAAAAGTGAACAGCATGAATTCATTCATTCATTGTTATAGTCAAACCTCTCACGCATGAACAGAACTTTTTACAACAATCGCAGTACGCATGTGCGATTTTCCAGTTGACACCAAGATGGAGAATTTTCAAAGTGTTGCATTCTGAAAGCCGTTTTCAAAACGTTACGTTTTCAGTGACTGACAGCGAAAGGTTCCAACTTTCACTTGAAAGCACTGTCATGTAAACGCAGCATGGAAGGGGACAGATTAGTATTAAAGCAATTATCATGAAATGCAATACATATTCTGTCCTCTGCCAAAACACAGTGAGGCAACAGGGAGAATTTGTCAACTCCAAACAGGAATAAATAAAGTCTAGTGGCAAGTACTTCACAACCATGCAGCCAATGTTTTATCATGTTAACTTTCAAAACAATGCCCCTGCTCAAAACTCAAAACTCGCAAAAGTGATTTGTTTGCTTGATGTACGTTATCTGAAAAAGGTTCTCCTGCCAAAGGAGCACGACATGTGACAAAGTGTACTGAGACGATTTGAAATGGGAACACATGTCCTTGCCTTCAGGGGTTATTGGTGGATATTAAAATGGAAAAAAGAGGTGGGAATGGTTGTGTGAGACACGCCAGATAACCTTGAGCCAGTCACTTCACATTTGCATTGGCTTGAGGGCTTTCATGAATGATGAAGTCTAAATTTACATAGAAATGTTGCGCATTTATCTCACACAACTCTCACAGTGACTTGCAACTTCAACAACATACAAATCTTCACTTCCTCAGTGCAACATTTCTCACACCTACTTATGTTAAGGTGTAAAACTTCAGAAAAAATAAAACATTACCACTTTATTCCTCAAAAGCATTTGGATGATGAATCAGATTTTAGATAAAACAACAAGAAACAGTGATCCTTGACAAATTAAGGGTTAAATGATTTACACTTGTTAAATCAAGGGACGACTTGATAAATAGATCTTTTTTACGTTATTCAGAGAGTTTATCGAAAGTCCTTGAATTAAAATGGCGAAGAGGGAAAAACTGAGACAGATCTTACAGAAAGACAGATCAGTGTCTTTCATTGCTCCATCTCATCTTCTCAAATTGCCTCTTTCTTGCAGTTAGAGGATTGAAAAAAAAAATGCAGGAGAGAAACCTATGTTGTTTTTGCAGCACACTCATTTACACTTATTTTTGCCCTGAGGTAATTTTTCTCTTCTCTTCTATTATCTTCTCATAAGCAGTGATTCGTAATACACTCAGTTTTATTCTGTAAGTGTTTTGTTACTTCCCCATCCAGCTCATCGTTGGCTGCAAACATCCTTCACACGAAAACCTTGCTTCTGAACACAATGCACCTTTCTCACAGCTCTTTGTAATTTGGTAAAGCACTTTACAAAAAAAAAACGATTTAGCAGAAATTAAACGCCATTTTTAGAAAATATGCAGTTTCATACGCTGTTTAAAGTGGTGATCTGCAGTTGATGAGAACACAGTCAGAGCCAAAATCGCAATCAAGAAAGTCATTTATCTCAGTGTATTGCCTCTCTGTGGTCTCGCAGGCCTCACAAAACGTTGAAGCAAAGTCCAACCGAGAGGAAGAGACTGATTAAATGTTTACAACCACCTTGCCTTCCACCTGTTTTCTCCGTGTGATAAGAGTTTGAGCATCCTCGATTAATTAACGGGGGAATTTAAAAAGCGCCATGTTTGAAAGAGGATCTGCACAAGGATTAGATCTTTCTGTCTTGCAGGATATTTTTCTTTCGCCCTATCGAGGACTGTGAGGCTTGCCTCCAGCAAGAAGCGAATTTGAATAAATTATATTAAATGATGCAATTAAAAAAAAAAAAGCTTCAAATCCAAATCTAAATGTCGAAGCAGTTAAAAAATTAAAAAATAAAACGTGCACTGAAAGTTTAAAAAAAAAAAATAGATGCAGTGCAGTGGTTTAAAATACCAAACTACCTAAATTTCAATATCAGCAGTGATTAGTGTTGTCAACTCCATCAACAGAAAATCTTTTCATTATTTTTTTATTTAATTTAACCTTTATTTTCCTAGAAAAAAACCTTGAGATTAAAAATCTCTTTTTCAAGTGTGTCCTGGCCCAAGACAAGCAGCAGTACATGAAGGTTCAATACAAAACAGGCACATAAAACGCATAAAACACAAGAAAGAACAAAGAAAATCTTAGTTAAAAGATCAAGGCTTGAATGCAAAAAATATAGTTCAAAGACCTCACATCGTACTGTCTGTCTTCTCTTCAGAGTCCACTCCTGATGACAAGAGTCTCTTTACCCATTATTTAATCAAATCTTTAGGAAAGGGCACAGTAGAGAAGGAGTGTAAAAGAAGAGGGACAGAGACTGAAGAAGATAACTTGTGATTGGTGTGATCTTGTCATGCAAGATCACACCATTGCAGAAACCAGACTTGTGAAAAAACAACTTTAATGATCATGTCCCAAAAAAACACCGAAAACATCCAAAAGGAAAATTGTAATTCTAGTAGCGGGGTGATTTATAAATAATTTGTTTTGTTTGTGTCAAAAAATACTGACATTTAAGTTTTGCTCCTTTTAGTAAGTCGTGTGGTCTTTAACTAAATGAGAGTAAGAACGTACATCGTACGGGTTGTCATATAACCTACGTAAAGTTTTATGCTTACTGAGCATGATGAATGCTGGGATTTGTGAGGCTGAAAAAGAAGAATCTGTTTGATCCTTTAGACACATTTGACAGCGACTGATGATCACCTTCAGGTGTTCACCTTCAAATACAAATTTTTAAGAATAGTAAAAGTAGCAGCAGAAGAATAGTTATAGACTTAGGCTCAGTCAACAACAACAAGCAAGCACAAGACCATACAGAAACAAATAAGGTAAAGGGAGGAAAATAAAACACAGTTGTGATACCAGATGATCGGACAGAGATTGAACAGAAAAAGCACAAGAGCTGAAGAGTGAACAAAGTGAAAGAAGAGACATGAGAAGGTTGACAAGACATGAGACAATAACACGACGATGCTGAGAGCAAGAAACTCTAGGAACAAGGTGGGAAGCTAAGCTATGACTAAAATCCAAGGATGTGTCAAAGTCTGAGAGACGCAGATATGACAGAGACATAACACAATACAAGAAAAAAAGAACTCTCAAAAATAAACATATAGTTCTTCATTGATATTTTGAGCGAAGTTGCTCTCTTTTGTACCAGTCACTAGAGCCAGTAAACAAATCCAGAGTGAATTAATGTTGTTCAATTTGGGAATGGTTGAATTGAATATGTGTGAACTGTGTGATTGTTTTGGAGCTTGTGTAATATCACAAGTGAAAATCTGCACTGATAAATAATGAAAATAAAATCCAGCAATACTAATTTGATTTGAGCTGGTAAGCTGGCACAAATGGAGGAAGGGTCAGAGTTTATATTTACAAATCTGCTCAAATGAATATTTGGCACAGAGACATTTGCCATTTTGTAAAATGTTCCAAGAGTTTTCAGGGAGTGACCTTATCATGTGGCAGCTACTCAGTAATGAGATGTGACTGCTATTAGTATTATTTTAGAGGGATGATCTTAATGATCTTTCATATTTAGAGGAATATGCACCCTTGGTGGTGCATTGGGTTAAATCCTGACCTCGACAGTGTGTGTGTGTGTGTGTGTGTGTGGGGGGGGGGGGGGGGGGGGGGGGGGGGGGGGCGTTCTGGTTTGAATAACTTTAAAACCAGCCAAGTTGATGGTGTAGTTTTCAATGACTTGGCAACCCCTGCAAAAAAAAGGAGCAGCCAAATACTCTTTCTAGAGGAATATGCACCTCTACACCTAAAATCTACATTTTTAAAACATCAATAATGTGCACAGAAGAAAGGACATGAAAGACAAGGTGATGGAGTTTTGCAGGACTGCAGTGCATCTGTAAGCACAGAAGGTCAGCCAAGGCATTATGTGCTGTATCAGAGTCCATGCTAATGTAGAGTGATTGTGACATGGGCCCAAGCAGTGCACTCTGAACACACTCATTATTCCACTCTATTTAAAGTTCATTGTCAGTCAGTATATAAAACACATTAGCCATGCAGATTATCACACAAGGACAGCAGCAAGAATGTATAGGCATCAACTGCATGTTTATGACTGCGATATTAACATTCATGGAGTTTATAGAGACTGCAGCCTCATGATGCACAGCCAGGGGATAACAGAAAAAAAAAAAGTAGAGTGATGTGGTTAATGGGTAATCTTCATTTATCTTATCTTCACTTTGGTGCGAACCATTTACATAATTTAATATAACAAATGTTCTGTTTTTCAAAGCTATTGCAGATAATAAAGTGACATCGCAGTGAGATAAGTCAAAGACTGCCTCTTCAGTGTGAGTTGTGTGTTTGGCTTCACGTTCACCCTCAGACTCCAGCAGTATACTGCTGTATAGGGTGTCAGCCTGTCGGGGCCGTTTCCCTGCTTTCCGAGAAAGATTTCACACACAGATATATTTGCCTCAAGTGCCTGCAGATTCAGGGGGTTTAGCCACACACATTTTGTGCCTCCTTCAAATTCTTAATGTCGTCTCACTATTACATTGCATTACTTCTGACATATTGCCTTTGCAGATCTATGACAACCCACCCCCATCACCACCACCCCAGCCCAACTGATATTTGGAAAATACCACAAAGTGCAATGAGTGAAGAAAAGGTTATTCCTGATTTGTTCTCGGTAATTAATAAGCCTACCTCTAACTTGTAACGTATTGACTTGTCAAACAGAAAAAGACATTAGAAGAATTGTACTTTTACAAATATAGATTTGTTTAGGTCTCCCCTAAGATTTAGGACATTAAATGTGCCATATATTCATAGCTTCTTAAAAGCTATGAAATCAAAAAAGGCAAATCAAAAAGCTACCTTAATAAAGAACAGATCAAGTCAACGGTCCCACCTGAGGTGTCCTGCAAGTCATCATGAGTCATTATAATTGCAATTTTTCAAAATTAGATTCAACATATGGGACGTGACCTGGAAATGGATATAGTAATTGGAATATTTAGTCTTTTTTTCCCCCCTATAGACTTTCTTGTTTATCTCTAAGAATGCTTTAAGTTTAATGGCACAAACATTACAGTGAAGCCCAATTCTGCTGGAGACAACCTCTGACACCAACATTCCCAGGTTTTAAAATTAAGCAATGGTTGGTTTCCCAGGTTGGCTGTAAATTCTACACAATAACAAGTATTGCACGAAGACTGCAAATTACTTCTCTACATATCTAATAATTAACTGACATAAATAAATAGTTCAAAGACTAGATTCTCACTCATTCAGGATCCATGAATAGGGTGTCGACTGTCTCCGTGATGTAAATGTAATATTAAAATAAAAAATGTTTTGTACATATGTTATCCTAAATCAATTTTACCTGCTTCTTCTTTAGTTTTCTTCTCTATGAAACACATTGAGTGGCCATTTAAATGGCTATCACGTCTTTATCTCCTGGTCTGCTTGCTGTCTGTTCCCTTATATGGATTTTTGCTTCAAGTATGGCCACTTTCCATCATTATTACCATACATAGCAGGTTCTCTTTCTTAATCCTGGTTCAAAAGAGAACACATACTCACTTGCTTTTCAATAGAATAGTTTCATTTAACCATCGTATCTCACCAGCTGGTTGCAACCCTTCTCTGTTCTCCTTGTTTCTTTTGTTTAATTTCATTTCAACGTCCACTGATTTTGAAGGGTAGTGTTGTGTGCTTTTGGCTTAAAGTTGCTTGTGCTGTCAGGATGGGTAAGCAGCTTTCTCAATGTGGGAGAAGCCCACAGGAGTATAGCCACACGCACACAAAATGTCACTACCATGCAGAATAATCCTGGTGCTGAACGGCTTAGTGAGTGTAGTTTAATTGAGGATAGCGACAAAGCTCTGTGAACAAGCTCTCCTCCGAGAAACAAAAAGTTGAAATGAGAATGGGTGCTGGGCAAACAAACCGTGCCATGATGTGAAAACCAAATCAAATCCAACAAATTACTTTGTACTAATCATACAGCAGAAAACGAAGCCTGTGGGGGACAGGTCAACCTCAGTGTGGAACAATGTGTTTTGGTCACAGTGGTAAGCCGGGTTGAAGTAGGGGATACAAATATGGAGATCTTACAGTCAAGGCAGTCTGACTGGTGGTTACACTGACTTGAAAAATGAAATGGATGTAAAGAGAGAAACTTCAGAGAAGATCCATGGGTGTATTGTGTGTAACATTGAGTGCAATAGTAGAGGGAGTGGGGAAAGAGTGAGATGGCTGTAGATGATAGTCATGCAGCCCTGATTTTTGAAGCTGTAGCACTGAACAACTCACTAATAATTGCAGCCGATGTAGTGATTCAAACTCAGCATGAGCCTTAGATTATCAACAAAAGAGAGAGCAATCTGTAAACTGCAAACTCAGACAAATAGCCACAAATCCAACAATCGACAAGTTGGACTGTTCAGGAAGCGAGGAACAAAGTCCAGAAGCCTCCTTGAAAATGCAGTAATCAGGACAAATGGACTTGCGACTCGGAGGACACCATATTCCTTTTGGAGGACACGTTTATGACTCTCTTATAATTCAATTCCCAAGGTGAAGAGCAGATCAGTCAAATATTACACACACTACTGGCTGAAGGGCGGGTTGTGGCTTGGAATTGTCACATTTTGATTTGTGGATCCTCAGAGAGGCCCAGTGCGGACTTGCATTCATTTACGCATTATTCTATTGTGATGTAGTTTCTCTTTTATCCACGTCCAATATACTTGCCTCCCTGGGATGAAAGATGGATGGTGGTTGTCAGGCCTGTGTGATGCATTGGGGCCTGTGTTAAACTCTGTCACTAGTCACTATCATACGTCGCTTCCCAAGGTGGCTGCTTCACATCCACATCTCACACTGGCGATGACTTAAAAAAAGAAGAAGAAAAAAAAAAAGAAAAGACAAGGCCACCATTAGAATCATCACAGCAAGATTGACTGGACATTGGCTGCCTGTACTTTAATATTCAACAGATTCAAGCTTGACCTGACATCATCTGAGGCATTGATCTGTGATCTACATTTAAATTTAGCCAAGCAAGTGCATATAAAATGGAAAAGACTGAGATCGGCCACATATAGATGACAATAAATTGTTACGTAAAATGTCAACTTTGGGTCACTTTCAGATCAAATTCAGTCGACATATGTCAAAATATTCAATCCCCTTCGGTGTTAATAATTTAAAAAAATTTTTTAACTGCGTCTGATGCTTGTGGATAGCAGAGCAAGGGCTAATCTTGGATGAGACTTGTTCTTGGATATCAGTTGGTAACAACTTTCCAAAACAAACGTAGTTGTGCTCCAACTTATTTTTTTTTTTTTTACTTTAAATTTCTTCCTCCATCTACTGATTAAACAACAGCTAAGAGGGAGAGTTTGTGCCACAGAGGGATCCAGTTGTATTTGCAGAATCCGATTTAAATCCTTTTTATAATTGCATTCTGTCCTCATATTTCATAACACTCACAAGATTAAAAAAGATACACAAGATAAATACATAAACTGCAGCTTCGATGCAACTTTAATAAGGGAAAGGTTGGTGTCCTAAACGCATTAAACTCAGTAATGTGTTTCACTTGTCACTGAGATTTATATATTGTGTCTTCCTCAATTCTGTAAGCTGGACTCTTGATGTTTTTTCGAAGCTGCTGTTACTTGCAGCGTCGCCAGACTGGGTGAGTTTCTGTCCAGTTGGACATGTTTTGCACATGTTGAGGGGTGTGGGGGGAGGAAATTGAATTGGGCAAACTGACGAAAATCTGGGGTGTATTTTACAACATCAGGCAGCCTTTTTAGAAAATGTTCCAGTGAAAACACTAACAAGACACTTTTATTTATTTATTTATTTATTTATAGTACTGTAATAATCTCCAGAGGGGAAATTCCTTTCCGAATTGTCCCATCTGTCACAGCCACACAGAGCGGCCCCTGTGCTGGGGGGGGGGTGAGGGTCTTGCTCAGGGACCTCCAGTGCATGTTTTGGGGAATTTGACACTTTTATTGCAAAACAGTAACAACTGCTGTATTTCTTTCATATCATTAACTCAAATGACAGAGACTCTGCTTTGTCAGACTCAGTTTTGTTTTGTTTTTTTTATGTTTGAGAACAATCTACAAAGCATGCATGGAATAAATTCAACAACAATGGACAAACAATGGGAACTTGAGAAATACATTGAAATAACAAGACAACTAACATAACAAATATTTATAATTAAACTTAATTTAAGGTCTCAGTATAAATGTTACAACTCGATATTCTCTTTTCTTGGTTGTTTATACATTTTAGAGATCCAAGCAGCTTTTTAATTTGTAGGAGACTCTGTGTTCCTGTGATAATTTTATGATATTAACACAAGGTTCTGAAGAAGTTGTGATTTGGAAAGGTTTTCATTGAGTTGGAAAGGCTTCATCTTGTATTTGGGCTGGATGCTATAAGGCAGATCTGGCAACCCTGCAGAAAAGCTTATAAACAGCTTGATTGGTCATTTCAGAGGAATCAGTTACTTCTCTGGAGGCCTAAAAAGAAAACTTCACGAGAGGTGGAAAGTATTAAAGTATTTGTACTTTGTTTACTCTACCAATATAATTTTCTTCTGGTATTTTGAATCTTATATGACTATTTGTTATTCTGATAACTTTTGACTTTTATTGTCTTCATCAATCTTCATCCCACAATCCCAGATATACATGGTTGGCAGCAGGATAGCTTCTGGACAGATCGCCAGTTTATCCCTACATTTTAACACAAGTGCTTGTACTTTCTGCATCTTGCATTCTCAAACTGGCTCCTCACTTTGTCCAATATCGACCAACATCTATAGATGATGATTCAGAGTTACACAGAAAAATAATAGCTGCTGACAGTTAGAGACATCGAATCTGAAGGTGCAGACATCAATAATGGTTGAATGCCAAGACTTGCCATTTCTATTTCATAAATATTAGCTGTGAATGACATTTTTTCAAGTAACTCAAAACTATTTAAAAATTAAATTCATGATCTATGTCGAATCTAGCGATTAAGCTGCTGTATCCACTCCGACAAACACAGGATTACAACACGTGTGCACATGTACATGAATGATGGCATGTGACCCTCTGCAACACTAATAGCCGTGAAAAGATTCAAAATGTTCGAAAACATTTATTGTGTATTTTTAAATTTAAAAAAAGGCATTTTAATTTTGTTCGTGATCACATTTCAAGGAATGCACTTTGTTTCTTAATTTTTACTAAAAAAAGTTGAATGATCTATTTTTGCCACATCCGTTGTGTGGTCATAACATGCAGCGCTGATCACATTATGAAGCAGAACGCTCCTCTTCTTCACATTAGTTTGGAGCCACTTCAGCAAGCCATGGAATATTTTAAATGTATCCACTCAGAATGAATCAGCCACAATGATTCAGTCGGTCAACAACAGGGATAAAAAATATTGTTATCTCTGCCCTTATGGCAGTGACCAATAACATCATTAACCAATTATTTTCATTGATTGTACAAACTAAAGCAGATTCTGTGTGACGTGTTCAAAACAAGTCCAGATTAGGTGGAAACCAGACGAATCCGGAAACACATACACAAACAACATACACAAGTAACAAGTACTTTTCCAGTATGAGACAGCATTTTTGGTTGCATGTACCGGTGAGTAATCTGTTGGGATTGTTGTTCATCTTGCAAATACAGTATGTGACTCATTTAAAAGACAAACTGTTGATGTCACCTCAACAAGTTTCATTAAACAGTCTTTCTAGTGACTTGATCTGACCACAGATAGAAGCATTTTCCACTTTACTGAAACAAAAGCCCTCTGTGGGTAATTTCTGCACCCTACACAATGCAGACAAGGCATTTTGAGAGAATCAGTCAAGAGTGTTGTGGGCCTGAGTTGCCATGGTGATAACAGATGTTGACCGTGTAGACTGAAAGACCCCAAAAAAAAAAATCATGATTCAAGTTAAAGTAGTGCAATGCTTCTGTTGATTATGTTTTGTCTCGGTAATTAGCCCTAAACTCCAATAACGTTCAATTGGCTTTAAGCTATTTGGTCATGCAGCAATGTGCCTCTGTGTCATCCCTCTGAAAGATTGACGACCTGACAAGACCCCTGCGACTCTGAGTTTATTAGATATATGGGTGAACCATGACAGCAACTAATACTCGAGGGAGAAAATAACTTGTAGGAATGTACTTCAAAGAGCGTTCACAACAATTCCAAGCCTGGATAACTTTCACATCCACTGAAGTAAGAAAGTTGAATCAGTACTTCTACTTTTACTTTATGTATCTGTGTATCTACTTAAGTATCTACATTTATAACTTTGGAGTCCATTCAAACGTTGTCTTTTTCCAGATGGACTGACAGTCTCGATACTGTGTCTAATTTCTTATTTCTTCTATTATTACCTATAATTAGTATAGCCGCTTTACTATAAACCTTCACACACACACACACACACACAGTCTTTAATAGAAGAGTCTGTGATGGCGGTCAGATCTTTTTCAGGACTGTTTTCTCATGATAAATTCAAATGTGGAGTCAATGGTAGAAATAGTAAAAAGCAGAATGTATTGTGTGTGTATAACGTAAAACAGCCTTTCATGGACACAGCACTCATTTATTCTTGATTTTCCATCATTGTGTTCCCCCCTTCTGACTCACTTCCTTCAAAGACACCACCTCCTCCTAATAATATTTTAGTGATCTGGTGTTAATTGATAGTGTTGGATAATACCGAGGCACAAGGCCAAGCTTGTACTGCACAAATCATATTGGCGATCAAAGCGAGTGACTTATCCTCGAGACATGTTCGGGTTGGTTTTTCCATTAAAAAATCATTCTTCATTAATGTATGAAAAGGCCACGTCTCACAACGACATTATGTGGCCATTAGTGAGCGTGTTGTTTGGAAAAATCCATCCATTTCCAACTCTACCCGGCCAGAGCATATACATCTATGACTCATAACTGCAACCTCCTTACCTCCCTTCATGGTTAATTAATATGTTTAACATCTATTTCTAGTGAGACATAAATATTGTGTGAGCTTTATATAGTTCAAAGTCCTCCGGTGCTGTCATAAAAACAATGCTACTTTATTTGGTTTGTTTAGAATTGGGCAAGTCTCTAGTGTATTTTTAATGGAATACATCTCGATGTACATTGTCAAGGATTATCACTTTGATTTAAATTCCTTGCATTGTCAATTGTGGAATGATTTGTTTACCTGTCAGCTCATCTGTTTTCTGTCTATCTTTAGATTTTTATTTTTATCCTGTGCTCATTCTGCCTGTCTGTAAACTCTCGAGCTCGTCAGCTTGTCGACCTCTCTGACCCACCACGCAGCAACAACATCCCCTAAACACGGCAGAAGATGGAGCCTTTGTCGTTCAGTGCGAGCAGCTAATTTTCCCAGGGAAGAGATGAAGTGAAGGTGACAGAAAAGGGCGTGACCAAACTCATGCAGTGATAACCAATTTCACATTTTAATGGCATGACTCTAGGGCCTTTTTAAATGCGTACATTGTGTCCTTTTGGAAACCAAAAAGGACAGGAATTTTGTCTCCTTTAGAGAATCAGCTCTTTTGTTTTAGATAGCAATATTTGTTTCTGTCATTTAACAAGTAGCTCATCAGATTATTTGTTGCCTGAATCGACAATGTGGCAATTATGCAATATAGTAGGAACCTATTTGCCAATGCAGGGTCTCACTCTTGTCCAAAATCATTTTGTAATCAGAGGTTCAGGAGAATGGTACTCAGAATAAGTGTGGGATCTCCTACTGGAGGACTGTACAATGTATGTAGAGCAGATCAACATGCAGAAGAACAATGTCATCCTATCATTTTTTAAACTTAGTTTGTAGAAACTAAATTAACATGGGTTTCATCTCTGATCCTGCATGTACGTTGGTGTCAATACCAGCATTGATCACAAGACAAATGCCGTCCAGAGCACCTGCTCCTGGTAGGACCCTCCAAGTTGGACAGGACTGGGGTGAAGGTGAAGTCGAACACATCCATTCAGCGATATGTTCAGAATCTCCTGTGCAAACTCTGTTTGCAATTTCTCACAACCTAATTATAAAGGGATTTATTGGCTATAACACAGAAAATAAATTTTATTGGCCGTATTGTTATTATTTACATGTTTCTCCTCAGGAGAGTGAAGCTATACCTGGTACCCATTAACTTTAATAAAAAGTTAATCGATAGCTCTCAGTTTTAAGTCTGCATGTATACAAAAAAAAAGTTGCTATTTGTTGAAGTCTGTGTGAATGTATAGAAACTGTATACGTGTGCAGAAATGTTCAGTATTACACCACTGGGTTTGTCTTATATTGCATGAAGGGCATTGCTTGCTGGCAAATTTTGCTTCTCAGGCCCAATGCATCCTCATTTCCCACTCCATCTGTCTCAGTTTTGCTCTTACAGTAAAACACCACTAGACTTCAGCAGAAATCACTGGAGAGGAGTAATATTTGAGAGATTTTTAATCTGTTCCGAAACCTGGATCGATGAAAATTCAGCAGGTGTTTCTATGTCACTAGATTACACACAGAAATTGATTCCATTGCTTCGCCCCCCACCGAAACCCGATCAAGCGTCCAAATATGTCAGGTTCACCCGGCGTTTACGGAATTGGATCAAAGGTTTGGCTCAGCCTTTGTGACACATAAACTGGTTGCGAGATGTGATGCACATTTGATTTGCTGTGGCAGTGCAAAGGATGAGCCTGATGATGCTCTTGAAGGCCAAAAATCTAAAGAAGTACATCACACCTGGTGCTTGTGTCCAACAACATCAAAGCCTTTCCTCTTCACAGAGATCCCTCCGCTGTGAATCGATATGGCAACGACAGGGAAAGGGAGGGTTCTGGCACAATTAAACATGTCACATTGAGCCAACAGAACAAGATGAGTTTCTGGAAACTCATTCCCTCATTCTGCAAAGATATTTACATTGTGTAGTGTCACGGTTTAGTCCTTCAAGAGCAGCACTGTGCGTTTACTTTCACAGGTCTGAACAGAAGAACTGTGCTTACAGCTTGAGTGAATACTTGGATTTATAACACAGACAACACCTTTATCACCCTGCTGCCAGGTGGCTTATTGTGATGACAATGGTTGAAGGAGGCTACTCAAACAACCACCTAATTAATCATGAAGGCAATATACCATTGCAAATAATGAAGTGTTACTGACCATAACCCACTGAAAACCCTAAAGCACCTTAAAAGCTACAAGTCAGGCAACATGATAGATTTTCTTTCCCCCATAGCCTGCATATATTTGATGATGTGTTCTTACTATTGCAACAACACATCATCAGTCGGGTAAAACTAATCTGTTTCTCGATGGTCTAACCCCAGCTCATGTTCCCTATTAGTGGGTGAACAATCCAACGCTTCGTCAACACACAAAGTGAAAATGTAAATGACGAGCACTTACCACTAGTGTTAACACGTCCCAAAAAGAAGACTGAATCAAGTGAAAAGGGAAAAGGGATCTGAACACGAAGGTTTTAGTTCAACCTTCTCTTTTTCAGACAATTTGTCAAAACTTTGAAATAAGGTCTGTTCAGTGACTCTCTTTCTTTTTAACCAGGCTTACCAGGGCAATAAATTACAAAAGGCTCCCTGGTTGCCTTTCACACTCACGAGAAGTCTGCCAGAAATGCCCAACTGTTAAAATGCCCAGAGGTTGGCCCAGTGGAGAGATCCTATTTCTGTTGTTTAGTTTGGAAGCGGCCTGGATGGATGGATGGATGGATGGATGGATGGATGGCCTCACTTGCAGAGAGTAACTCTACCTTTGTTGCTTTCGAGTGATGTGAAAGAAATGGTATGGATTTACTTTTTCAAGATACTGACACAAGAACTGATAGTTCCACCATGTCTGGGCCCCTAAGGTTTTCAGACCTGACAAGAAAAGAGCACTTTGAACCCAATTTTACAATTCGGTGAAACCAGAGTCTGTTGTCTGAGACCAAAGAGTAACAGAGAGGTACAAAGGAAGACAAACAGAACACTCACATCCATTTCTCAAAGTCCTGATTTTACAAATGAACAGATTCCAACAGCATCCATAATTTATGAACGAAATGTTGCCTGAATAAAAGCTCCAACCCACAAATAAAACTGTATCAAAAGAGGGAAAGAATGAGGGCTACAGGCTGAGGACAACTTATATAAGCATTGCATCATCAAAGAAATACAAAAAACAACAAAGGCTGTGTTTAGCTGGCTCACAGTCAATATAAACACCCAGCGTCCATTTCTCTTATATGTGGTCATTCTGAGCTTGTTGCTTTGGCAATTTTGAACTTTTTTTGGCCTTCGCCCCATGAGTGAGCAATTAGTGATGAACCTTGTAACTCTGAAGCTTAAGGAGGCACAAACAATTTTAATAACATCCGTTTCTTCACCCATGGGATAGTAAATTGCTCTGGATTTAACCAATTTCACTAATAATTTAGCTACATGCTCTGACCCAAAACAACCTCCTGAAATTGTAGTAAATCCAAAATATTCCCTGCAAACCATATTAGTAGCTGCACAGATTTGAAGAAAAAAAAAGGAACATGTGAATATGTTCCTATGAAAAATAAGGCGGGAAAATCTTTAGAGAAAAGGCAAATCTCTGTTTATTGAATGATAACAGAGCCGGGCTGGAGAGAAAGGAAAAGGCGACTGGCGACCTGAACAAAAAGTGTAGAAAAAAATACATCCAAACATAAATCGACTGAGTTGCATGCGCAATACTACCACACCTCTTACAATGGTATTACTCTCATGATGTTTGTGAGAAGGTTAGTTACAGGTTAGTTACAGGTTAGCTACACCTTAGTTAGCTTGTGAAGCAATGCATTAACTAGTTAAGAGCTGCACGTCTTCCAACTCTTTTCTGCTCACTGAGCCAACTGCATTGTCTGAAGTGGTTGTTTTCCATGGTTACTATTGAGTTTACTACTAAACTCCTTTTTTCTGAAGCATAAAAATCATGAGAGACTGTAAGCATCTATACAATTAGCTTGTATCCACAATCCCTGTGAATAATTAGGAAACAGTGTTGACTTGCCTTCATACTGTATATACGATGTATATGTTTTTGTCATATGAATAAATGGAACTGAAAATTGAAAACAACCTTCCTGCTGCTGTCTGCATATATTAATCCAAGCTCATTAGTTGCGTCTTCTTTTGATTGCACTTATGGCAATTTATTTTCTAAGCGCCCGAATCATCGAGACTACAGAACATCACCCTCTGAATGACTGATTCAGCTGAAATCAAAGAGTAAAACAGTCATTAAACTGCCAGACAAAGAGCAGATGAGCTCAACTATGCCACCGCAGCACTGCAATAACAGAGCTATGTGTACATTGTTATACTAAGTATGACAGTTACTCACCCAAGTAACTATTTACTTTTATTTTGCAGTAACTAAATGTTCATCGTCTCAGTTGACAATCACTTCTACTACAGTACATGAGCCAACTTTGTAGTGGTGACCTAAACAAAAGACCACGGATGACTTGATAAATTGGTTTCTGTTATGTTTGCGATTGTGTGCCTTCCACTTCGTACCAGCCAGCTCTGCTGGCCTTAAGCAGATAAGCCCCTTATCCTCTGTAACATATCCCCTCACTCCTTCCCCCTCTCGCATTGATTACTGTATAATTACAGCGATGCCTTTTTAATGGACATATTAGTCATTAATTTTATTGCTTGGCATGGGTTTCAAGGAGTGTGTCACACAGCTGTCTGCTCACCTGAAACACACCTGAAGAAGTTCAGTGAGTGTGACACTTTCACTTTCTGTTGTCAAGAACACAACACTTCCAGTAAGTGGCCAACACCTGAAGTTTTTAAACAACCGGTCAGACAAGGCGTGCGGAGAGAGAGAGAGAGAGAGAGAGAGAGAGAGAGAGAGAGAGAGAGAGAGAGAGAGAGAGAGAGAGAGAGAGAGAGAGAGAGAGAAAGAGAGAGGGGGGGGTGGCACATTCAAATTTCAGATACATTGCAGACAATACAAGTGGGCGGCCCAAATAAGAAGCTTCGGGGGAAAAAAAAAACAGGAACAAGGTGATAACATGTGCCAAAGTACACCTGCATGCACACCTGAGTCAAGCCACTCCTTTCTCACATGACACATGAGAGATGGTTGAGGAGCAGTGGCTTAAGAACGCACTGAAACCTACAATTCAGTTTTGTTCTGTTTTTTTTCCCTGGAAGGATTTCTAAGTTTGTAAAAGCGTTTTTGTTTTTACACCATGCAGAGCATGTTCCTCCCAAAGATCTAGAAGGAAACACTAATTCATCGATATCCTGTGGGACTAGCGTACCAGATGAAGATGTGGTCTTTGAATGTTATGATCCTTCTTCTGTTCTGTTATGGTGAGTACAGAGGAGTTTATATGGTGTGATGGTTTGAGTTACAGATTTTTGGTTTGTAAAATAAATAACAATTCCTGAAAAAGAAAAAAACAACAACAACAACAACAACACAGCCATAAAGTGGATAAATGTGATCTGATGTTGGGTAATTTTCCATCTTATGAAATGTGTAACAGTCCCAGGGAACAGCGAGGATTTTGGACTTTTTATATGACTGCGATGAATCAAGTACTGTTTCATTCACCTGTTAGTCAGTTTAATATTGACTTCTGAACCATTTATGAGAATGTTAATCTTCATCATCCTGCTTTATGTCCCTCAGAAATGTTAAATACTTTAATAATTGGGTTTGTAAACCCGTAACTGTGTGTATGGCTGTAAAGACAATTTATTGTATAGACATATTGTTTTTCTTTATACTACATGCACTGAAAATGTTACTTTCCTTACACCTGAGACGTGGTAGGTCCTCGATCCTTGAATTAAATATGTAATGGCCAACGTTAAGCAACAAAGTACCTGTCACCAGCAGACACAAAGTCCATTTTAAATCACCTCCTGGAGTCCTGATTGACGTTAAAAGTTCAATCACTCAGGCCTGAGTCAGCCCGTGTGTTAAAGGACACACATTTTTTGATCTAAACCAGTTTGGGATATTTGAGCTTGATCACATTTACAGGGTTTGAAACTTTGGGCGGCAGCAAAAAAAACCCTAACATGTTACCTTTGTTTTTAGATCCTCTGCGGCTTTTGAAAAAAGTAAAGTCTTAGAAGTTTATCCCAGTTGAATCTGAGTAAAAAGGTACATCAGAGTAAACTCTGGATAATTTGCCAAGCCATAACAAAAAAAAAAAAAAAAAACATCACTGCAGTTGCGATGCATAATCTCGTAACTATATTTACTCCAATTTCACAGATATAAAAAGATCCCAGCATTATCACCTGACACTAAACAGTTCAAAATTCTTTCCCTGTTTCTTACAGCTTGTCTTTCAACGGGGAAAGGCAAAGTGTTTTTCGAGTCTAAAAACTTCTTCAATGTTCTCCACTGGGATCCTGTGGAGCCGGACTTTCCGGGACAAAGCGTGCTCTACAGTGTCCAATACCAGAGGTAAGACAGACCAGGATGATGGATGAGTGAGTGCAAGTCTTGACGTTTGCTCTTGCAACACCTTTATGCCTCCATGTAAAGATACATATGTAGAGGTGGGTCAAGAAAAACTGTTTGCAGGGTAAACAGAGGTCTGAGCTCACAGTCTCAGTATCTGTTGAGATACTGTAAAATCAGTATATTGGTCACCAGATGGTCTACGGTTGTTTGCAGAAGGAATATATATATAATGTTTAAGTGTGACACAGTGAGTCTGACTCAGAACCAGCACCTTGTTCTCAAAACTTTTGAGTTATAAAGCCACTTGAAAAGACTGAAAAATTCCACTTGAAGCTAGTGTATTTGTATTAAGCAGGACCAACTTATTATCTTCTATGTTTGAGCAGAAACTTATATAGGTGCTCCAAATTAATTTTTTAGTTTAATACAAACATTGCTGTTAATAGTTTTCAATTCAACAGTCAATAATCACTATCCCACCCAATCTGCCACTTAAAAAGTACAATGCTTGACTTGGAGGGACACTGAACATTTGCCATTTCCATCTTTCAACAAGACTTCAAAACTAAATGATTGTCTAGGATCTTGCCAGATCACATTACTGAGGGCTGATAGGTTTCACTGCACTGAGTTGATGAAATTGCTAAAAGAATTAAGCCAGTCTGATATTTTTCCTTTTGTAAAATTCCCCAGGTTATCACGCTTTTTCTAATATACAATATTCAGTATTATAAAAGATTATTCTTTTTTAGGGAATGTCATTTTATTCCTTTTATTTTTTTGTTTGACTAGATCAAACTCTTTTTAGAAAAAGATCAGATAAAAATTGAACATACCAGTCCAGTGCAAAAAGGCATTCAATTAAATATCCTTTTAAATAATCTAGTATGACGCTATGACATAATAAAGTGTACCATTATAAGACTGATTCATTAGAAAATGAATCTAGATAACCCCAAACCTTCCCAACACCTGTTGATGTAATCTATACATTTGTTTACATTTTACTGCGCTGCCAGTCGAAATCAACTCTCAAGACAATCTTCAGAAGATATCCAATCTTTTTTCGTTCTTTCTTTCCTTTTTTTTTGTTTAATTTTTCCCCCAAAAATAAACAAAGCAAAACGAACAAACGAAAGTAGGTATCCACTCTGAGTCCTGTGTCTTTATTCAGTTTTGAGACCATTGTCTGCTTTCATGGCTCACATGCAGAACTAGTTTTGTTGTCTTCCTGTTTCTCAGTTGCTGCAAATTGCCTCGGAAATGTCAGCTTCTCTAATTGCTCATGACGCAGTCTGTCAGACAAATGTCAAGTGCCTCCAGTATCCTGTTGACTTCTCTCCCAACCAGTGTCACCTGGAAAAAGCCAGAGTCACTTCCAGCATTACATTGGCTGAGCCGGGATGCTGGTTTAACCATGTCCGCCCGATATCAGTCCCTTGATGAAACTAAATGTTATAATTTGTCTCCCTTAAAAAGGCTGTTGTGAGAGAGATCTGTGGGTGGTTCAGTTCCACAACAGAAGGAATGCTGGTTTTCATGATTTCCTGCCACAAAAGTTGCAATCTGTATTTTTAAGGGAGTAATCTTTAAGAATGTAGCATGATTACATGTATGCAACTCATTACAGACACGGTGAGAAGAAATATGCGGTAAAACACTGTCAGAACATCAGCGTTCTGTCTTGTAACCTGACTGAGGAAACACCATCAGTTTACGACGTCCGCTACGTGGCTCAGGTGTCCGCGAACGGAAAGTCTCTTGACTCCACGACGCTGTTCAAACCTCTGGCAGACAGTGAGTACCACCAATTTACCTCACACGATTTATGTTTATCTTTCTCCCGAAAGCCAAATCTTTTACACTTCTATCCATTCTTGTCTCCGTAGCCACTTTGGGTCCACCTATTTTGTGGACACGCACGTCCAAGTCGACGTTGTTTGTGAACATCTCCCTGCCTTTGGGGCCAAATGGAGTCTCGATCGCAGACATCATCGCCAGGAGCAAGGCGGGCTCCTCCAAAATTGTTTTTCAATATACTTTACATCTTACTCATCCAGAGTGGGCTGCACATGTAAGTGTCCTTATAAACAATAACTACTTTGTGTCTGAGGCGCATGATGCTTTGCAGACTGTATTACAAGAAAAGACATTGCATTATTTCATCACATTAAATAAGCCATAAATTGCCTTTTGTGATTATTGTTTTTGAAAGCTGGTGATGGTTTGTTTAGAAAGCCTATAAAAAAACAGGCTAAAATGTATTTTCAGTATAGAAATAGGTTTGGTGAATCATGATATTAAGCTAAAATACAGGTCTTAAGGGGGACTTCCAGTTTGTTTCAACTTTGCTTTATTCCCAATTATTGTGGTTTGACGTGCCATGCTGTGCATAAACTCTTCTGCGTTGTAGAAACAAGTAGAGTAGAGTCAAAAAAGGCTGCACAATTTATCATAAATGTATCACTATTGCATAATGGGCACTATTTTAAAACAAGTAGTTTTTAGCTGTAATAATCATCACTATGGATAAGCCGATAGTACTTTTTTAAAGGACGAGTACTAAACTTTAACTACTTTATGATATGAGTACTTATCATATGCGTAATTCCTACTCCACAACGATATGCAAGGCTATCTATGGGTCGCACTGAACCACCTCAGCTCAGCCTCTGCATCGAGATAAGTGATGCACCGACTTTATCGGTGCCTCATAAATCTCCCCCAACAGTCCAGTAATCTGAGCACATATGTAATGCGGCAGGTTGAAGAGATTATGTTACATGACTTTTAGTATTTTATATTTCATTTTGGCACTGTTGAATTCTAGCAGAACTGTTCTACCCTCCTCTAATTGTGCTGCTCTTGTTTTAAAAGGGTAAAAGTTTTAGGCCATTAACTTTTAGGGTTACATTGTCTCACCTGACATGGACAAACTTGCAAGAGACCATATCGATCATTCACATGATGCATTTTGTCTTTAGGTCAATAAAAGCACAAGTGGACAGTTTGTTATCGGCTTGAAGAAGCCGGCAAACTATTGTGGCTATGTGGACTACAGGCCGTCTTATGAGTGGGGTCGCAAAGAAAGTGAGCAAGCCCCCTTCTGTGCCACCGTGTCCAAACTATCAGGTGAGTAAAACATATACATTTTACCGTATATATGTGTGTGTGTGTGTATGTGTGTGTGTGTGTGTGCGTGCGTGCGTGTGTGCGTGCGTGTGTGTGTGTGTGCGTGTGTGTGCTTATTTCCTTGCCCTTTCAGTATTGTACAAGGAGTTAATAGTACTTTTAAATGTATCTCATAATTAAGTTCTTTATTTCTTTAAGTAGTGATTGAAAGCAGCAGATGTAGATGTATAATATTTACAGAAATTTAAATTCCCCTTCACTTGAAACAACATTGTGACACTAACAACTTCCCTGAAAAGCCTTGAAGGGCCCACCTGCTGTGGAGAAATGCCAGAATGAAGACGCTTGAAAATATCGCAATTTCTACATTTTAATCAGCTCACTCGAATCTCGTCAAGTGATTGCAGCCACTTGTGAACAACAATATAGTGTTTTGGTAATAAATCAAGTAATTTTATTTTTAAATTTTTTTACAAATCCTTTAAATGACTACATCTGGATCAGGAGAATGAAAAAGAAAGTGTGTGCTGTTTTTGAAACAAGGTTGTGCTAGCCACAATGACCCTATTGTTCATTTTTTGATGCCGACTCCACTAAAATAGTGTAGTCCAATCTTACACGACAGTAAATTAAATGCCATTGCAGAAGAATGTTGTCATTTGTGCATCTCGTACTTCTTGCTGTCATACTATTGTCGAACCGGTGAGATAGAGGATTAGATTGCACGGTCTAGTTGCAAGAATGATGTTCTCACATCAGCTTGTTTTAGGCCGTACTCTCTGCTCCAACAACACACAATAACAAATGTAAGCCACCTCTTTTTTTTTTTTTTAATCATTACAGAAATGAACAAGCTTGCGTGTGAAATACACTTGAAGCCATTGCCAGCTTTGCTGTTAGATTCCCAGAGGGAGGAACCTATTCAGCATGTGTCTTGATTTCTGTTGAGATAACTTCTCATCAGCCAACAAACACGTACTTCTGGGAAGTAGTCGCGTGAACTGGTACTTTCAGTTGTCAACAGACTTACATGACAGGTGTGCTGCAGCGTTATTTCCTCACAGCATGTCAGAGCATGTGTGTGTGATAGGGGGGATTTTCAAAGCTCACCATTTTAAAGCGCTTGAGGGTATCTGATTTTACACCGAGTATTTTTGCAATTCTTTTTTTTTTAATATGCAGCATGTTCTCTTTCAGACATTCATCAGATGCACTGGATTCTCGTGTGTGCTGCCATTGTGGCAGGCCTCATAATAATGTCAACTGTTTTCATGTGCGCCTACATGAAGGGTGGAAAGCCGAAGATCATGCCACAAGCACTTGTAAGACTTCTGTTATTTCATGTGTCTGAGTTACAATAGAAAAATGTCACATTACTGGAAAATCAAGACCTCTGGCAAATGCACAAATGTACACACATTCAGTTTGTCACTGAGGCGGCAGCCCAAAAGTAATTACCAACACATTGTGATTATTATTTTAGGAGTGTAGGAAAATTCCAGTGAGTCATGGCCGTCATTACAGTTTATCGTAGGCTGTCTTCATTCATTGTGTAGATGTAAAATGTGCCTTACGTCTATTGATGTTTCAATAGGTCAGCATGCCATTTGTGTTGATGGAGATATCTGATTGTACTTTAAATTCATAGTTCACATTACTGCTCTGTCTTTTTCTAAACAGGTGGCCCAAAAAGCAACCCAGAATTTCCTGCAGTTTCCAGATGAGAATCTCATCATTTCCGAACTGAAGCTCGTCTCTCAAAATGAAACCACAGTTTATGCCACAATCAGGATGGAGTCCAGTGTGCCCTCAGCTGGGTCTGAAGGTTATTCCCCCCAGGACATTCTCTTCCATGCCTGGCAGGATGGTACTGGCTCCTCTGTGGGCACAGGTGGAGGCAGTGTGATGCCGAATCCTGCCAACAGCAGCGCCCAGTCGTCGGAAATCTACAGCACAGTGGCTGTTCATGTCCCAGAAGAGGAAAATGGAGATTTTCAGATGCCCATGAGTGAAGACAGCATGACAAGTGACCCCCTGCTCTCTTCCAGTCGAAGACACTGGGATAATAGTAAAAGGAGTCCAAAGCTGATGTCAATAACATTACCTGATGTTGGTTCTGGTGAAAGCAATCCAGCCAGGCCGCTAGTGCTGCAAACGTTGCGGGATATCAATGGACAACTCATGTTGCCTTCACTCACTTTACAGTTTCAGGACATTATTGAAAACGCTGCCTCGCCAGTAAGTCCAGAGAGGAAACCCCTCCTATCAGACCTCATAGACTCCAAGGATGGGCTATCGTTAGCATCCTTGCAGAACTTGGACACCTCAGAGTGGTCGGACTCTGGGTGTGATGAGAGCACTTTAAACAGTCCGACGCAGCCTTACTGCAACTCAAATTACATCGCCACTCAGCCAGCTGGTATTTATCTTCAACAAGAAACTCAAACAAGACTAGCCATTGCTGAATTAGCTTACAAACCAAACTGGATTCATACAATTCTTCCTGAATGTGCATCCACAGAAAGCTGTGAAGACACGAGAACAAACTCTCCTTGGACAGAAGGAAATGAGGAGGATGAAGGCAATGAAAGAGTGGAGCCTTCATTTGCTTTGGGAAAGTGGACAGTACACATTCAAGACTAACAGTGTTATGGATTTAAAATCAAATTCCTGTTCTTTTTTGGCCTGGAAAACTGGAAACATTTTACCTCACTACCAATTTGTGCATTTGTTTTGGATGTTATAAAAAGGGAGGGAAAACAAGGAGGACTGAAGCCTGCTTTGATTATAATGCTGAGAAATCAGGCAGTTTCATTATTGTACTATGTGTATTGTCGTAGAACAGGAAGAAAAACAATGTCTGACTTAATCACAAATCACTTTTATTAGACAACTCTACATCTGCAATTATATTCTTTGCCAAATGTGATGTTAATGTTTTGCTTTATATCTGTTTCTATTTATCAAGTTTAAACAATTAGAATGGCAACTTCAACCTACATTAACTGAAGGCTTTGCGATTGAAGAGTGGATTTATATGTATTTACACACACATTGAGTCACTGTTTACTTTGTCAAGTCTTTGTTTAATGGGGGATAACACATGCTCATGCCTCATTTGTAGACATTTTCAGGGTGACCAAGTCAGCTAAAAAACACTGAGAATCAGGGGAATGCCTTTCCCCAGCATAACTGAGAACCCTGTTGAAACCCCTACCCTACAGCTTCATAGCAGCTTCAGGACAAACCTCTGCACATCAATAAGAGCACGTCTTATCAGACTATACACATGTTCCAGTGCTTCAATCTTCAAGACAAGCATGCGCGTTTGTGTCCCTGAGACAACACACCATCCTAACTTATTATACTCCCACCCTAAACATACAAATCTAGCCAAGTAATTTTAAATTACACTGTGCACAGTATGGCTCAAAGATTAGATACAGAAACCAATCTGAATGTGTTGTGCCTGAACTAATGTCCAACACGGATTGTTTGTGCCAGCGACTTGTCCAAGACAGGACTAACATGACTGATTGTCTCCAGCAGATACATCTATTGTACAGTGTTTGCATCTGTAAATAAATGAAGTAGTCAACTCATAGTAGTTTATGAACTCATTTTGTCCTCATTGTTTGCTGTTCTTTCAGTGGAACCAAATGCAGTTTGGTAAATATATTGGAAGGAGGGGTCATGGTTCAGCCTAAGCCTCGCTGATAACAGGTAGGATTGTAGTAGCAGGAGCGTAATCTTTTATAGGCAGCTGTAAAGCAATATCACCGGGTATGTTGAAAGAGGCTGATGGAAGTCGCATAAAGACAGTTTGTGCACTGGAAATACATGTATTCCTACATGCTGAACCGATGCCACATAAAAGTGGGAGCATTTTGACAATTTTGTTTGACTTCCATTTAGATAGAATGTGTCATTATCAACAATAATCAATTTCAAAGTAATATTTGTGAAAGTGTATCAGTCTGGCGTAATTTACGATCATGCTAAAGACGGTGGTTTACTGGATCTGTTGCAGTGTTCCTGGTTCACGTTGGTATTGTTGGTCAATGACTTCATGAGAAAAGACTGTTCATGTAACTCAGACTTTGACCCTGAAACTTATCATTGCGCTGCCCAACAAACACATTCTTAGTAAAAAAAAGCAGAAAGGGGAGGTGGATTGTGGAAAGAATCCAAACTACAATTCAGCTGACTGTTATAACGTAAGCTTTGTTTCAATGAGTGAAGACATCTTGTTTTTTAGTCATTTGGTCTGCTTGACAATTTATTTGAACCAAATAGCAATTTAAATAGGCATATGCTCAAACAAGACACCCATGAAGCCATAAAGTACATAAATATAAATTATACATATATATAAACATAGAACAGACAATATATGTGACCTGTTTCTTCAAACAGTATTCTACCGGAATGTTAGGAAACGGTGACCCAATTTCAAATGTGTTATAAATTAATATACTAAAGACAGAGTAGCTCTTGTATCCTAGTTGGCGTTGTCCCTGTAATATTATTTGCAGGTCCTTTTATGTTCTTTTACTTTATGGGCAGCTAAATGAGGAAGTGATACTCCCATTAACTGTAACAAGACGGAGGGAAAAGGAATTGTTTGGAAGAAGGGAATGTTTTACAAGGGATAGTTATGCAAGCCATGTGGAGCTCAGGTGTTATACCTATTGTAAGTGTGGTTATTGAATTGATATCAGATATCCGAAAGAGATAATTTACAGTAAGAGGCACATATTGGTTCACATTCAGATTGGTGTATATGGAAAAACTGAGTGTGTTGTCTCTTGTAATTCTGGTTTACTCCGTTGGATGTTTCTACTTTTATTTAGTTTTTTTTTGTTTGTTTCCTATTGTGTGTGTGTGTGTGTGTGTGTGTGTGTGTGTGTGTGTGTGTGTGTGTGTGTGTGTGTGTGTGTGTGTGTGTGTGTGTGTGTGTGTGTGTGTGTGTGTGTGTGTGTGTGTGTGTGTGTGTGTGTGTGTGTGTGTGTGTGTGTGTGTGTGTGTGTGTGTGTGTGATGTGATGTTTTAGGGTGGGCCACTCACTGGTGTAGTAGTGAGCACTTTTACCTGTTTTACCTGTTTCACCTGAGTTTTACATGTGCACTTGGGTTTCCTTGTGGTTCTCTTGATTCTTTCCACTGTCCAAAAACATGTGTTTGAGGTTAATGGGTGAATGATTAACCGGTTAGAGTGGATGTTGGTGTATCGCTCTCCTTGTTTGTACTGTGGTGGACTGGTGACGTGTCCAGGATGCTTGCCGCCCTCACCCATAGTCAACTGGGATCGGTCCCAATTATTGAAGGTGGATGGATGGATGAAATGCAAGCATGCCTGTTCTGCATGATTGAGACTTGCACCGAAAGAGGGCTTTTTAAACAAGTAGGAACCAAGAAACAACCAGAAAGAAGTTACATTTCATTGTCCTTTCATTTTTATCAAAGGAAAATATCTCAACACATCTTCTTAGCTATTTTTGACTGGATAAAACACATTAGCTTTGACACACGAGTGGGCTTTGAGCGTATACAAAGAATAATTCCAGTACATGAGCAGAGGGAAAACTGGTTTCATAGAGTTTAATTCAATATGAGCAGGGACCTGAAAGTGCTGAAGCAACAGCAAAGTTCAGGGTTAAAAAAGAAAAATAAATATATAAATAACAACAATGAAATGAACAGAAATTGCTGTTGTGAGTAGGAGTAAGTGGGAGGCTGAGAGAAAATAAGAACTGAAATCAAGTCCGAAAAAATGAGACGACAGCCTTCATGAGATTCAAGCCAGATGTAGAATGGCAAAGAATAATACAAAATAAAAACAAAAGGAGATAGCAAAGGAAACAACAGTGGATGTTCAGTCATACTGACAAAAACACCGCAATAAGAAGGAAAGCATTTTTTTTTTCTTTTCTGTAGTGTGTGTTTGGAAAAGGAAGAAATGTCATAGGCCGTGTTGTCAAGCTATTCATCATGCTTTTTCTCCTCTGTATCTTCACATCTGGCTCTTCTTTGAAAACTTTTCTTTACAAGAAAAAAAGGAAATCTGTCTTTGGTTAGCTCACGCACTGACAGGTCCTATTCTGTCTGTCTGCCAGGAGGCGTTCTTTGTCCTCATTCAACTATCCAAGTCCCAAGAAGATCGACTTGAAGATTGCAGGGCGAAACCTCTTGAGTGCCACCGCCATGATAAAATTTTGAATGGGGAATAGCAGTATGGCTGAACCCAATGCTTCTTCACAAATAGAATTTCAATCACTGCCGAGGGTGTACGCTGGCCTGGGATCAATGAATATAATGATGCACTCATAGTGTTTGCCACTTAAGTCATTTCTTGCACTGAGAGCACATGGAAGGCAAACAGCTTTAATGACTAAATGCTTTTTTGAAACTCTCCCAAAAGTACAAGGTTTATTCTATCTTCCTGAAAAAAAGATTGGTGTTTGCATGTAGACATTTTTAAGGACCACAATTTCAGGACTATTACCGTAGTCTGACTACTGCCCCACCCCCTCATCAGTACAATTAAAGCTAATTAATCAATTTTATTGTTATGGATGTATCAGCCCTGTCCACCTTGACTATTCTGATCTGATCAAACTCCTATCCCCGTCTCTATGTAAATACATTGGGGTTTTGCTGGTATTCTGATCATGGTAATTAGGTTGGCACAGTCCATTACTCTCACACAATAGTCATTTTCAGGAAGTGAATAATTGAGGTGTCTAAACTGCCAGCACAGAGGAGAAAGACAACATACACTTTATCAGGTCACCATACATGGTTGGAAACACCAAGAGACATAATTGCCCTTAGTTTTTCATGTAAAAATAGTTACCCAGTTGTTACCCTTTGGCCAAAGTCACCATTTTCCTTAAAAGGTGGAACTGGAATCCTGCTAATTGAGCATGAGGCAGTTATGAAGGTGAGAGTTTGCAGATTACAAAATTCAATTAGCATTTTATTTGCACTCAAAACTTGTTTTAAAAGATTTATGGAGCTGAAACCGCTACTTACCAAATCTTAAGTCTTTCATATGAATTTTAACGGTTGTTGGTGGAAAAGTGATGCATGGGCACATCTATAACTCTTCAATAACATCCATTATATTGTTAATATTTAATACAATGGAAAAACAATCTTATGGCAAAAATACAGGGAGAGGTAGCTGCCATATTATCTCATCGCTGTCTTTGAGTTTAAGGAACAATTAACTTATTTTTCAAAAGTACGCCTAAGAAATATCAAAATGTTATTTTGATTGCTAGATTTCATCTTGTGTTTTTTCTGTCATCGACAAAAGTTGTGAGTATGTAAAAGCATTTCTAAACAGAAGAGCTAACAGTAACTTATTTCCCTCCGCCATCAGTAATGAGTTGAAGGGTTTCATTGAGTGAATGTCCACCAAGCCTTGTACTATAATTGGTTCACTCCTTCAGTTCATACAGGACCTGCAGACCTTTTCTGAGCAAATCTAACCATTTCAGGATAAAAATGAGGATAAGCAACTTTTTTTTTTTTAGCACCGATTCTCTGTTCCTGTCATAAAACTGAAGAGATACTTCTCCCAAGTGGAGAGGCAAAAAAAAGGGGGGCATTGACTTTCATCTGCTTCGTGATGACAAGCATTGTTAAAGTTGAGCAGACAGATTTCATTGGGCTTTTGTGCTTTAACATGACATAAATGAATCACAACAAGCATCCTGGTTGTTTTTTTTCCTCCTGCCTTGTTCTGTCTTAAAAGACACCTACATCACTCTCCCAGACTAAATCACTTCGTGAATTGAAGTCTGTGTGTAATTGGATGCAATCACTTCGCCTCCACCCTTTTCCTCTCTTGCATTCTGATGAGCTCTTAATGGGCCCTTGATTAAAAAAGGCAATGGAAATAGCTGTCAAGGCCAGCGAGGAGATGATGGATCATCCAGGGGACTTCAGTGTCCATTAAGGCTCATTCTGGGCCCAATCAGCAGCAGGTGAGGAGATGGAAGGGGAAAAAAAGCTTTTGTAATATTAAGTTTGAAACAATATGATTCCCAGTGGAACAATTATCACTTGAGTGAAAACTGATGGATGGATTTTAAACAGTGAGATAAGATTTCCACCCTCCTTGTGGAGGAACAATCTCGTCACATCTTTTTAGTGAAATTAAATCAGAGGATGTGATGAAAAGTTCAGTGTCTCTAAGAGCTGGAAGAGTACTGAGTCATGTTCTCAAACAATTGTGATAAAAGACTGAACCGTGATAACTGACTTATACCATAAAGTAAGATATTTGACCATTTTGTTATTTATCAGAAAATTCTGAAATAATAATATTAGATATCAAAACATGAAATGCCCCACTTCAAAGAGTTATGGTGTATTGCCAAAAATTAAATGTCTGTTATCCTTTCATGTTCTGGCCTCAAGCTTTCACAACAGGTTTATTGTAAACATGAGCCTCAAAATAAGAAAATGAAACACTCAGTTTTGGCTACAAAGACTGCAGCGATCACCCAATGGCACTTCATGGAGAAACAAATAAGTTATATAGTATATATATTTCTAAAAAGACATTCCAATGCATCTAGAAAGTTTTGACGTGTAATTCATTGCAGAGATTGTGTTATGGTGGCGTGATCAGCTGCGTTAGGTGCAATCATTCAGGCCATGAATGGACAGAGGGTGAATCTTTTTCAAGATGTGGGTCGCTGATACGCTTCTATGTTGACATTCAGATGGTAAAATATTGGGGTTCAATATCACGGCTCTTTATCTTTGTTAATAATAAATGGGGGAAATTACCCAAATGTTCCTATTATGGCTATTGCATTGTGTGTGAGATTAGATGATATTTAAAGAAACAGATGAAGATGTGCAGATGAGTATGGGCAGGTGAAAAATGAGATGATACACAAAACATGACAATGGTATACAGGAAAGCAAGACACAGAGCTGTTGTATGGAGCTACTGCAAAGAAGGAGTTAAATTCATAAACGATATAGAGAACATCCAAGGAGTTAGGAATATGTGCTGGAACAAGAAACATGGAAAACTCAGCTGTAGCAAGCCCCGCTGAAGTCAGAGAAGCTCAAAGCAGAAAAACTCAACAAACTCAAAGAAGCACTTGAAGAAAAGCCTGAAGAACTTGGAAGAATACAATTAAGAAAAAGAAGAACTTATCAAAGCAAAACAAAAAGGCGGAAGAATAACTGAAACAAAAAAAATAACTTGAAGAAGGATGTGAAGAATTTAAAGGAAAAGTGAAGAAATAATAAGTTGAGATGCCCATTTACCAAATCACTGACTCAAAATTAGATTAACATCAACTATTTTCTGCAGACACAATAAGCCCACTTTTTTTTTGCAGTGTTATATAATAAAATGTCACCAAGTTGCTCCACCATCTCAAACCTCAAACTTCTGTCACTTGTTTGCTGCCAAGTGGCCTAAGTGCTGCATCAAATACAACTGGGATATCACAGTCTGCTCTCTTTAAAACGTCTGTGATATCTTCTGCTCCTGTGAGGTGCAGATTTAATGCCTGAACATCCAACAGGGCATACTTGCAGCACAGTCCCACAGCGACTCTGGCTTTCATCCATAATTCATGCAAGTAAAAGCAAAGAGCAAACATGAATTGAGAATAAGCATTTAATGATTAATGTAACACAATGAATTATTATGAACATGATGCAAATATTTATACCACTTTGATTGGCCATACATGTGTCACCTGGTGCATACAAATCCTTTATAAACAGTCATTTGTACTTTAGGCGCAAACCGCTTTGCATAAGTGGTTAAAAAAAAGGGGAACAAACTTAAAGAAACTGGTTGCTTTTCAAGCAAAACTGGACTTCAAAAACTAGAAGCAAAAGTGTAAAAATCTACTTTTACTCCAGAGGAGAACAAAACAGTTTTGTTTTTGTTTTTTTGTGTGTTTTTTTTACTCTCGGTATAGAAAGGAAATGATTAAAAAAAAAAAAAAAACAGCACTTGGCATGAGATGATCCTGGTGGACCAGGAAGTTAAGTAGCCTTCCAAAGAAAGACAAATTAATAAAGATGTCCCTCAGCTGCTTTGTCCCAGTAGTTATTCTTAGTTTGACATTCACTGCTGGTGCATGATGGGAAGAGAGGGCTTGGCAACCCGAGCCTGTATTGTTGATATTCCGGAGGCAGGTGTGCACTAAAAGCTTAAAAATAACTACTCGTCTTTCCATACAACTCTGTGGCCATGAATGATTCCTTCTTCCCTCTGAGCCCCAGTTTGCTTTCAGCTCCTGTCAGTCAAATCAGTCCCCAGACGCACAAATATATAAGGTCGCGCAAGCATGACAACACAGTTAGTGAGAATAAGAGGCTGAGTTCTTCGACATGAATGCAAAAAGATTAAATGAGAGAAAAAAGTACTGTACTGTACTAAAAGCAAAATTCAAACAAGTGGAACAGTATGAAACATTAGTTTTATTAGCTTTAGTTTACAAGAAGAAATATAATCAGACGACATGAACAAATTCACTTCTAATGAACTCTGCCAAGTGGGGTTCCTCTAAATGAGACAAAAGAGCTCCAGAAACTAATCAAAGATGACACGGAGCAACAACAAATCTAATATGAATTGGATTTCACTTGTCAAATTCATTTCTACTGATTTAGAAGCCTCAGCCAGTCAAACACACTCGCACACAAATGATCACGCTTGATATGCAAAGTGTCTCCACACCACTGGGAGCAACTTGATGTTTAGTGTGTTTCCTCAGGACGCTCCGCCACATGGACGCGCTGGGATCAGGCATGGAACGTCAACGTTGGGATTAGAAGGCAAGCTGCTCAAAGGCCAGATCAAATCTCACAAAGACCAGCTGAAGTCAAATCAAGCAAGTGATTGTACAAAAACTGATATCATCAACACAGCGCCTGATTATATTCCAAACATTACTCCAGCTAATAATTTCCCCATGTTTAAGAGATAACATCAGCATTTGTGGATGCGAGTATTCGCTCATCAGCACCACAAACAAAAATGGAAGTCTTTGAAATGAAATTTGTTTTCTATAAACAATTATACCAACATTTAAACGGACAAATCAAGTCAACTCTGGCCAACCATGACCAAGCATAAAGACATTTCATTAAATTACAATCAGATAGCACAGAATTATTCAGTCAATCCAACAGTCCAATTAAACAATCCAACCAGAAAGCACAACAGACATCATATATTATAATAGAACTATCTCTGGCAAGAAATGCACAGTGATCATGTATTTCAAGATAACTCTTAATAAATCAAAGGGTGAACATTGGAGGCAACCGTCGTGAGCCAGAAAAACAAATCAAGCATTTAGCAATAATGCACCGTGGGGAACAATCTGAAGTTCAATATCTTGCCCGAGGATTTTTCACAGTGACAGATGGAATGGGGATAGAACCAGCAACCTTGAGATTGGAAGGCAACTTGCTCTACCAACTGCCCCACGGTGGCTCAATGCACGAATCTAATTATAACTTGAGGAAAATGTGATCCGAGCTCAACAAAAGCAATCACTTCTTAATTGGCATTTGGTTAAAATCTAATCTGAAGCCAATCTTGACATGAGACATCTTAATACCAGCTTTAAATGACCTTTATTTAATTAACTGGCAGCCTGATATGGAAAAACACAGGGGAGACTGCAGTCTTTATGACTCATTCTCTTCTAAATCTGTTCAAGAGGTGATGCCAACCCTTCGAGCAGTCATTGCCATATTTTGGTCTGGATCTAGGAAAAATCAACAAGACCCATTTCCTTCCTTAAAAGATATTTCATGCAAAAACTGAAGTTAGATTTTTAGAGAGAAGGAACCAGATGACTTGAATCTTATTTTGTGTCCCTAGTAATGCTCTCTCCTACCCCTGTGCTCTTTTACCTTCCATGCCTGACCACAGCCTTCTACCTTCTCTTGATTACAGCTTGTCATTTGTCAAATTTTTTTTTCTTTTCCAGCAATTCTCTTTTTCTTTTTTTCTACTCAGATGAGATAGCATCTCACAGGACATGGATAAATGTACATCTCTTTTCTTGACAGTTTGCGGTTCTGCTGAAGTCCCTCGTTCTCCCGAGGCCAGTCCAGCTGTTGCTTTCAGCTGCTCGGGTCTGATCGTGCGCGGAGCTGTTGTATCATCACGTCTCAGCTGTTTGTCCACAGAGAAGTCTGTAAATCGATCGGGCATTAATCTGTGTGTGCGCCTGTGGTGGATGAATGGGCGTGTGCAGATACAGACGAGGGTGTCATCGGTCTATATTTACCACCTTGAGCATGAGAGAGAGCATTGTGTTGTCCACATACTTGGCACCGAAGGACACTTTGTGTTCGGGGTCACCGTCATCACTTCATCAGGAGGAACACAGCCGGAGGAGAGGCTGAAGTAGAGGCACGCAGACAGACAGTGAGAGGTAATAAAATAGAGGTGAGACACCGACGCTGACCGGACAAGATCTTCAAGGATAGAGAGAGATAGAGAGAGAGAGAGAGAGCGAGAGAGAGAGAGAGAAAAGCTGACAGAAAAGGAGGTGGGATATATCCGTCCTATAGATCTGACACCCAGAGGACTTCACCTGTTTTTTTAAGAGAGCGTGAGTGGGATTTCCATGTTCTTAGCCTTCACCTCGATGTACATATTATATGCAGGTGTCTGGCCTTTCATGAGTTAAGATGACACATTACAATACATGAGAAGACTAAGCCCGCATACACGGTACCTCCAGGGTTTCTACATAAGGCTCCTAATTGTTAGTCTGTGCATTGTCAGGGAGGCTTCTTCTTTTCTTGTTTCTCTTGGGAAGATTTTCTTGTTTCTCCACTCAGTTGAACTTCCTAATGGTCTTGTCTTTTGATGGCCTTAGTGGATGTAGCTTTTAATTATTCTCAGGAGAGGACGTGTTCAGATGATGGGTTTCCCCTTCAGCAGGATGAATAGTAAACCATTTGCCCCCTTTTGCCTCTGTTGATACAGTTTTCCCATTATCAGACCTGAAGATTCTGCTCCCGTTTTACTCCGGAGACCAGAAAGTACTCCGTGTGTAGAAACAGCATCAGTTTGCTTTCGCTCCATTCCCTCCAGGGGCACAGGATCCAAGCATTCCCATGGAGACTGATCAATTTTAATGTGCCAGAGGTCGACCTGCCATTAACAGTGCTCAAACAAAGCTCTCCCCTCACACAACACTGAGGCAGAAAAAAAAGACAAAAAAGAACAGAAAAGAAAAATCAGCAGGGGAATCAGTCAGCCCGCAAGCATACGAGCTTGTTATCTGACTCAGTTTTCTGCCATGTAATCAAAAGAGATGAGAAGAAATAACACATTATGCTTGGTTACGGTGGTACCACAGGTGGTTGCTGTTGGGAACGGGTGAATGGAGCCATCAGTCAGGTGCGACCTGATTCTGTTTGTTGGGAGCTTTCTGCATGTTACTTCCCCAGAGCAGCATCATGATTAATGGCGGGCTGAGTGTGGGCAGCAGCATGGCGGACCTCGACTGATGAATTATTAGTGGTTCAGCCGCCCACAAAAGGGGTGATTCATTTAACATGGGGCCGCAACACAATTTTCAGTTTTCTATACTCAAAACCATAGTGGAAGACAAACAAAAAACAAAAAAGAAGAGGATGTTTTAATAACTAGTAACGAGTAACTTTCGCGATTGATACCATTGTCATTTATGCCATCAATGTGTATAAAGTATTGTCTGATTGCTTAATAAAGGCCAAATAATAAAGGGTTGATAACAATTTGATCAAACAGTTACAATATTAAAAGACAAAAATGCCAAATTATCATTGGTTATAAGTCATCAAACAACTTTTTTGCTTTTCAGGATTCATATTGTTTTAAATGACTTGTGTTCTCTTTTTTTCATATCAGGCAATGATGGACACCCAACAACAAAGTTTTGATTAAACCTTAAGACAATTCATTTCAAGCTTGCAATACATTAATAACAAATATAGTATATACATATCAGGTTTTAGTTATATTACAGAGGGTTTGAGGACTCCAAAGTTAATGTGTAACATGTTCAGGTTTTGCTGTAATTTATATGACAGTGAATCCTAAACACAAGAAATTGAATTTGAAAGAAAATAACCACAATTTAAAATCTCAGAAATGTTATTGCGTTATCTGACATGTCTTCTCAAATATAAATGTTTAAAATGCTTTGGGAGCTTCAAATATAATTAACTAAATATAAAACACAACAATAGAATTGCATCAAACTTTATTCTAAATTAAGTTATGTCAACGTTTATTTGCAACAATCACAACATAAATGTCAGAAAATATAAAGTAAAGGCTTGTCTGACATGAATAAAGACATCACTTTGTATGAAATTACAACATTTTACTAAAGACAACAATCATGCATTAAAGTTGCATTAAATAGTAAAAGATGAAAATAGATTTTCTTTCAAATTAGAAAAAAGAAAACTCAACAGGTTTGGGGTTTTATGTTCTAAATGTTTGCAAGGAATTGTTGGGCTTATAGAAAGTGGGACCACATTGGTTGATTTTCTTTGCCATTGTACCAACTTACAGCCCGACCAAATTGTAGATTACTTGAAAAGATAATCAGCAAAAAGACTAAAAACAAAAACAATAATTACTTGCAGCTCTAGTTAGTATTTGTCCAAGTTTTCTAATCCTTTCATTTTGTTGACTATTGGATTTCAGGCACTGATTTTACTTTCTAAAGTGCAGAAATGACATTTTGGATCGAAACCACTTAGTGATAGGTGTGTTTGCTGCTCTTTAGCAGAGTGGAAGTCAAGAGCCTGACAAAAGTTTGATGCATATTTTTCGTTTGGATCCAGAACGTAATTGCAGTATATATGGACACAGAAACCTCTCGTTGTTAACAGCAGCTCTGCTTCGTGTGCACTTCAGCTGCTTGGAACACTATCAGAAGACATTTTAAATGGTGCCGCTGACATTTTGGAAAATATTGTGCACACTTTGTGCATGCTTATAGCTGACTAGAGATACGGATGGAGATGAATTTACAGTTATGCGCCAGATGATTATTTTACTTACACACACCTTTACCTTTCATCCCTCCCCACCCCCCCCCCCCTCTCTCTCTCCCTCCCCCAGGTGTCAGTTAGTGGTTTACCATGGAAACCAGGACTGTGATGCAGAGCGAGCAGAACGAGCAGTCGTCCCAGATGTCTCACAGCATGCATCTGTCCTCACAAATCAAGAAGAAGACCTTCACCTCCAGGTGCAAATAGTTTACTCACATACATGACCGAATCCAGGCACAAGAACGTAGCAGTACCTTTTCTTTTAAATGAATAAGATGTAAATATTTCTTGTATTTGTTGATGCTGTTGATGCTGTTGAGGAGCAAAAGAACATAGATTGAGTATACAGAATACATTGTTTGTTTGTTTATTCAGTGGAATAACAGCCACCTCTGGTATTTAATCCAATCACTGCAAACATTATTGTAAAATACTGTCAGTTAATTTCTTGTTTTAATATTGTCGTCACTGTTATTATTTTTTCTTATTTATTGTTTTTGGTCTTTTCATTTGCCACTCTTGTATCTCCTGTCCACTTGCTGTTGACACAATGAAAATGTCCCCAAGCTAGGAAATGTCCACCTTTCGCAGCCAGATTCAATTTATTTCACCTTATTGACCATATTAACAGCAGCCTAATAAATCACATTCAAACTGGGAATGAATGACATTATCGTTCATTTAAATAATTCCTGATCCTCAAGATGGGAAAGGTTTCAAACAAACAGTTGACTCCTATTTTATAGTTCAACGAGGATCTATTTTTCGAGGAAATCAATGTGCATCATTCTTTTTTAATATTCATGATAATCTACATAAATTGTGCTAAAAATTTCATTTCTCAAACAAATATTTCAAATTGTGATACAAGCGCCGATGAATTCCCACATTGTTTAGGTGCTACTGCTTAAGTAAAGAATGCTGGCAACTTTCAGAATATTGTTCAAGTAAACTGTTAAGAGCAACTTCCCTTGTACAAATCCATATTGTCTCTGTTCGAGTGACCTTTTTATCACTCTATTTTTAGCTGTTTATTATTCACATCACTCTTCTTTTACCATTTTTGTGATTTTTTTGTTGGATTCTGTTCCTATCATTTGAGTCGCATCAAATTTCTGTCAGTTTTTATTGCTTTCTGTCTGTTTTTTTCATGCAACAGCAGCAAGAAGGTTAAAAATATATTAGTGCCGGTTTTAGATTGTAGTATTAATTAAGAATTTTTCAGAAGCATGAGTGTAGAATGGAAACAAGTGATCTACAGGCTACAACAGATATCTCAATGACAAATAAATGTTCAACTCTAACAACACCCTAGAAAAGGTTCCAAAGGCTGAATTAAGCAGTTTTCTAAGTTTTTTTTTACTAGCTGCACTGTATGGCATGAACTTTGTGAACTTTGGTTAGTAAGTAAGAAACATTAGGTTGCCTGCAACTTTAGTGCCTTCAGGAAGTAAATACATTGAACCAAGCCTTTGGTCTAGCAACGTGTAAAGGGAAAATGCTCAGCAGTATGGAAGTCGACTGGATGTGACCCTGCATCCCATCTTATTGGGTGTTGTTGTTGTTGTTAGTTAGTTAGCTAGTGGTCACAGAGTGCATTGTGAAATATCGAATACTACCTGAAGATCCTCTAAAGGCCCATTTATGCTCCTTATAAATGTATATGTGCAATTCAAATGTTGCCTTGCATCACTGCCCTCGTATTCTCATGCATCCGTTTTCATTTGCGTGGTTATTATGCAAAAGCTCCAGTGCAGTGTCGTTCCTGATAGTGACTTTTTCTTTCCCAATGCCCTGGTAACTTAGGGAGGTATTTTCGTAAGTTGCATGTATCCATGCAAACGTTCGCTCTGTCTTTTCTCAAAATGATAAACCTTTTCTGTTGTCTTCTTTCATCCTTTTCCAGGTCACACATGACCTTTACTGTGCCACATTGGAAATATTGAAGACAGAGGAAAGTTTAAAAGTAGACCAAGGCAAATTAAATGATCAAACAGATAAGAACAACATGCAGAAGAATTCACAATAAAAGATTGCAATTTTAAAATAGAGTTCAAAATAAATTCAGCATGAATTGAATGAAATAGTCTAATGCAAGTATAAATAAAAAGGCTTTAAGCTGTTTTTGATTTTTTTTTTTTTATAACCAGTAACAGATTTTTTCAAAGAGAGACAGGACGTTGGTGTGGTGATGCTTAAACAGGTGGTGCATTTTCTCTCTTTTCTGTCCATGTAATTGAATACAGAAGACAGACTGACAGCTCCATATATATAGATTTGCCTGAAGGCTACAATTGTATATGATCCATGATCCAAGATATCGCCACGTTATTACCTTGAATTTATACAAGCCGCCTTAAATTTGATTAACTACAAAGACTTAAATGTGTTATGCTATAGTATAGTATAGTATAGTATAGTATAGTATGGTATAGCATAGTATAGCATAGTATTGTATAGAACAAATGTGAATGACCTCAAATGTATTTGTTGGGAGAGTGCAAAGAAAAGCACGAGCTCATCTTCTTTCACACGATGCAGGATGTTTCCTGGTGTGAGAGTCTTATAAAGTACAAGCTTCTCTGCCCTTTGGGACACTGCTGTGTTTTCTACCAATCAAAGACTTTTGTGATTACTCAGTAATAGCTTGAGAGATTGTAACTATAATATTACAATGCTTAGAAGCATAATGTGCATGCTGACAATAAAGAGAGTTCAGTTTTCAGCCCATTTGTCCAAGTTTTGATTAAAACAGGAGGAAAAGGCAGCAAACGACTTGAGATCATTTGTTTCATTTTCTGTGCAGTATCTGTTGTTTTGGGCATTTTTCTGAATTTAATATCTTAAAATTGAGACAAAATAGGGCAGATTCACTGCATTGGTATTGGGAAAGGGGAACTTGAGGACTTAAAAATTCATGAAACAAACAGATGAGCATTTGAACCCGGTTATATTCTACCTCACCAGAGGCAGGTTTAACTGTTGAAAAAAATGCAGGATTAATAGATTAAATTACTTGTTAGACATGGATCTGTTGCCACTAAACAAATTTTTTTGATTTGATTCCTCTGTGCCGCCACAAATGTATACTTGTTTGAATAATGAAGAAAGTAAATTTGATGCGCGCCATGCTGCATAATGTTCGCAAAACTGTCTTAATCAGTGAGCACTGATCTGTTCTTTCAGCTGGCAGATTACATGAAGTATTTATTAGCTCGAAACATAAGGTAGCCTGATTATTCTGAGCACAAAGAGACGTTACATTCACTCCAGCATCCTGTGGGCCACTGCTGTAAGCCGCAAGCCCAACATATTCACAAACACATGTCACCGAGACTCACACCACCACAGAGAATCTGTCTCTGTTATTAATGTGCCTAAATCCTGATTCGCTATGTACCTCAGCAACACACCGAGCCCTGGCAACAGATGCACACAATGCTTCTCAATAAGTGACAAATGTTACACCTCAGTGTTTTCTTTTCAGGCTCTGTCAGCCATTCTGAGTTTTTTTTGGGGGGGAGCTGAAAATAAACACAAATACACACAGACTTATACATAAAGTATGCCCACGAATACAGGTCGAGCTGGCCAACAAATGAAGACACCTGTGTATACAATTGCTTGGTTGAGCTGCTTTGTGGTAAGCAGTGTTATGGTAGCATGGACATTAGCTGGAGTGTGAAATGGGAGCGGTTCCAGTCAGCTACAGGCTTTGACAGACAAACATGCACAGCGGCAGTAGCAGAAAATGAGACCTGCCTACTGAAAGCATTTTAAGCTGCAGCAGACCCCCAAAGTAATTTATAAGACAATGAATTCTCAAATTAAAATTAGCGACAGGCATTAGTGTACTTTCTAATATCCATCACGGAACAGGAGCTGCCTCCTCCTTGTCCTGGAGGGAGGTCAGAGAAATGGCGCTGTGGTGAAAGCTAATCAGACGAAATGATCTGAAAGATCCAGCGTCAAGTTCATCTGTGAAGTCATTTGAATATGTATGTCATTAAAATTCAGCTGGTTTGTTTCTCTGGAGCGTGACACAGCAACAGTGGTTGGTACATTGTCCCTCTCAGTTTGACGTATATGCTTGACCTTTACGTGGAGTTAGCATGTTGTATACAACACAAGCTTTTACTGAAGGTTTGATTTGCTCACACAATTCAAACACGGTTAAATTGTCTCTCTTTGTTTAGACCTGTCCGGGATGTTTCCCACTTTCCAGCCTTAGCAACCCTAACGAAAATAAAACCCATATTTAGGCTGAAATTCAGAAATGCCACATTTTGCTTTTCTCAACATCTTCTTCCAACTTAGAAAGGTGTCTTTGAGACACTACTAAAAGCTCCGGCCCAGTCTCTGCTGCCAACTTAAGGTGGATATCAGCTAACAAGAACAGAGGAAATTGTTTTGTTGCGGTGGGAAGAAACACAACAAAGTTAGTTCTGGTCAAGAAATTTCATATTTCCCAAGACACCTGTGAGCGGAACTATTGGAAAGAGGTGAAAGAGAAAAAGTGAAAGTATCCGCATTCACCATGCCCATTTCAATCTGTAACAAATTACACAAGAAGTTGCTGGAGAACACACAAGAAAGGTTTTCTCTCCAGATGATTGGTTGAGAACAAGTTGGGGAAATGATGTTGCTGTGTTCTGGTCACTTTTAGTAAGTTTTCAAGCTCCTTTCGCAACTCTTATTGCAAAAAAAAGTGAGAAATCTTGCAAGACAGTCTAGTGTTGGAGACTTGAGTCCCTTGCATCCCATTTCTTCTCAACAAGTGGTGGGTGCTGTTGTGGGCCTCACCCCCATGCCCATAACACCCAGACCTCACAGAGTCCATCCCAGCTGCAGTTAAGAGTCTAAAATGTCCAACCACTCTACGATTGTGACTATAAGCCATAGTAGTTTGCAGTGTTAAATTATTGTGGGATCCCCCTCTTCCATTGTGTCTATGTATTCACGATGTGTGGCTCGATGTCAAAGTATAGATACTTTCTGATACTGTAGCAGATCAGCAGATATACAGGTTGTCACTCCAATAATGAATTTTAAGCACAACTTGTAAAAGTCGATCCTGTATAAGGTAACACATAAAGATACGTCAATAGTCTAATAACATCTACTTGAAAGGAGCAGTCACACAACTTTAACATCTTCCTAACCACTTAAAGCCTCACAAATCTTTTAGTGGTGCATTTTTCCACGAGAAGGAAATCAGTTATGTGGTTTTGATGTGCTGTGATAACTTGTAACAAGTAATACTTGCTTAATGTAGGATGGTCTTCCACTTTCTTCCATTTACGAGCATCCACATGACCTGCATACTTCCACTCGCCAGCACGGCTTCCTTACCCAGCAGTAGGTGACAAGAAATAGATATGACACGGCATCCCAGTGATCTCAGATGGTTACTGTGAGATCAGATGGAAATCACTTCTGGTCTGCAATAATAGTCTCAAGTCAAATTTGCCTTGATTTTCACAGCAGTGAGATATTCAATTAGTCTAACCTGTGGGTTTGCAGTCTCCATTGTAAAATAAAAGGAAATGGAACAATTCTTTCTCATTAGGGATGATGAGAACGACCAATTATTCCATCAAGTTTATTTCGGGTGAACTTGGATGTCACATCTGTTTCTATTGTTGAAAGGGAACACGGGAGCGAGAAAGCGGTACATAATGAAATCATACTGACAACATCCACACTGGGAGAGTAAATTCATTTATATTTCACAAAGTTGGTTCTGGGAAGGTTTAAAGCTCCTACAGACCAGAGGTGTTCCCGATGAAGAGTTCCTCAGTTTTGTGCAGGAATGCCGGTAACGCGTTACTAATTAACGCGTTACCGGCTCAGATATAAATACAAGTGGTGGCAGAAGCATGGCAGTTAAGAGGAGCCTTGTACATGAATGAAACACTGACTAGCGAATATTTCTGTTGATAATTGATTAGAAGAGGGCTCTTATATGTTCGACTGTCTAGTTGCAGTGAGTTTGTCACACTTCACTGAATAAGACGTGACTTTCAATATGCGACAATAACGTCGCATGTGAATGCATCATCAGAGCCTTATGGATAAAACAAATACAGGGAACCATTTTTGATGGGGTATATTTGAATAAGCTTTGGCTCATCCCTATCCATGAGCAAGAAGTCACTGTAGCTTGTAGTAGCAGTTTCACTGTATGGTACTGTGTAGTGGTCGAATGATTGTGACAACTCCTTGAACCTTCACACTGTTAGACCACAGATTTTAAGCAATGAAAAGAGATGTTTTTTGTAATTGTTTATCTTTATCTGGGACAGCCAAACTCCTATGAAAACGTTTCAGCTTGTGATCTTCCAGCTAGTGTTTGCAGAAGCTCTTGTGTTTATCCGTCCAGTTTACCTGCAGATAACAGCGTTTTCCTCTTTTTATTTCCTCCTTCTCGTCAGACAGAGTTCATATTTTGAGGAAGCCTGTTTACAAACACATGTGCACCATGTGCACAACTGCCCACACAGGCATAAACACTTTAGCTTGTGTATCTTTGTGCATGTCGTGTCACTGTGTGCATATATCTGTGGGCTGTATGGGAGCAATACTGTCCAACCGCAGGCTCTGCACTATAATATTAAATGGGACTCTCAGTAGAACACACTCAAAGGGAATATACACAAACCAAAAAAATAGAAAGAAATATGACAGTGAAAGCAGAAGTCTCTGTGCACCGTGAAATAGGGAAATATCCCAGCTTGCAAACAAAGGAAAACGAGAAGTCGTGTCAATTTGCATTACTATTTGGAAGCTGGCTTGTTGAAAGTGATGCCTGAGGCAAGATGTTAGCAGCAACGGTGGCTGGTGATGTGTAACAGGCAGCTGAATAAATACACAATTCTGGCACAATAACTTCAGGATTTTTGTTTTTGGATTTGATATTTGAAGCACTGTTATTTAAACTACCTCAACCAAAGTTAATGATTTAATATAAACCAAGAGGTAGCCAACATGGCACTCCTGTGAATAGCCCCGTTCTAAATATAGTGATAAATACTGAAGACATAGCTTAGAAACAGACTTCCTAAAAGGAGGCGACACAAATATGGTCAGTCATGCAAAGCGTTTGAATGAAAATGTTCAAATGCATCAAGCTCCTTTCACAGTAAATAATTGTTAATTGTGAGGCTTGGTTGGTAGAGCAGTCGTCCCCCAATTGAAAGGTTGCAGGTTCAATACCCATCTCCACATGCCAAAGTGTCTTTGAGCAAGTCACTGAAGCCCAAACTGTTCCCATTGGAGTGGCAGCTCCTTGCATGGCCGCAGCCTCCATTGGTGTGTGAATGTGAGTGTGATGAATGATGAAAGGTGCTTTGGGGCAGCTCACACAGTTGAAAGGCGCTACATAAGTGAAGTCAATTTACGATTTCATGTATTTTTATTGTTTTGGACATATCTTGATTTTATAGTTGTGGAGTGGCCAAAAAGGCTCAATAAGTGAGTGTTTCTTTCAGCATATTTTTTTCAAAATGAACTTCAACCTATTTTTTCATCATTACTGTGTGTTTTTGATGGTAGTGAAATTGTCGCGTTATAAATATTTGACACATTGATTAACGTCTGCGATTGGATGAGATTACTAAGGACAAAGGACTTTTTCTATGCAGTTTGCCATGGAATTTTCTTGACATCAAGAGTGGTGTAGGACAGGGTGCCCAGTCAGGCCATGACCTCAGCTCTATTGAATTTGAAACTCCTGGTTTCAGTGATTACAGGATCAGTGAGAAAAGGTTAATATCTGCATGAGCATATTCACATAAATGACAACTGGAAATAACGCTGAACCATGCAACTGTAGTCGCTCAGGAAATGTATCGCTCAATTTTAGAAAGGTTGACAAAACTACCCTAAAGGTTGAGAAAACTTTGGCAACTGGAGGATCCGTCCACAATATTTGCAGCCTGTGAGCCAATTTCCCAAAATGAATGCGATACCCAATAGGATGGGAAATGAACTAAATGCTTTTAATTGTTTAAAATCTAACGGATGTGTACTTATTTCATTCTTTAAAAAAAACAACAACCATGATTGTCGATTATCCTTGTGTTCATTGCACTATTATTTATTCCCATTATGGTCATTTTGTACTGCCAGTTGTGAGCTGCTAAACAATGTCTCCTCATTTCTTTGAAGCAGTGACATAAACACCTACTCAGTCCTATTCTAAACAAGGAAAGTATTCAAACTTAAAATATCCTCTTGCTGCGGTGGTTAAAAGAGCAGCGCTCATCTGTGGATAAGTGGAGCGCGACAATGCAGCCTTCTCCTCTTACAAATATGCATTTCAACTACATTGCCACAATTGACCTTGCTGCTAACAGCAAATGCCACCCTCCTGTTTATGGGGGTGCACATGGAAAAGGTCAGCCAGGTTTATTGTCGGTGGCCTACAAGGAGAGATCATGCAGACAAGATGATCATGAGTAGCCATCAACTGTCTGAGTGTGTGTGTGCGTGCGTGACTGCATGTCATAAAGCCATGATTTATAGTCCCAAAAGAAAAAGCACAGACATTTCTGACGAACAATCACTCCCGTTTCTATCTGCTGATGACTGTTTACATTCAATTTATCGTGTTGAGTTTATGTTCCAGCTCATTAAAGAAGCACGCACACAACTCGACCACCAGCCGACATGAACGCATTGTAGGAACTGATGGCGGTGGATGATTGGATGGTACAATGCCACAACGGTTGAAATTGCCACTGTACCATAACAAGCTCCTGCACGATGCAGAACATTTATTATCAGCACACTATTGTTGCCCCTGGTTACATAACCTCCATCAGTAGAGAGGAAAAAGGGGAACACGGACTGTGAGGATGCAGCTGATTATGGGGTTGATAATTCTGTACGCCCAACTTCAACTTCGCTTTATTTTTATGGCAACTTTCAAACCAACACAACTGAAAGTAGTTCAGAATTTGGAAGTACACAACAGTATGATCAAATGCCAGAGTTCATGTCAATCAGATATTATCAAATATAATAGAACTGAAAGTGTTGTTAAAAAGCTGGAATTCAATTCTACTCTGCTTTTTTTCTACTGCTTTTTTCTGAGGACTTTTTTTTTTGTAAATTCTTCTTAATTATATGTATTAATGGTTATTTGTGTTACATTTCTATTGATAATTGTAATTTGAGTGGATTCACATTAGAATGACTATTTCTCCATTTTTTGTCTTTGAACAACCTGTCTAAGACATAAATCTATAATTAATATACATTTTAATGGAAAGAAAAAGTTACGTTTTTCTGAGTTTTGAAAAGCAACAATGACAAAATTATGTTTCAGAAATCTTTAAGATGAAAGTCAGCATGAACAAGGTCAGCAAATGAGCAAGTGAAAGATTGTGATATCATTTTGAGGCATCTCATCGATTTAGAAAAAAATACTTCAAACCATTTTGTAGAAATACATTTTCTTACATGGATGCTTTACATTTGTAGACTCTTGTGTAAAAAAAATGGTCAAAAGTATTTGAAGTAGAAGCTCTCATTGGAAACGTTAAAGTCTTTTTATTTTTTGGGTCATTTCCCTCAAATATGGTATAGATGGGGCGGCACGGTGGTAATGTGATGAGCTCTTTAGCTTCACAGTGAGGGAATGGTTAGTTTGAGTCCATTTTTAGGATCTCTTCTCAGTTTTCTTCTGGAATTTTCATGCTCTGACTGTGTCTCTGGTTACTCTGGTATCCTTCAACGGTCCTAAAACTTCGGGTTAAGTGGTGACTCCAAATTGTCCATATGTGTGAAGAACCTAGAGAAAACCCATGCACGAACAGGAAGAATATACAAAGTCCACACTGAAAGGCCCCAATCAGAAAGCAGATTCCAGTCAGGAAAATTCCCCATCATGTCTTTCAGGGATTCTGTCCTCTGCAACAGACATATTGATACTTTGGGAAAAACTTAGTTTAAAAAAAAAAAAAAAAAACTAAACTAAAGGCATTTCATAAAACTGGGTTGTAAAACTAAGTTGTCGTGCGAATAAATACAGAAGTACATACGTATACCTGGAAAAGTGTAATCACAGTAATTTAGCTGTTTGTACTGTTACTTCCTTGCATGCACGTGCGCACACACACACACACACACACACACACACACCAGAAAATAGTTCACGCCTCCCGGGGGGAAAAAAAACAGCTTGCAGAGATGCATCACTGTGGTTCACATTTTGTTTTTAGCTGTAATGTCTTTGTCAACGGATCATAGCTGATTACACAATAGATATAGAAAACCACCGTACAGTATTTCTGATTTGGACAGGATCTGAATCTGAGTCAGCAAACTCCTTTATAATATCGTCAACACTTTGAGATGTTCATACTGAGCAGTGACAAATCTGCTCTGCGACACAATGAAGAGCACTTCAGGCTTACCCCTGAGCTGCAGACTGACAGAGGGTATTTAGTGTGGCAAACAATATAGGCAGGCTTTTCAAAGAGGGCCTGCCTTTCGTGGATTTCCATGTCTTTGCACTTTGTTTTGTTTTTGTTTGATTTCTGGATCAGTTTTCCATTCCAGCTATTCACAACATGAGAAGACAGAACATAACCAGCCTGTTTCTCTGTATCGAGATAACACTCATCTGATTTAAACTGAGTGACTGTAGTGTCTGAATAAATGAACACTGGTGCATGTTGTGTTTCCCCATGTTAACTCTGATGCACAGCATCCTCTGCTGTTCAGAGAGAATATGGGCGAGCCAGCGCTGCTTTCTAGTGGCAGAGAAGAACTATGATCTGATGAGTTTGAGATTGGATAATGTGCCATAATCCATGACAAAATGAATAGGCATGCAGATACAAATGCTCAATACTCCTATCAACAGAATAAATATGTGTGGAGAATGACAAGGGGAGATATCTATTTTGCGATCTTTCACCTGTGTCATTTGATGATATGCAAGATATTTGATAACCGGGCTTTGTTTTGCCTTTCAACATGCTGGATGTCACAGCGATGAGGAAGCCCCCTACTCTGACTTCTTCCCCATCATCTCCGCTGATGTGATGTCTGTCAAAGAGATCCTCAACATGGACATCATCCCCAGAGACAGGACATGGTGAGGCACGATGAAATCATGTTTATGCACGTGGGTCTGCTTGTCAGGATATGTCATTTTTGCATGACGTTATCAATGAGGGTTTGATTTGCGGAGGAATCTGACCTAAATACAATGCCTGTTATGCTGAGGACTTTTTTTTAACCACTTCAAAAATGGCAAAACTTCTTGACCTGCAGGCCAAATAAAGCACATAGAAATATATATGCAACTAATAATGTTAGCGCTGCAGCTAAAAAAACTGTCTATAGCTATAATGAAAAAGTGAATCAATAGTTAAAATTTATTTAAGCTAACATTTTTGAGAAAAAAAAAACTCATTTTTGCCTAAAAGAGGCTGTAATGCCTTCATAAAGTATTAAAAATAAGAATAAATATGGCAAGCAATCCATAAGCATAAAGATTCTAATATGTTCCGAACTTCAAGTATTCCAAAACATTATAAAAAGTGCTGCAACTTGAAAACAGACAGATAAAGTAAACGTTTCAAAATTTCTCATCAGTACTACTCATTCCTGCAACAAAACCCTTTACTTTCCTTTTTGTCTTGCCTGAACAAAAACTTTCCGAGAAATCAGGGGAAATAAAAAGCCACACGTCTCAGGGATTGCACTTGAGCTGAAGCCAGAGACTTTCAATAACCAAATTAATGACCACACAGTGCGAATTGAAATCTCCATCTGCAGCTCTTCAGTAGGAAACGTTATTTTTAATCCCCATGCTGGATGAGTATTTTTGTGTGTGCATAATGGCAACAACTGTGGATGAGACTCTTCTCGTCACACTGAAATGAAGACTGTAAGGAAGCCTCCACTTCACTCCTGAGGACTTCCTTCCCCAGATAATTTGTGCATGATAACACTGCCTGTCCATCAGCAGGATCCACCACATCTTCTTTCTCTCTCCAGCTTATTTTGCGGGAAGAAGGGGTCAAATTCTACTGATCCTTTGCCCTGCAAGCTTTCAAGAGCTTTCATGCTATGATAGAGTCTCATTAAACAACGGAAGTCCGGGTTTTTTTTTCCTTTACTGTCTTCTGTGTGAGAAAGGGCCAGCTGGGTCCCTTCATTTGCAGTTTCACAGATGCCGTGAAGCCAATAAGCCAATAACCGTCCAACTGAGTCATACAACGAAGGCTTTGTGTATTTGTGTTTGAGTAAAGAAATGAAAGGAGCTCCTCCACCAGTGACGATAAAGTTCATCCTGTTACACTACTGGATGTTTCATTAGTCAGTTTGCATCAGATTATCATCAATTAACTGAGAGGAACCCTCTTGAACAACAGCGACACCGCTCTGTGATTTTTTTCGTGGCCTTGCACTTTGTGGCTGAGCGGCTGTCGATCTCAATCGCTTCCTTATAGATTTTACACACCTGTGGCCATGGAAGTGATTGGAACACTAGAATTCAAAGATTTGGATAGCTCAGCAAATACTTTTGGCAATCTAGTGTTTGGCAAAAGTAAAGTCACAAAGATAGTTCATGCAACTAAATCTTCTGGGAGGGGAAATGTGCACTTTAACCTACACAATGGATGTTTGACCTATTTAAAACCACAAATAAGCAACGCATGTCTTCAAACTAGAGGCAATGGTTGCAGAGCTCCCTTAGAGTAAATACCAGTCGTAAGAATAATTATGGCAGCCTCCAATGGTGTATGAATGTGTGCATGAATGGGCGAATGTAAGGAATCATATAAAAGCGCTTTGGGGCTGCTCTCAGCAAAAAGGTGCTACATAAGTGTAGTCCATTTGACAGAAAACTGACATTGTAATTGTAAAAAATAATAATAATAATAATAATTTAAAAAAAATTATAATAATAATAATATTAATAATAATAATAATAATAATAATAATAATAATAATAATAATAATAATAATAGTAATACAAGTTTTCCTTAATATATAAAAAAGTTTTAACTACAGGATAAAGAAGTTAATTTTAAGAATGATACCAAACACTGGGCAGGGGGGGCTGGATTGGATTTGTTGTCATGCAGAAAAGCTTTAACTTATTAAAAAATCTGGATCTAAGAGAGGATTTTGTTGATGACACTTTTGAGTCATCTTTTACTTTCTAAGTGTCTTATGACTGCGCTGCCAGAACAGGATTACTGCTCCGCTGTCATGAAGAGGAAGTCATATATCTAAAAATAAGTCCCAGGATAGGAAGGTTTAGGCCACAGAGGATTGTTGCCTCTAGTCAGTGATTTGCTTCACCAAAATCCCTCTTCTGCTGAAGGGGCACCTTGTCCTGCTTGGGTCACTCAATACCCGTGTTGGGATTCAATCGTACTTTAACATGTGAAGGCTTAGCAGGAGCCTTTTTCCAGTTCTCCAATCCGTTCATGACCTGATTAAGCTCTTCTGTCATAAAGGATTCGACATTTCTTGTGTCAATCCCCAAAATAACAGATGCTTTCTTCTTCAGACCATGAAAGGAAGCTCTGGCTGCGAAGTAAACAGATGGACAAACAGAGGTCACAATGAGTATTAAAGGAGAAGATTAGGAAGCCTGAGAGAGAGAGAGAGAGAGAGTTACTGAGAATGAAGAGTGAAAAGGAGGGAAACGACTGAGAATGAAATCACACCCTCTTGAATTACGAAATACAATCGACAGTAATGAGTCCCAGCTGCAGTGATTTAGCCCTCTTCATCCCAACCAGTCTGCATCAGCCACTAAAATGCTTACTCATGCAAACTTTTTGGTCTGATTTTAGTCTTTTTGGTTTGATCCTGCACTTGGGATCTTTGTGTCTAAAGTTTGCGTCTTCTCCCTGTCACATATTCCCAGCTTCTTTGAACAATCCGAAACTTGTTTGGATAAGTAAAGACTCTAAAACCATGTTGGTGCAACTATGTGAATGTCTTTTTGTTTGCTCTGTGATGGAACGGCGACCTCTATTGAGTGTGCTTTGTCTTTCATCCATTGTCAGTTGGGACTGGCCCCAGCCACCCGCCACCCCGAGACAAATAATGTAGGTATAGAAGAATAATCTAATTCATTCACAATTCATATCCTCCTCCAATGTACTGAAATAAATATGGTATCATATTTGCTTATAAAAGTAATTACAAATCTACCAAAATAGATGACTGACTCCTGTAAGAAAAGACTGGAGTGGACTACAAGATGAACATGAAAGCTCGTGAGGACTTTTTAAACCTTTTTTTTTTTTAAACGGTTCCTGATGCCGGCGTGTGACATTTGTTTTGGTCCGTCTGGAAACGAATGCAATAAATGTTCTCGTCTTGGCAAGTTCTACTCCAACTGCAGGTTACAATCTGATTCACATAACGTTTTCTCCACTATCTTCCCCTCATGGTTTGGATTACGACAAAAATCGTGCCGCTGACTCATGTATGCCGAGTCTGTCTTGGCATGCACTGGATCAGAAGGCAGTGTTGAAATTTGCATTTGGAGCAATAATTAAACCGTAAACCCCTCATATAGCCACGAACTTGACGTGATCCAGCGGTACGTTCCCTGAAGGCTTAAAATCTCTGAGCCCACAGAGATTAAAAACACCAACACTAAATCTAACCAGTAGCAAACATTTTTTGTAGAACACCTGGGTGTGCGACTGTGCTTATGTCTGCACAGGCATGTCTGTACATGCATTCATATGCATGACTCGAGGTGCTGTCAGTGCACTTTACTGAACGATCACAACCATTTGTGGGACCGATTCATGGTCGAGCATCTATAAAAGCTCTGAGAAATGTTTGTGTGAATATTTAAGATTCAGTCTTTGTGTTTTGTGTGTCTGTGTGAGTGAGTGTGTGTATGTGTATGTGCCAAAATAATTAAGCCCAGGGGACTGTCAATCAAAATACGGTTCAGGATACACACCCCTCTGGCGATGAGAGAGGGAAGCATTAAAACACAAGCAATATTCATGATTTCGTGTCTGTGTACATGCATATGGATGAACTGCATGTACACAGGAGATCCATAAGCACTCTGTACATATGTTTATTTTCACAGCTGCAACATGCAACATTTGGTATGTGCATTATACACCACCTGTGGGTGCCTTTTGAGGGGCTTCTAATTGTGTTTACCAGACTTAATGTGAAGGTTCAAGAGCAGTGGAGCACATAAACTTAACCCACATACATTCTGACTTGGACAACTATCTTGGTGGGGTTTGATTGATTTAATGCATTCCCTAGTCTTTCACAATGACCATACTCATTGCAATTAAGGACATTCCCTCATTATTAAATTAATTGCAATGTCAACTTCAAAACACATTTCCAATCTTATATACATGCAAAACATCGTGGGTGCTGCATTTTAGACCCCAAAGGTTTTGTCCAACCGCATAATTGTTGCATAATTCTGTGTGTTTGGGCTCCATCAAGAGAGAAATACAGCACACACTCTATTGCTGAAAATGTACTCGAAACTCAGATGTAACTATACTTACATAACCATAATCACTACTTTACCCCAATGTTCACAATCAGGCTCTAACTTTAACACATGTATTTTCTAAGGGGACCTAAGATGTCCCCATCGTGACATGAAACCTCAATCAGGTAAAACAATACATGCATACACACACACACACACACACGCACACACACACACACACACACGCGCGCGCACAATGTTTTTATGCATTACATAGCTCCCCTATAAATTGAGTCATTGTCCTTATGGTGATTTGCTTTACACATCAACAATGATGACAAGTATGTGAGAGCATGCAGAGATTTATGTCACTGCCACTGTAATAAACACACATTTATTTGCACAGCCATAATTTTGGAGCTCCCTTGATATAATGTTTTTTCAGGCCACTCACCTTACCATTGATCTAGCTCTGAGAATTAAAATCACATCTTGACTATTAAAAGAAAAATGCAAACTGTTGTCATGTATTAAATCTCGGTTCCCAAACAGGAAGTCGGCCCCCACAAGTCTAGTGGAGTTTTGGCTGGAAGACCCTACAAAGTGACAAGCGCCAGGACACACACACACACATGTAATCAAAAACAAGCCTTGAACCTCACTCCCCAGTCAGAGCTGTTGCCCTACTTGCTTTGTCAACCCGCTGCCCAGATAACGAAAGATAAAAATGTGCTTCTTCTGAGTGAATAGACTATCACAACTGCTGCCATCTCCATGACAACCATGTTGATGAAAGGGAAGTCAAGGATGTCACCCAGCCAGCGACAGGGCATCTCTTTGAACTGTCCACACCTGAAGGATTCCTGGAGGGGGTACATCAACATCATCACCATCATCATCATGTGTGAGATTTTCAGGGTAGCGGAGTCGCTCCTCTTCACAGTGATGTGAATCAGAAGCGGCAGCCAGACCCAAAATTCCTCCTCATAGAAAAACCAACGTCTCAAAACCTTTGAATGTGTGTGAAAATGGTCCTTATGTGAGATGACACAAAGGCGCAAATGCAGCAGCGCACCGCTGACTTCATCGCCGAGCCTTTTAAAAGACACGCTGCCAAAATATCATGAAACCAGCACTTCTCTGTAAATGGAGTGGGGCAGGATAAAAGGTGTGGGTGTCAAAGGAAGCCTCACAATATGAAATTACTGTTTTGCTTCTCTCAGAGGTCAAACTCTCCTGTTATCACCATGTTCAAAATTTGGGCTGAGTAGCTGTCCCTACTCTCCCCTTTTCTGATGAAGGTGTGTGAATGTTTTGACAAGCGAAGCACAACATTAACAAAGAGATGATTACTGTCTGAAACTAAATGCTTAAGATGTGCACACAAACATGCTGAAATTCCTGATCAGTGTTGCTTTACGATGAAAGAAGTTCTAGTATGTGTATCTGCTTTGGGTATTTATTTATAGTTTCTAAATGAAGACAAAACCTTTTTCATTTTGTAAAATGTTCTTTGCCATCAGGGAAAACCTGAAGGCAGCTGAGGAAGAATATCGAAGGCAGAAGTGGACACTTTTTGGAAATGAAGCCGAGAAGGTGGAGCTGGACGTGATCAGAAACCAACACGTACTGCGTACACGCGTTGACAAAATGGCGCTTCGAAAACAGGTAATCAATCAGTTTCAGCTTTCACACAGGTTAGTGCACAGACGATATGCTTGACTATTTATGTTGGGAACTGTTTGATTGGTTCAATAAATCTCACAAACATTGAGCATCATCTTTTTATAAATCAATTTAAACTTAATAACGTGCAATGCAAAGATGCAAAAAAAATTATTTTTTTAATCTTCCAAAAGTGTCCATACTATATTTAATTGGCAGTTACTGATGTATCTTAAGTGGTTGTTTGTGAAAATGTTAATCCAATGAACAGTGCTTATTTTCATTATAAATTCCATTCCTGTTTCTCATTGACTCGTTTTGTTTTAGTGTCTTATACCACTTTTTTTTTTTTTTACTTAATTACCTTGTGAAATGAAGAACATGGGTGTTCAGTTACCTTGTGTGTATATGAACTACTTTTTCATTTTCTCTGGGAATCCACCAATTAACTGTCTGAAAAATAATAATATTACAGAATTGTATCAACAAATTTGTTCATTTACCCTTATTGTACAGCAATGGCAAGCAGCACTTAGGGATTCCTCATCACGTAGAAATGTCTAAACCATTGACATCATTGGCTGTGGGTGTTGGCTCTAAATGTCAGTGATGAGAAACACATTCAAGTCCCCATATTGTTGCGCTGTGACAAATGGCAAACAGTAATTTGTGAAAGTGCTTCATTTGCAACATTTGAAAGGGTTTTACCTAAATATGATCAAAAACCTCAACTTAAAGTTGTCACAGATGTCTGAAACGCTTATTGGTGAAGCAAAGTGCAAGACATGAGAATAGAGCTTTTAGCATGTCAGTCTGCTCTGGGTTCAAGTTGAATTACTCAACCAGAAGCTTCAGCTCCATTTTGCTTGACATCTGATGACAAAATGATTAGTGGACTGGACAGAAAACCCGTGTTTACAACGTCAAGGATTCTCAGTTGTCTCGCTGGTGCAAGATAGATACAAGCACCTAAAATGTTTATTGTTATCTGGCGTACGTTATGCAAATCTCAAGTTCAAGTTCAAGCATACTTTATTATTCCCTGAGGGACAATTCTAGTGCTGCAGCAGTTTACATGGCATCCAAAGAACAAGCAGACACTAAAAATTAACCATTATACTGTATAGAATCACACAGGTCAATTAAAATAAACAGCAGCATTGGAACAAGGGAGTTTTATAAGGCTCATTTATGCACAACATTAACAACATTCCCTTTGTCTATAGTTCTATCTATCATCTGGAAACGCAGAGATATGAACCAATGGTGGTGTACCAGCAACATTGGGGACAGACTTGAGACTGGTGAATAATGGTGATGTCTGCCTCGAGGTGTTTAATGACCAAAAATCAATTCAAAGCAATTCAGCGTTATTGAGATTGAAAATTGGACATATGTTCAACTTTACGGGAGATGCCACAGTCCAATTAACTTGGTCCTTTAGCAAAACGGGCTACTGAAAATGTCAAATATGGAACAATCTCTCTGAACTATCAAGTGGTCTTCCACCTTATCAGCACATTTTCTTTTCTCTGTTGGACAAACTACTAATTTACAAATGTGGGCTATTTACCTTCTCTTCGTGCTTCAGGCAGAAACGAAAGCATCCGACTACATTAAGTACCTGGAACTGCTGAGTCAGAAGGCCCCAGACTTTCCAATCCCTCTGAGGGCTCACACTGTCTGGGAGGGCATGACAGTAAAACTATGCTGCACCGTCCAGGGCTGCCCGCCCCCAAAGGTTACGTGGTAAGAACTCCTCTCTCCAACACTTCATTCCTGTGGCCTTCACTGACCCACACTGATTCATTTTCAATGAGGCTTCTATTAGATTCTGACATTGAGGGTATCTGCAGACGGTTGTCACTTTAAATTCCTCTCTCACTTTGTTAGAGCGAGTTGGAACGGAACAAAATCCTTCAGAAGTTGTAGCGTTTTTGGAACAAGTACACATGAAGTACAACTCTAATTCTAAAAAACCTGGGACTATACTGTAGCTGTTCAAATAACAATGAATGCAGACCTCATACAAGCAGACAAACACGTTGAGATGTCGAAAAGGACAATGATCATTTACAAAGGTTGTCAACCAAAAATATACCAAACAAGTTAGGGGTCAAGGATTCGTCAAATAAGCAGATCTAGCGCTTCCTCTTATGTATGATGACTGTGATCGTCTTTCAGCTGCTTCACTTTGGGGTCAGAACATTAAAGCTTGATCCACATTTAAAAGAAAAAAAAAACAAACATCTCAAAGCCTCACCCAGGAAGAGAAAAAGTGAACAGAATTACCAGTTACCTTTCGTCAAAGTGGAAAAAAAGTTGATGCCAAACAAAACACTTAGGTGGCAGGCTGGCCGGCTTAATCTCTCCTTCTCCCACTTGAAGTCACTCCTCTTCGCTCTTATATACACTACAGCTTAACAGCTTATCAGGGGCAGCAAATGACTCACACTTCAAGCACCTGAGAAGAGTTGGTGGAAGGAGAGAGACCACGGAGTATGGAGTGGAGAGCAGGATTTTTCAAACCCAAAAAGCTTCTCAGATGTGACATTTTTTTTCTGTGTCTTATTTTCAATCAAAACAGGGCTTTGAAAATTGGCACATCAAATTTTATAATTATTTTAAGAATATCACATTATTTCACAACTTGGGTGGCAGAAAAATGAATAAACGTTTATTAAAAAACAATTAAAAATAAATGTTTTTATTCATCAAAGAAGACAAGCATTCTAAATTAAACTTTAGTTTTATGTTGAACTGTCGTGTTTCACACCAGTCTTCATTAAATATCACTCATGTTGTGGACAGGAGGATGAGCATGAACTCTTATGTGAAGCTCTTTTTGAAGCCTGACAGTGAATCATCTGTCATTATCTTTCATGGCTCATTCATAAAACAGGGAAAGTCTATTGCATTTGTCACGGCATCATTGAAAATACTGTATTTATTAGTTAAAAAAAAAAAAAAAAAAAGCAGGTAGGTGAGGTCACGCACCTACATGTACAAGCAAATGATGAGATATTAAAAGTCAGTGTGTTCCGCCCAAACAAATGAGCATCATGAACTGAATACCACGCGTGACATTAATATGAAATCACCTGTGGCAATTCCGGCGTGGTGCCAAACTGTCGACCTTGATACTTGAGCTGCCGTGAGCCTCCAAAAAGCCTGCGTGTGCTCAGTATTCACCTTGAGATCCCGACAAGTTCTGGCTCCACCATCCCGTATGGGACACATCAAGACCAATGAGCAGCAGAGGGCTGCACTCAACGCCGTGCGCACGGCACAATGAGAGATCAAAGGCCCCCACTGGCTGTTAGAGGTTCAGCCACACTAACATGTCATTATGAAAGCCATGCACAGGTTATCAGTAGGCAGATGCACAAGCCACCCAAGTAAAGTCAGATGTTCGTTTGCTTTGATATTCACAGAAACTCTAACCTTTCTACCTCAGGTATAAGGATGGCCGGCGTCTCATAATGTCTGCACAACCATGGAATTATAATCTTCAGCAAAAGTTTGGCCTCAACATACTGGAGATCAGGAGGTGGGTAACAACCTCAAAGTCCTGTGAATGGCAGGAATATTTTTATTAATGGGTTCTTTTGTAAAAAAAAAAAGAAGAAGAAGAAAAAGCTGTATAGATGCGATGGAGAGGAGAAAGTCTTTGTACTGAACAACCTTGCTACTGACCGATTAAGAAGAGAGTTTAAAAAAACCGTAATAAGGTTACGTTCGGAAATTGTGGCGCTGCGAGATTAAATGCTGCTGTCAAATTTAAAAAAAATGAAAACAGGTTTGTATATTTTCTCTGTTTCTTTGGGACACCAGAGGGAAGCATATCTGGATAAAATCTGAAAAATGAAAAGGGTAGATTAAAGTAAATGGTTTTATAGAAGGGCACAGCGTCTGTTTTTCCTCTATATTGTACTTCAGAGAATAATTGACCAGGGCTGCCAGCACAGCTACCTATGCTCCAGCTAGACTAATATACAGTTGCTGAGTCCCACTTTGGACCATCCATCTTTTGGCTTTCAACTTCCCCAGACAAGAAAGTGACCTTCTTTATCTTCCCCAAAGGTGCTCCCCTGCTGATGCTGGTGAGTATAAAGTGGTAGCCAAGAGTCCTCTGGGTGAAGCGATGACCTTTGGAAGACTCGTGGTGAACTGTGAGCAATTTCTTTTTTTGATTGTTTTAAAGATCACTAAGGGCCGTATTAAAGGAGAGATTATAATACCACCGATTCCAACAATTAAAGAGTGTAGTTTCTGGGCATGGACTTGTAATGAATAGCAAAATCAGAAAGAGAGGTCATCTGAGGAACTTCAAATATAGCTTTGTTTAAAAATGTACGATTTTAGGAGTCATACAAGTTTCTCATCAATGTTAATGTTATTCTGTACAAGATCTACGTGTGCCTCCTTTGCCTTCAGGAAACAACTAAATTAGATAAACCAACAACAGAACCATTCATCTACCAGCATTTATGTGCAGCTAAAAGACTTGGTGAAGGAATAACTGGATATTGTAGATGTGCTCTGTGTGGGTTTTAGGGGTGTCACTTTTATTCCCACATTGTTTTTCTGCTGTGTTTCTATTGATCATTAGCAGCTGTAGCTTGTAGCATGAGTCACAGTGCACTGTTGTGAGACACCAGTCCTAAAACCTCTGGATGAAACCATTAAATAACCTGGCAAAAAGCAATATTACAAAATAAATCATTAGGTTTACTTTTTAAATATTAATAAATAAAGTTTATTGTAATTTACTAACTGAGGATTGCAGGATTTTAAGAGCAGTAGTAGACTTCATATCACTGAGAACCAAGCCGAAATCTCAGTGATGAACAAATATTAAGAATCACTATTAAAGACCGTCTATCATCAGATTTTCCAAAAGGCAGACAACAATATGAATGCCACAAAATTCAAAGTCAAAATAGGAGCTGCAAAGGAAAGACATGATGTTTGGGTTATTATATTATATATTTTTGGTTGTTTTTTCATTTCCTTTTTGCAAATAATACATTATATTAAAACGGAACAAAGGGACAATGTTACTCAACTTGTTTTCTTAAAGAAAACAAGTCATTTAGGGGTTTCAGTCACAATAGAAATTGTGAATTATGTGTCAAATCTGGTCAATCTGACAGTTTTAACAGATTTTATTTGGTGTTAAAGAGACTCAAAAGTGATTATTCATACCTTAAAGTCTTAAAACAACATTTAACGACAGTCTGGAATAGGTCTTTATGTATTCTGATGAAGCCCCCTTAAGGGGTTAAAATGAAGTAACAGGTGACTAATGCCTCAGTTTTCAACAGCAACATGTCAAAGTACTTTTCACTATTGATGACGGTGAGGTTCGGAAGGTTTATGTTGACCTGTTACTTATTACTACATATGTGGTCCTTCCATCAGAGTTTCGCTCAACCTGCAGCTGAAACTGTTATTTTCTGAGGAAAAGCTCTGATACTTTCTCAGTAAACCTTCTGGTTACTGACAGGAGCGCCTCAGTAATCCTGAACCAACTCATCAATCCTGCAGTAAAATGACAGATATCCCACTGTACCCAACGTCGACATTATCCAGTCAGCCATTGGCATAATTAGCGCTGGCTTGCGCTGCGGTCTGCATGTTCCTTGTATATTTGTTGTTTCATCTTATAATCATTTCTCCATAACAAATAAACTTTCTTGTATAAACCACATACAGAATTTTATATTTAACTTCAAAGAAGTTGAAGGTTTGGGTTGTTTTTTTTTGATTCACTGGGTTGTTGGTACTGCGATAATGTTTCTTTGAAAATATAAAAAAAAAACTGATGTTAACGCACCAATTTTATCTCAGATCTGTAGAATTCCTCGACATGGACTTTCAATATAAATTGTAAACCAGCAAACTTACCATCCTATAATACTACGGTCCTTTTAACGCTTCCAGTCTTTTTGTTGTTAAACTTGTGTTTTCTTTTTTTTTCTTTTTAATAAACTTTCAAAGGGAATAATTTTGAATTTAGATTCAGTTTTCTCTATGTGCCCTGTATGCCCCTGTAGCTTTCCAAGTTTCCATATAAATGTAATATTTTGAAAGAATCAACAGCAGACTGAAACATCAATAAACCAGATCTCTATGCAGCACTCATGCATAATGAATTAAATTGAGGCAATGGTGGTGGTGACTACAATATTATAATCAGCAATATTTCTGCAGTGTTGTGACAATTTTAACAAGGTTTTTGTGGCAGTTTTTAAATGATTCACCTTTTCATAAAAAGCATCAGGCGGAGCAGGACAGAGCCAAAATATTAATTTGTGCGTGCTAGTTGAATTCTACTTTTTCACTGACCTTTTTCAACTGTCCACACAGTTTGTGTGTTTTAGAGGGCAAGTGACCATATTTGCTAACTACCATTACTATTTAAATAAGTGGAGGCAATGTTAAAATTTGTGATTGAATGGTCATGTAGAAAATATATTTGCATATCTCCGTCAACTTGATTGATGCATTTGCATATCAAAAGTGGTTGAAAATAAAAGTAGTAACAGACAGAACATATAGCGAGAACTGGGCAGTCCAATATAACAATAACATATCTGCACTTTTTTGCATAAAACCCGCAAGAAATTTGACAACTGACAATATCGAAAGTGTGCAGACAATCTTTCAGAGTTTTGTCAATTTAAAGTAATATTATAATTTTTGGCCAGTTTAATGCTGTAGAACACAATTTGATAAAAATAGATGCTTACAGGTGTTTATTCACAGTAAAGATCATGAAATATATTTCAATCCCACAGTTGGGCTGAAATTTCCAGGAATTTTAAATAAAGTCCGGTAAAAGGTCCAAGCAGAACGTTTGAGGATGAGCTGTTTTTAACCACACTATGTCTCGTCAGACTTAAATGCTGCACCTGATGAGGTTTGTATTTTAAGATTGGCTGTCGAGATCATAGATAATAAAACATGACTCTTCTAAGATGTGTGAAATACTGAATGTTTATCTCAATCCCGCAACTGTCACCAATTGTTGTACTTGTTAGGATTTAAGCTTATTTTGAGTTTCCGTTTTCACGTTATCTGGAGACGCAACCTGAGCACTTTGTGGTTAAATATCTTTCTTGGTGAGTGGAACGAGTACCCAGTGGGGATCGAACCAGCAGAACAGCAGGTTATAGGCTGGAACCCTCCACTGTCCCTGCAGGGACTTTGTAAAACCCAAATTTTCCACGTTTGAGGCTTTTTACAATCAGTCTAATATGAAGAACAATTTAATGCTACAAATAATTTACAAACAGTTGAAGTGTAAAACTTTTTTTTTTTTTTTTAATCGATGAATAGAATAGAAATCACACTGGACCTCTCAATCCAGTTATCTCATCCTTATCCTTATCATCCGTACAAACACAGTACTGAAGACGATACTACCGTCTTCAAAAACGTTGTTTTCTTTTAATCAGAAAAGCATGTGTTGTTAGCATGTGCATGTTTGTTAACTGATTTTAAAGGTTTACTTGCACCATATGGTGTTTAAGCTTATTTTACTATTTGATTTGTTACATTTACAATAAATTCAACTCTCAAAACAACTTCAAACAACATTTCTTCATGGTTTACTTGAGAAAATTGAAGGGAAAAGATCATTCTGAGAATAGGCGTCACCTATACTTCCAGACTTTTTTTTCCTGCTGCCACCCTTTGAAAACCACTGGGTCAAAGCAGTATACAAAATGTGTCTTATACAGATGACAGTGCCAGGTTTGATTTGTCAGCTGTATCTTTCCATCTCGTCCCCCTTCGGTATCACGACACTTCTCTCTCTCCGTTTCTGTCTCCGTCTCTGACCCTTCCTGCCTCTTTCCAATCTGTGCTGCTCTGCTGCTCTACTGCTCTGCCACCCTGCGATTCAGCATGTCAAGGAGCCGTGGCCGGTTCAGAGCGCTCCCGGACCGCCGGTAAGTTTCACGCCGGCGCCTAATGAAAAGTGTCCCCTTTCATTTTCTCTGCCACCCTTTGAAGTCTCTCCCTCTAGTCGTAGACGAGGCCGGGCCCCGTGGATTTTAAAGACTGTGACGCACCACTGTGCATGCTGCACCTCCTACAGAAATGTATAGGTGCAGTGACATGAAGCAGTGTTTGTCGTTATGCTCCTGTGTAGGTGTCCTGGGAGATCTAATAAGACTGCATAGGGATTTATTTGTTTTATTTGTTTTTATTTGTTCCTGAAGGCATGAAAATGACATGCTTCCAATTGAACAGAAATGACAGTCATGTATATTTCATCCCTGCGACAGTGGGAGATTCATCCCACTTTGCCCCAAGCTGCAGAGCATCTCATATTGGCCATGGCACTCTTTGGCCTAGATTAGACTCCACCATGTGTGGGAATCAGGACTTCTTGTGCCAGGCCTTGTGTGTATATGCACATTATCTGATCGGGCTGCGTGTACTGGAAAAACACTGAGCCTCCTTTTCAGAATGAGGAGGCGGTTGACACCTAGAAACACAACACTGTTCAACTGTGGAAAACATGCTCTGTGCATGTTTGTCCAACAAGGACCTCTGGTGGCGCTATGAATTATCACATTCAGACATCATGCCAGGGAACGTGGAGATTTAGCAGGGCTGCACAGTGGCGTTAACATTCTTCCCTCGTAGCAGGAAGGTTTGCATCTTCCCAATTTGCTTTAATTGTATTTTAATTGAGGATCAATTATGCGGTGAGTTCTGGTGTCTATTTGTCACTTCCAACCGCATTCTTCAGTGGCAGATCTCAAAACATCAAATGTTGCTTCCTTTTTTTTTTTTTTTTTTTTTTTTTTTTTTTTCTATCCTGATAAAACAAAAACACAGTATGTTTGATTTTATGGGCACCACACTGGTTTATGTCATGAGAATACTATTCTTGGAAACGTTGCTTGGATGGTGCGATGGAATACCTCAGCAGGATATGTACTGCTCATGTAGAGGTGAAAAGATATTTGGGTTCAATACAAGAGAGCTGCAGTGCAGAAAGCTTGTTATTTACTTAGGCTAAATCAAACGTAGGCAACAGAGATGAAAATATTGAGCAATTACCTTAAGTGTCCATCCTGTGGTGGAAATGAGGAAACATCTTCATGCATCTTTCCAAACAGGTGAGCTCAATCTGACAGCTGCAGTGAAGTGGGAGAAGTCAAATGCAGACCCACCTGTTCAGAAGAAATAAAAGACAGGCCCAGCAAACTAAAGTAATATTAATATATTAATAATATAGTTATCAACTTACAGCCCCCATCTTCCAGTGTGGGAGTTGTTTAAAAGCTCAATATTTTCACTTGTGTGCGTTGACATCCTTAAATTAATGTACTAAATAAGTGTATACATAATTTGTTAATTATATTTTAAAAGGATCAGGAATAACAATGGCTGATGTATATGTATATATTGTGAGAGCAGCTTTTCTTCCAATCCCAATGATGATCGTTTAATCTCTCAAACTCAGCCTGTCGATGTGCTGAAGTGTCATGAGACACTGCTCTCTGTGAATATGTGTTAATAGGTGAACATAACAGATCATGTCCAGCACATTGAGGCTGCTCAGGCAGTAAATTGAGCTATAGAAGTAAAGTCAATTGACCGTTTCCGTCAAAGTCAACATGCTTACTATGCTATACGTCCGTCCTCTGGGCTGTTTTATCCAAGTTAGTGTCACAAGGTTCCACATCATAAAATGCTTTTGATGCATCATTTTAAATTAAGACAATGTACGTTTGTGATAGGACACCTTCTCAGGTGTACCACAGCATGGACGAGGTTTTATAGTCATCGATTAGGCTCAAAGGCTTTGTTTTTTGACTCCAGGAGGAAATCTGAGTACTCAGAGGAAGCATGCACAAAGACACAAAAAGAACATGCATACCCCAAATAGAAAGGCCCCTCAAACCCTGACTCAAATCAGGATCATTATATTTGTGTGACAAGAGAGCTGACTGCAACTCTCCTTAGTACTGAGGTACATTCTGGTTTCGATACAGCCAGAATATTTCATGGATGTCCTGACTATGCAAATATATAAACATCAATGTTTCATATTAGTGCTTTGGACTGGTTTTTCTCATATTTTCAAAGCATTTCTATATGGTAAATCAAATTTTAAAAGACTAAAAGCACATTAGTTATTTCTTCCACCTTTTACACTGCTTAACAAATCTGCTGAGTCGACATGTACTTACCTAATCCATAATGAATACACGGACCAAAACTGCCTCAGCAGAAATGGTGTTTAGGTCCAATGTAACACTTTCACTAAACATTCAGCTATAAAGCTTTATCAGCTGTGATGTTATTCAAGCAGCTATGTGTGATACAGGAACTGATACTTTATGATCTCACATAGGGTTGATCACGTTTTCCACCAAAAATGGCCCAATAAACGAAAGAGGGTCATTCATAACTACCGTCACTGTTGAGAAAGAAGCAAAAGGTTTGAATGAGAAGCAAAGATCTGTGTGTAATGATAATGCCACACACATTCCTGGGATAGCCTTAGCAGAACAAGATCATTATAAAAAACGTGTCACAGTGTCTCAAATTCATCACCGAAAATTTTGTTTTAACAAGACCTCATGGCAACCATTTCTGTCGCTCTCATGTCGCATTGCTTTGGTGCGTTGACAAGTAAGAGAATAAATTGTAGCTGAAGGAATAACTTGTTAGAGGATGTTCACTTGCAAAAATGCACCACATCCTCGGATTTTCTTTTGTTTTGCTCGAAGGATGCCTCTTTCAGCTGTCCTTTTTCCAAGTATGATTGCAGTTGCCTGCGTCAAATAGACCACAAATTTATCCAAGTCTCATCTGGTTTACTTTGTGTAGTTTCACCATCGTGTTGCCTGTGAGAGAAGGTGAGTGCTTGTTACGGCTGCCACTCAGAGGCCAAGTTCATCCCTCCAGCGGATTAGACGCTGCCGAGACATCAGAGTGTTCCTTAAACCAGGTTTGATGGCACATCTCTCTCAGTGATGGAGCGAGTTCTCATTACATGTCATCAGGCATCACGACAGTGTCTCTCCTGCATGGTTACTTCATGTTTCTTCTAGTGTCAGTTTGTAATGGACCAAATGTGGTCCATGCAGTCTTATAGCAAAATTCCTCTCAATTTGTGACTTTGCTTTTCTTCTACCGGTAACTAATTATTTTCTTGCTAGTTTCCATTTGCTTACGATGTCAAGACGTCGTCTTGTATCTTTTTCCTCAATGGATACTCTGGTAATGGGAGCTGCACATTAATGTAGTTATTAGCACTCTTGCCTCGTAGTGAAAGGTGAAAAGGTCTGAGCTGGGCTTTGGTCTCTTTCTATGTGGACTTTATATATTCTCCCTGTGCATCCATTGGATTTATACAGGTACAGTCGTAAAACATACATTTGAAGTTAATTGGTGAGACGAGATTGCTCTAAATTGTGCATGTGGTTATTCCCACGGTGTTACCCTCCCTCCCCACATCGTCAGTCCCACCCATGCAACTCTAAGCTGGATGAAGTGGTATGGAATATAAATGTATGGACTCACATTTTTATCCTGCAGCAAATGTCTGAATCTTGTGCAAAAAAACAAAAAGTTGAAGCTCAGATTTGATCTCTATATTCAATTCTGATATCATAGACATAACAGAGCCTGCAGACATGCTGTTGGGCCCTCAGTTCAAAGGTATCCAACCCACACTTGCATGCATCATAACAAAACACACAAGTCTTCTGAACCAGAAATTTCATCTCTTCAACTTGAAGAAAAGACAATTTCTAAATCTTATATAAGCGTGGAATATGCTGCAGCATCCTTGTTATAGGGAGAGAAGAAAATATGACCGAACCTGGACTCAGGAAATATTTCCATTCCCTTTCAGTACAAGATGAGAGTTGGAACATCTTCTGTCCAATGTAATGTTAAGTTTCATATATTTATGTTTGTTCCAGAGAGAAGGAAAAAAAATTGTCTCAAGTGTTCATTCATCCGCTTTATCTGCTTTATCCTACACTGTGTTGTAGTGTGCTGGAGTCGATCCCAGAAGACTGTGGGCGGAGGAAATGCCCTCTGTCCATCAAAAACACAAAGGCGCTGACACAGCTACATACACACTCACGCATGCTGTTAATTTAGAAACACCAATTAGCCTCAAAAACATACTACATAAATAAAAATTCCACGCAAAGCTCCGAAGCTCAGCCCAGATTCAAACCAGAGAGGCCAGAGATCTAACCACCACAGCACAGAAGTGTCAATCATCAGTAAAATCATGTACAACTGAGTAAAAAAAATTATTCCTTAGTAAAATATTAATCTATAATACCCATATCGTCCTCATTGTAAGTCATGTCTGTGTCATAACTCACTCCAAGAGAAGAAAAGCATGCTGGGAAATTGACCTCCTCGTGACCCCATAAAGCACTAATAGATACAAAACACTATTTGCTTATCCAATGTATTGTTCAGTAGAAATCACTTTTAATGGAGTCATTCTGGAAACTCTTAGGACTAAAAGATTATTATATTTCGTTTTGTAAATGAAAGAATTCAAACAGTTTTTGTTGTGGAAATATTGTGAGCAAAAGTTAAAGAATCTGACTCAGAATACTCAGGATGGGTCCCAGTACTGTGAGATGCCGCACACAATCCCTGCATCTGTACAAACTCTTGTCCATTTGGCTCTAATTTTGTAAATAATATTTCACCATTTGCTGTATCACTTTCTTCATATTGTTTAAATGTAGTAATATGCGATCATTTATCTGATTGATTCTCATTCAAACATGGAAGTAATAAAAGAGGAATGCGAAAATTGTGATCAAAAGGTGAAACTGAATGTAATTCAAAACAGTAATTAATCAAAAGTATTTTTTCTGTGGTTTTTTGGGGTTTTTTTCTTGAAGCGTATCAACCCATACTGAGCAATTCCCCCCCCCCCCCATGTGAAACCAACAGTTTCATTGTCTTCTGTTTTCCTCTGCGCCTGTTTGATTATCAGGCTAAAAACCAAAACGATTTAACGATTCTGCTCCTTATCCTCATGCTAGGATTACGTCCTCACAATGAAGCCCACTTCGGCCTCTCGTTCCCTCCGACCTGGGTGAAGGAGGCCAGCAGCCTCACCTTGCAGTGCACCTTCAGCCCAGCTCTGCTGCCCTTCCAGCAGGACGTCACCTGGTTCAGAGACGGTCAGTTTGATCACGCACCAGGCACATTCTTCACCATTCTTTAAAGCTAATGCCCCCCTCCACCCCGCTCCACAGGTGTTCAGCTGCTCCCGTCCAGCGATGTGGAGATCAATACATGCGATGACATTGCAACCATCACTTTAAATGCTGCGTACAAGGAGCATGAAGGTGTTTACACAGCCAGACTGATGACATGGGATGGAGAAGAGGAGCACAGTGCTTTTGTCTATGTCACAGGTGAGAACCCAATTTTTTATTTTTTTTTTGACAACAATCAATATGTAAGTATACTAAAGAAAGAAAAGAAAAGCAATGTTTGAGAGTCGTCTGGCTGAAAGAAGGAAGAAATTGTATGTTGGAGAAGGATATGTGTTGTATTGTGTCCAAGAGAGTGGGGAGTGAAACATTTGGTTTGAAGTGAAGGGTTTCAAAACACAAGAAAAGTTGTTTTATGTCCTTTAGAGACAACATGCCAACCAGCCTTTCAAACTATGTGTCTCAAACGTTACACGTTGATCCTCAGGCACTGGCATATAAGAAGCAATGACCTTGAGACCTTTTGCATTAGAAACATCTGTTTATATTGGATCTATATAATGGGATTGTCATTTGTTGTCTCAAGCTGAATAAACAGTGCTTTGGCACACACATATCTCGGCAAACACAATTTCTATTCTCCAGATTTTGGTTGTACTTTCATTTCCTGTCGGCAAACTGCCCTGATTCATAGGGAAGAAATTGCACCATCAATCACACAGTTCTGCAGCGGAGGGCTTGTTAACTTTGTTCAGTGAAAGTGTATATTGTTCATAGACTACTACTTTCTTACTTGTGTTGTTTGCCCGAATGCAAATGAGCCCGGCGAAACAGCTCACAGTTGACTCATCGAACATCTGAAATCCGGGCAGCCACACAATCGTCCTTGGCACATGTACAGTGTGTGATTCAATGTAATGCTAAGGCTCATTCTTGTATGGTCGCTACCCTCAACTGCCAAATAACAGCATAATGCAATCTGAATCATTCATGAGCCTGGCGAACACACACTTCACACTTGTACATCGAACAAATAAATCTTCCTGCAAAGCTCCTTTTTAAGATCTTGGCCCACTCCCCTGCTCCCACCACCCATCACTCTCTCTCCCTCTCTCTCTCGTTCTTTCTTTCTCTCTCTCTCTCTCTCTCTGCCTTCCTTATTAAGCAGTGTGTTGTTCTCTGGAGCGAGAGGTACTAATTAGAGAATCAGGCAACTTCTCTGCATGTGTTCTCTCCCTCATTCAGCCATCATATTTTCATTATAAATAGGCATTACAGAACAGCTAAGAAAAAGTTGAGCGGCACAGGAATATCTAATGTTCAGTGAAGGTGAGGATGCATATGTAAAAGAGGCTTGATGCAGACTTAAGTCTTGTCTTGGTGAAACATGTATTCGCAGCCTGAGGAACAGGTTTGGGAACATGTCACATCCTAGCCTTTCAATCCGATTTGCATAATTTCCTCATCTCCTCTTCCTCCTTTTCCCCCCTGTGTCATCAGATTGTTGCGATTAGCATAAGCTGGCTAACACCACATGTGAAGGCTGCAAATAAATCGATTATTCTCATCATCAAAAGATGTATTGCTTGACACAAAGTGTCAGAACTATAACAAGCTCACAGGTATTTGGGCATTACATTTCACTCTCGAATTCCAAAATATGAACAATCCATCAATCCTCTATTCTATGCTGCATTATCCACCTGAAGGCCTGATTCACTGAAAGTCTATGGGTGTAAATACGTGTGGAAGCTGATCTGACACATGCACAAAATAAATCACACCAACCATTTAGCTATGTTTGCTTTCATGAGCATGGATTATCTTTTCTTTGCTCCAGATCACATTAAGCACTACAAATAATTTATGCTAATACATTAATGCACCACATGCAATGTTATTTACATCTTAAAATGACTGCGCTGTTTATAATTGCATGTGTTTTGTAAGGGAGGTGCACATTAGCTCACCCTTCAGCAGAGAATTGATAATTCTGTCAGCTGCCCTCCAACTACTTTTTATTTTTTTGCTGACTTTTCTAATTAGATATTTTCTGTGTTGTGCCTTTTTTTTTGGTCTTCCAGTCTCTTCTGAATCTGTTTCTTTTTGCCGCTTTGACTTTTTGAAAGATCATCTCTCGTATTGTTTTTTTTTTTTTTTTTTGGCTAATTTTGTCTGATTTATTTTCTGTAAATCTGCCAGTTTGTTCACTTCCGCCACCAACAGGTCCAACTCCATGGTATCAAATTTTATTTTGTACATGTGGAAGCGCATTGCTCCATCCAATCGTGCAAATGAACAGGAGAACAATACCCTTTCCAACAGTGTTCTCATGTTAATATAGCCTAAAACCCATCATTTGAATACTCCCTGTTGCACATGTTGCTACTTTTATTAATCTTGGATGCTCATCCATTCAAGGGAAACCACATATACTCACATTCACAACCATGGGTAATTCAGAGCTACTCCTTTGCCTCGACACACATCTTTTTGGACTGTGGGAGGAAATCCGGGGACTTGGAGAATGCAGAAACTCCACACAGAGTTCCCCTCAAGCCCAACCAAGGACCTTCTTGGCTCTTCTGCCACAGGCTCAATGTTTAAATCAACTTTATGAACTCAAATCATCCACAAAACATTAGCGTCTCATGTCAGGTTTCTGCATCTCCCACATATTTCTCAGAAGGTCCGTCTCCTCATTATTCCTCTTTAACTCTTCTGTCCTTGCTGCAGATGCCTCGGCCGCAGTGTTTGGAGGTCCTGCCTCTCCTCTGGCAGTGGAGGTCGCTGACGTCAACAAGGACTACGTCTTTCTGACTTGGCAGCCGCCCAGCGCTGATGGAACTTCGCCTGTTGAGGGGTACATCATCGAGAGGTGAGAGTTCACCTCAGTCAATGGCAGATTTGTTCAGCATTACAAATTGTTGAGAGTATCCAAAAATATCACATGAAATAAAAATGTAATCTGAGATTGAAAGTTGTTTCAGGATTTCGGAAGCTCTCATTTCTATGTTCTTGTGTTGTGTTGTGCCCTTTCAAGCATGATTTTTGGGACTGGAACAGCTTCAGTTATGTTTACAGTGAAAATGAAATATGAAATGACTTTAAATCTATACAGACACAAAGCAAACAAAAAGAGAATTAAAAGAAGCAATTATTTTATATTGACTTTATTATTTGATTTAGCATAATATTTTTGGTATATTAAAAGATATAGAAGTATAAATCATAATTCTGATTAATTACTATCAAAACATGACACATTTATATGAATTAGACAATAATGTGTACCATTAGTACTTAACAAAGACTTTCACATTTTTTAATTTAGATTTTTACATTATTTGAAATTGTACATTTTGTCCATTGAAACGGACTAAATTGTTAATTTATACACTCAAAACCATTATGCTCACTTCATTCTTGTATTAATATATTGTGCACCTTCCCAACAATAATGTCAAATAGACCAAAAAGAACTTAACTTTCCTTTGGATTTCAATGTCGTAGATTTCATTCCTATTGCTTAATTGTCATGACCAGGTCACTTCAATGGAAGTTACAGCGGCATTAAAAAGAAATGAATACAAATGCAAAAGTTTGAGTTTCACTTCATCGAATTCAAACATTCAAACTTTCATTAATTTTAAATTTGTTGCATGTAAATCTATGATAGAAGAGGCCTTAAGTATTGCAAGTAAATTTCTGACTTTATGGTTCTTTGAGATACACATAGAGAGAAAACCAACAATTCCTCCAATAGTGGCCTCCAGGGTGTCATGATGATTCCCAGTCCAGATTCTCCCTGGACTTAGTAGTTTTATATTTGAGAGTCTCAAAATTTCTCTAAAACAAGAATGCAAAAGTGATGCACCGATACAAACCCTTAAAAGTCTTTACAATTCACTCACAGCGTTATTGCAGTGTACTCTCATGAAGAACAACCATAAAACTAGCAGCACATAGCACAGTGGGCCATTTCTTCTAGACTGGTTCTAGTCCTGATGGCTGGTTTGAGATTTGTTTGATTCCCTGAAACAAAACACCAATCAAAAGGTCAGCCAAGAGGAAGGAGGGGAGGCAGAACATACTGGTCTGTAAAACGTGGTACATGACTCAATGTGGGGAAAAAACACGTAACACCCATATCATAATTGTCCTCATTACAAAAGCATGTTTTTATTATTATTGTATTAAAAGAAACAATAAATGCAATAAGAAATTTAAAAAAAGGATCACATGAGGCAGCTTACTACATGGAGCATCAAATGGACATGGAATGAAAACACAAATCCAAATACAGAAAAAAAATGTATGAAAAGCATTCCCAGCTGACTCTTTGTTAGGGCGGGATTCACCCTTTCCAGAGTAATTTCAAATGCATTTATTTGGACTGTGGGGGAAACCTTTGGACCTGGAGAACACACATGGATAAAATGCTAACTCCACACAGAAAAGGTCAATACATACTGCAGTCCAGAGCTCAGGGGTTAGTAGTTATAGCACCTCCAGGAAGACGTTTGACAGTTTTTTGTCACAAAATGAAAATCAACGTTGCAAAGATTGGTTGGGTTGTTTGTCTCGGTACTCCAGTTTCTTTCCATAGTTCAAAGAAATTATTTGAGGTAATTTGGTGTCTCTAAATATGCCTGTATGTGTGAATTTGAATTAGGTTTTCACAAAATATGACAAATCTGTTATTGCAGTATCAACATGTGCAATTCACATTTTAAAGAAGGATGGAAGTGCAATAATCTATTTTCATGCACCGTGCATTCGTGCTCTGCATGCCAACAGCCCTTCTGCCCTTGATGACTTGGTAGGAGTTAGTGCCTGAAGTCACAAAGGCTGTGCAGGGAATTAAAAAAAAAAGAAACACAGGTTAACACAGCGGATGTACATTTGGAAAAAGAGCACTATTATTCTGATGAGGAAAGCACAAAGATAAATTTTATTTATTCAAGTGTCAATATCAATCAATATCACATTACTCGACAGGACATCGCATGCTCACCTCACATCATTCAGACCAAAGTATTATAAAAGAGGGACAAAGATGTCCAATGATAACCTGCAGCTTGTCACACATTTTACTTTAATGATTGGGGGTGAGACGGCATAAATGATTAAAAAAAAACTCTAACTCTTGGAGACAGAATGAGGAAAGTCAATGGGGAGTAAAGGGGGTGGGGACTTGGAGGGGTGATTATCATCCTTTCGATAGCTTATTGACTGGAATTAGTGGACAGCTCTTCCCAATGACTGTGACTGTCTTCAAAAACATTTAGAAGGAAATTCGGCTCAAGAGTATTGATGAAAAGTTTTTGGACTTCTCTTTGTCTTGCATTGCCAGCAGAGCACAGAGAATAAATCTCCTGCAGTGAACTCGCACTTGCTCAATCTTTGTAGAAAAGTCTTGTTTCCGAGTTGGCCTCCAGTTCTTTCCCCATGCTGCACGTCAACAATTGACTGTAAGGCTAAACGGCCAAGCCTCATCTGGCTGTGTGTCCGGCTGGTGTAGCAAGAAATTGTTTATTGTAATATCCATTTGGCTGCATTCACAAGAGATGGATGGTATACATGATAATTATCAGCCCTCAACGCTGTGTTAACAGCTGAGTCAAAGACTCCCGCGGGAAAACAGGTGCTGCACTTATCACCAGCTCCAATCAGTTAGGATCATCGTGTGCGTGTATGTAGGTCTGAGAGTCGGTTTTGTGTGTGGACCCATGAGCGGTTGTGCATCATGAGTACCATTTTTATGAGGCCAATTTTCGTGTATTTTGGCGTTTGTTCTTGCATGTCTTCTTTAGTCACCGCAGAGGATAAAACTCCTGAGTGTAATTGGTGCCAGAGAGAGAAAAAGAAAATGTGAGATACCTCCCAGTTCCCTAGCAACCCCCTTCTGGTTAGAAAACAGTGCTCTTTTCTACCTTTTTAAAAAAAAAAATTTTTTTACTGCGAATGGCAACAGTTTGTTATCAATGTTGTATAATAGGAACAAGGATTCTGCATAAAAACCGATTTTGTGCTGTGGATATTTGAAGGATGTTTCATTTGCACATGGGTCTCTGGTCACAATTAAAGACCTTGACAAGAAGTGTACTGACTTGTCTGTGCGCAGTAAAAGGATTTACAGTTGGTAATTCATATGCGCGCAGCCTGCTGGCAATGTGGTTTCAAAATCCTTTGTTTGCCATATGCAAACTGCCTCTCTCTTTTTTTTACTGCATAAATGCTCTATCTGCAGAATTGATTTCCCCTCTCTCTCCCTATCAGATGTGACCTCGGTCATGGTGAGTGGGAGCGCTGCAACGTGAATATCCAAAAAACGTGCTACTACCCAGTGTCTGGGCTGAAAGAAGGAAGTTGGTACCAGTTCAGAGTTCGTGCTGTGAACAAGGCCGGAACTGGACGTCCGTCCAAAGCCACAGAGCCTATAGTAACAGCAGACCCCCTGGAGGCCACTAGGACGATGGGTAAGAAATTAAAACAGTTGGTACTGTCATAATGAGAGACATATTCTTTAACAACCACAGCTCGAGTGACACATGAGTGACAGATCCAATCAAAACACAACAGGCAGATTTGATGAGTTTGGTTTCATCCGTTTGTAAAGTAAATGCAAAAAAGAAAATTCTGTATTAAAAGAGCTTTAAAAAGCTGAGGAGAACAAAGTAGCAAAAGTAAAGAGTTGCATTCACTCATGTCACCATCAACACAGCTACACATCAGAAACTCAGTTTTGAAATCAATGCCAGTTGATAGCTCAAGGAAAACTTTGATCCAGAGTTATCAAATAGACTTTCATTTACAAAATGTATCCTCATTTTAAGTTCTTGCTCAAAGTCAAGTTCCAAATGTTGAAGCATCTGACAACAGAGAGTTATCCAATCTGACACAATACCTGAAACACAGACTCAGAGTTCCATAAAATCAGGTTTATTGTAGAAAAGTCCAGGGAACACAGGGAAATGCAGGGGAAACAGGAGCAATGAGCAGACACAGACAACAGAGGGAGAGGGGTTTGAATACGCAGGGAAAGGGTGGACACAGGTGGAACTAATAACAACAGGAGCACACAGAGGGAGAAGAGTATTGGTTGATTGGAAACATGAGGTGAGACACACAGGACCAGACAGGCACGAGGCCTGACAATATCTCAATTTTAATGCACTTTAAAAAAAACAACCAAAGCTAAAACAATGCCTCTTTCATCAAGAATAAGAAAAACACAATCAATGTAACAATTAAAACTAAATTTTAGTCTCACATTGGGTGGAAAGCCAAAGAGTTTGTGCTTTGTGCTTTGAAAGAGTGGTGTTAAAACAGACAGTGGAAGAGTATGTCCAATGTACAAAAGATTGTTCCATAGGAAAGTTTTTCCTCAGCGGTTTGAGGCAGCAAGCAGGTGTGTAAAGATGACACACCTCAAAGTATGAAGACATGGAAAGATTAATTAAACATGTAAACATGACTGAGAGAACCTTAAATTAACTTTGAAGTGCAAAAGCAGCCATGGAGGAAGACTCGATTAGGACAAAGATACAAATTCAATTGGTTTATTTTTTTAAACAAGCACACTGCATTATTAAGCCGTTTCGCTGTGTCCTGTGACGTAGATTTTGTGGTAAAGACATAGTAAGACACTGCTTGGACATTTTGTCCTCACAGGTTTTGTGGCGGAAGCACACGATGAACAACAACTGTTAGAATTTGATAAGGGCAAGCTCATGAAGGCTGGATGACAGGGTCACACCATCTTTAAAAGTGCTTGTTTTGTGGGCTACTCCCTGTCTGTGTTGGTCAATATCTCTCAAAGGTCCAAAGAGGAAAAGCCAGTGAACCAGCGACAGGGTCATGGGCAGCCATGGCTCAATGACACTCATGGGTAGTGAAGGGTGACCTGTGTGGTCACATTCCATCAGAAGACCTACTACAAGTTCAGACTGCTGCACAAGTATACACTGGTTCTGAGAGAAATTACTTACAAAACAATCTCAGTTTGTTGTGTATGTATAGCTGAACACATGAAGAACACTAGTCCAAGACTGACAGCACCAACATTTCAAGCTTCAGAACTGGATCACGGAGCAATGAAAGATGGTGGTTTGGTCTCATGAATCTTGTCTTGTTTGGTGTTATGTGGATGGTTGGTTGTGTGTTTGTCACTTATCTGGGGGACAAAAAACATTTGGTGAATGCAGTAAGGGGAAAGTATACCTGGTATAACCTATGACATATTGACCTTCTGCCCATGCTCATGCTTGACCTTTTGCATGAGCATGGGTGCTGGCCATGAGCACCATTTCCATGATACCAGTATTCCTCAATGGCATTGGCATTTTGATTGGTCTCTCACCAGCATCGTTTTAGAAGCTAATTCCTCATCCGCAGCAGATTTCCAGTTTTTCCTGCAAAGAAATCAGCAGCACCAGAGATAACAGATGTACTGCGGGAGTGCAGATTTAAATCTCAGCTTATACAGCCGAAGGGTTTTGGAGTCGTTTCTATAACTTCTATAACTTTATGGTATAAATACTAATATATATATAAACTTTTTTCAAAATATTGTTTTGTATTTTGAAGTTTTTCTGCCAGACAGACGTGAACGATGAGATGTAATGTAGCTCATGGAGTGTGTGTGTCTGTGTGCAACAAGGTGGACAGATGGACTCTGGTCCGATGCCGTGGATCATTAAACACAGTTGAAGGACAGACAGAAGGTTGACTCGCCTCCGGCCTGTTCTCCATTCTTCCATGTCACTCACTCTCACATGTTTCTGGCTGTCTTTCGAATCGCAGCTCCTCCGATATTAACAATAACAGTGTTTTCACAGGCTTCATATAATTTCCTTATCATAATATATTTTCCACCCCCCCCCCCAAATCTTTCTGTCTCCACCCCATAGTGGTCAGAGTGCATGGGGGAAGGACCATCACCGTTACAAAAGATGACCTGGAAGGTGAGAGTGCTGCATTCGTATTTCACTGTATAATTTACTCATCAAATAAGAGCTTTCAGTCTTCGAACATCTATGTTTTATCAGCGCACACGGTGCCGCTGCCTCCTCGCCTGTAGGTTGCCTCGGGCTTCCAGCTTAGTGCATCTTCATATTATATTTAACAATGAGCTGCAGTAATTGTATGGCCCAGGCAATAAGTATTTGCACCATTTACAGAAGTGAAAAGAATGAACAGTCCCCGGTGGTGTCCTGGTAAATGCACATAATGGCCTGAGGTAATGTGAATGCTCATGAAGAGGGCTGATAACCTTGGCAATGTAACTCGCAGGCAGAGGGAGATAAAAGCATGAGGGGGAGAAATTCATGCAGCTGGAGAATAAATGTTGGAAAGAGGGTGCATCCATGCTTTCTTCATCTCAGTTTTTAATGGAGATTTGCAATAAAGTGCATGTATGTGTGTGAAAAAGAAAGACGACATGGACATGAATCATTTCTGTCCATTGAAGGTGCCTCAGAGCAATTAGATTCACTTAAATGTTGAATTTGAATCTAGAGATAATATTACAAGTACAAGGATTAGACTGTAAGAAATTATGGTCTGTGATATTTTGCCCCCACTTACATATCGTTTTAAGTGAACATGTAGCCTTTGGCTTTATTTATTGATATAAAACCAGTTTTTCATAGATAAATTAAATTCAGTTGAACTGGGTGACTCATAGGCTACAGAAGACACGTCGTACCTTACAAGGGACACTCTGTCAGCAACATGTGAATTAATACAATGGCAATCAGTGAGGTCAACTTGTTCTGCAGGCCATAAAGAGAACACAGGCCTTTGCTTCAGTGAACTGCAGTCTTACAATCCTCACAGCCCGTCCCTGGTCGAACATAATGTCTGCAAACTGTGATCATAAATCTCACCCATGAGATCAATTCAGGGGGGGCATGGTTCTCAAATGTTTTCAGTTAAACCAAGTGAACCATGTGAAGTCCCGAGTGGAACGTAAGGACAGTGCCTATAGTAATGCTAATATCGAACAAACAACTGTAGCTTCGGGAAACACCATTTAAATGGAATGGCTCTACATTAATAAATAAAGATATCTTTGTGTCATGACTGAAGGCCTATGTGGATGTTGTGATATGCTTTCAATAAATGATATTAATCTTATTAAACCGAGTAATCATAGAGAAATATAACTCGTCAGGTAAAAAACAAAATAGCATGATGAACTGTCGAATGCTGTGCTCATAAGTAACTGGAAAGCAGGAAAGATCCCAACAATGTCAAGAAAAAAAAAGAAAGTTAGAGCTGCACAACAAGTGTGCAAAAATGAGGAAACACAACACTGCAAATGTTTTAAGCAAAGCCAGGTTCACTTTCAAAATAATATATACCAATGGTTGCAATAGAATTTTGACTAGTTAATTACTTTGTATTTGTATTTATTGACTCAATCACTTTTTTGTAATGAGTCAGTTGTCCTACTGTTTGGCTTTCCCCTTCATATCAGTCTATTTCACTGACTTACTCACACAAACGCATGTAAAGCGACATTGTCATCATTTCACATTGACTTTCATTGATTTCTAAAAGGCGAATTCTCCCGCGAACATTATAGGCACTTGACTTTTTGTGCTATGCTATTTTAGACAAGACCCCATGATGTATGTCATCACTACATTACAGGTACAAATCTCTCTCTCTCACACACACACACACACACACACGCACGCGCGCGCCATCAGTGTCTCTCATTTCACTGCACCCTCATTGCTGCGTGATTCCTCTCTGATCCACGCTGCGGCTCAGTTCGCTCTTCTGGGGATACAAACACGGTGACGAGCAGAGAGAGGCAGACAGGCACAAAATCCAATACTTCGGGCTTAATCTTAACTCATCCTTTGTCCTTGAATCAGCTGGAGTGCCGCAGAAAGTGTGCTGACTCAAGCCGTTTGACTGTTATCTGCTGTTCTTGGGTATTAGGAGTGGAGGTGAAAATGGGTCAGGTGCTGTGTATCTCACCCACCGCATGCTTGAGCCAAATCCAGCAGATGAAGCATTGAACACTTTTAACAGAAACTGGAGAAAACGCTGGATCACCGCCAACAATTCTTTGGACTCTGCGACCTTGTAACTTTTTGTCTCGCACCGTCATCGTCCTTGTCCTCCTCCTCCTCCTCCTCCTCTTTTCAGGTGAGGTCAAAGCTCCTTTCCCTCCCACGGACGTCCACGCCTGCGAGGTGAGCAACACTTACGTGGTACTGAGCTGGGTCGAGCCTGAACCGAGAGGTCGGGAGCCGCTCACCTTCTACGTGGAGAGGGTCAGTCTTCACTCCCACGCATAAATGTTCACATTATAGTAAAGAATTTGGAGGACCTCACTGAAAACTGTAAAACTTTTCATTGTGTCATTCTGGGAGAGAGTAAGAATATTAGCTTCAAGTCACATTAGTGCCACGCATTCTCCAACAGGCCGGGAGGTTTTGTAGAGATTTCTCACTTTATAAATCCACCTGGAGGGCAGTAAGACAGGCGAGAAATAGGTGACTCATCTCATTCAGGCCATATTTGGTTTAAAACCTTTATGACGTCTTTACAACACAGACATTTAGAACAGCATGGTACAGTTTCAAATTACATTTTTATGATGCCTTCATGAAAGCAAACGTCTGAAATTTGAGAACTGGCTGCCTGTAATCATCACACCATCATAGCACAACACAATAAAATTAACACAACGTGAAAAGGCTGCTCATTCTTATTCATCACATCTCAGGCAATGATTCTACACTTTCATTATACACATTCATACATTTATATATTGGATCTTAATTTATATGTTAGAATAATTATTTAAAAAAACAACCAATATGTTTCTTGAAATTGTAGATATACTCACTCATTTGTTTATACAAAGTGTAATGTTATTGGATCTGTATTAGACAAAACGTGCTCAAAATGGACTAATATTGATATTCAAACGTCTTTTGAAGCCACACAATGCGCTCAAAGGCTTGTTGCTTATATTTCGATTTGCACTCATCACGGAGAAACTTCAGCAGATCGTTAATTTTTTTTAAAACAGCTTCTTTGTTTTGTATCGTGCATCTGTCCGCTCAGTGAAGACACAACAGTCGAAACAAAAAGAAAACACAGTTCAGTTTGGGGAGGGACTTGAAGTTTCAGCTCAATCATTCAGGTGGTGCAATCACAGCAGAACAAGTGAAATCAGTGGTCTGCAAAGGCTCAATCAAAACTCCATTACAGTTATTCTTATTCGGCTTTTTCAGACGTCACGCTAACTGAATGATTGAGATGATTGTGCAGTTTTTATACTTCTTCCTGCATCGCAATGTGAATCTTGTAGCTTCAGAATGACAAGTCAGCTATGAAATTAGTTCAAGAATTTAATGCATCTTTAAGAAATAGGAACATTGTAATATTTATGTTTTAGATAAAGCTGCTAAATAATTTCACATGTGATGTGGAAAGGTAGCTCACTTGTCATTTCAATCTGCAGCTCCCTGCAGCTTTATGAAGCGTTGGCTTCCTCAGTCCCATGGCACCATTTTCAGCTGCAGCAGGCAGCTGTCTTCTGTGAAAATGAACCGGAAAAACTCGGTCTCCTCCACCTGGATACCACTAAACAGCATACAAAGCGATGGCAGCGAGATGATGATCACAGTGGAGCAGTTGGTTTGACGACAGTCCCCGCTCAGCTCAGGGAGGGAGAATTGGGTCGGCTCAGCCGATGGAAGCATGACTCAGATTAAATCTAGATGCTGATTTGTGTAAGCTGTATGTTAGTTAGTAAAAGATTCAAAAGGATTTAACTTTAAGCTCAAAAGACAGGTATTTTTTACGAGTTATTTATTGGTTTGATTTGCTCTTATTATGGCTGTGTTGCACAATGTAAGCGCTCCATACTTCTATAAGGGAAATACAGTGTCAGTCACATATAATAGCAATGCTCTTACTGCCATCTAGTGGTGAAAATTAATATGAAACACCAACTCTTCAGTATGTTGTCTTTAATATTATGGTAACTAATAAAGGAAGTAAATCGGCTTTTAAAAAAAGTGTGAGCTGTATTCTCAAAAAGCATTGCTGCAACAAAGAAATAGTATGACAAACACAAATGACATTGCTTGCTATGCTAGCTTATGAAAAGTATAACAAGGACTTCTTTGCTTTTTGCATTAATGATGCATAAAAATTGTACACACGAGTGTGAATATACATCCAACTGTTTGTTGGGATTGGGTGGTGTGCTGCTGGAATGTGAACTAAATTAACGGCACACTTCTGACAACGGCACTAATTAAAAAGACGTGAGGAAGACGGGACGAACACTCACACCCACTCACACCACTGTGGTGTCAGTTTAACTGGGAATTTATCTCCTCATTAAAAGCACATAGACCTTGGTGTTGCACTTGTGTGCCAAGTGCTTTGGCATCAGGGCCTTCATTTTCTTGCTCGCATACTTTATAAAGGTGTTTTTCTCAGAATTTGCCGTACACGGCTGCACTGACACTTATATCAGCTTTATTAAGGCATAAATATTGATAGTGCCTTTGAAAATGGTCCATAGAACGACGATAGAAACTAGTTTTTAATTTCTTTTCACCCCTCAAGATTAAAACTTTAAAACTGTAGCAGAGAAAGGTTTTCCCTCCAACATATCGATGTGTGTGGACTGACCCATTCTTCACAACAATAAAAAGGCCTCCGCTATCCAATATCTACCCAGACGCTCAACAGCTTCTGGCTCCAATAATCAGAAAACTGCCACAGGAAATAGGTTTTCATTGAAGCTTTATAAGTTACGGAGCTAATAAAACTGTCAAATCTGTCAAAGGCATCTGAAATTACTGAAGTCTGCTGCCTCACTTCCGCTTATATAATGAAGGAAACATTCAAATATCCTTTTTGCCCTTGAGGAAGCGCTTTATAATCACTGATCTGTTTGACATGCCCTTCTGTACTGTGAGGTTTTCACCCCCAAACAAAGAACTCAGGGAGGAAAATAATATGAACACTGAGCAGAACAACCAAATAGAAAGAAACAACAGAACATGATCATTGTTAATTCTTTCTCTTTAGTTAGTTTGTCTGCAGTTTCTCATCTCTCTTTATATTTGTTCCAACTGCCAGTCTTTATTCCTCTTTGCCCTTGTCTATACAAGACGAGGTTTGTTCACAAACTCCACAATCACCACTTATGGAGTAAGTGATCAATTTGGATTGAATTATAGGGCTTTTTAAAGCGTATTTGGCAGCCTCTGGTGCAGATTGTATCCAGAATGTTGGATGCATAGTGATTAATGAGGATGCCCTTCAAGGAGTTTGTGAAATGAACTTTTTTTTGTTTTCTAAATGCCCTGTGTTCGGAGCAGACACTGGCGGGGCAGAGCAGCTGGGAGATGGCCAGCTTGGACATGGTGGTAAACTCGCCACGCTTCCCAGTGTTTGACTTGGTCAAGGGCAAGCAGTACAGCTTCAGAGTGCGCTCCGTCAACAAGTACGGTGTCAGTGACCCCTCGGAGCCGAGCCCACCAATCTCCCTCGGAAAGCCACAAGGTGAGAGCGAATGTGTGATGTACTGGCACCCGTTTATTACTCTGCCTGTTGTAAAGGTTAGATTTTGAAGAGCGACTTCCTCCTTACAGCACTTTTGCGGGTTATGCAGCTACCGTGGATGTGCACAAGATACAACAGTCTAAGTTATCTTACGGTGAATGCTAAATGCTTTGTAAATAATTGTAAGTGGACGTGAGGCATGGCCTGAATTTGAATGAAAATATATCTATGTATATATATATATATATATATATTGGGGATTGCTAAAGTCTCAGAATGGTTTAAGATTAATGAATTAACTCTCTTTCTTTCTCATGTCAGTTAACTGTCAGTCATACTAACAATGTTGGAATATGCTTGTCATCTCGGCGGTGGATTAAAAAAAAAAAAGACCTGACGTATGCTACTAGGGTCAGAAAAGGCAGCAGTTAATACATATTTAAGAATAAAAACAAAAAATATTTTATCAATAATATATTCAATATGTTTATAAATCTCATTTTAGGGTTGGATGGAAATTATTGTAATCAACTTTAATCCGATACAAACAATTTCAAGAGAAAAAGTTGTGGCTAAGGAAAATATTAAGTGGCGAGTACCTTTTGGAAATCTGTTCAACGGAATTGAGGAAAACAGTTATCACGTATCCCTCTTGTCCAGTTCACCATCACGTGAAAGAAAGAAAGAAGGAAAGAAAGAAAGAAGAAGTTGAGTAAAATATTGGAAAAACTGAACCAGAATATTTGCAATGCTTGTAATCAGACATTTTCAAGATATATATGTTTAAAGAATGTTTTAGTCATTATTGTATTGGTTAATTGCACTTTTTAATATCATTAATTGACTTATTTTATCTATGTCATTAGGATTAGATGTTTACTCAAAGGCGTTCTTTGGAATTTGTTATTATTTGTATGCAGCTACACTCCTGTGAGGTATAATCATATTTTCTGGCTGTCTGGTTCTCCGCCCACTTCTAATTTCACTGGAACACCTCGAGTGATTTTTTTTTTTCCCCCTAAGAATTGGCAACAAAATATTCAAGCTGACTGAAGATTTATCTCAGGTAGAAATGTGAGCTCATTTCTCACAGTAGATGCTGGGTGTACGCAGTGTTTGTTCACTAATTACGACACAATCTGACTAAGCGCCATAGTCTGTCCTTCTGACAACAGTCTGGAACAGGAACCACCACATCTCCACAATAAAATATTTACTAAAAACATCAAATCAACATAGGAATACCTGAAATTCTGCCAAAATATTCATTTTACACCTCTTACTGCTTCCCTCAGCACCGTCAATAACAAAATGTCTCAGAACAGACAATATAGTTGTCTGCATTTTAGCGGGCTGGTGGAGGCTTTTTGGTATTTTATTTTATTCATTTTTATATTTTGTGGGGTTTTTTTTGGTTTGGTTTTGTTTTTTAAATGCATCTGTACTATTTTCTGGACTGTTTATCTCTGTGTGTACAAATTATTCACATTTGACACATTTGTCTGTACGGTGCTGTGTTTCTTACTTACTTTTTGAGCTTTGCTTCCAAATGAAAGTGTTCTTTTTTCTCAATTTGAACCAAATACAACTGCATTTTTCTTTTTTTTTTCTCTTTACTTAAGATCACATGCAGGTTTTAGTCTTCTGTTTTTCTTATATGTTTCATGCTCGGTTGCCACCAGATGTAATGAAATGTTGAAATAATGTCGTGGAAATATAATTGGTTACCTTTTGGTTTTTTAAATGTGCTTTATAAATAAAGATTGAAGATTGATTGAAATATGCTATGGATGCAGTGCATGATTTCATAATGCATGGGAACACATGGTTAATGATTGTTAAGTCTTTTGTGGTATGTTTATGCACAATTGTTGATTTCATCATGGTAATTAATGTGTTATATATCCTGCAGCCCTAATACGTATCCTCACTCTGTAAACAGAACAGGTAATGTAGATAAATGAAGAATTATATCTTGTACTTTTCCTGCAGCGTTGCCGGCTCCACCTCACTCTGTCATGACCTTCAGAGACACAAACACCTCAGTGCTGCTGCAGTGGCAAGAACCCAAAGACAAAGATGACATCCTGGGATATTATTTATACTATAGTGAAGCTGGCATGCTGGACTGGAAGACAGTCAACAACAAGCCTGTAACCAAAAACAGGTAAATGTAACAGACTTTTAACATATTCAGACTTGTGGGAAACGTGATTTGCACCCTGCCGAGTGAAATTAAGTCAGAGCTAAGCTATAAATATTTAAGTTTTCAGGCAGCGACACTGTGTTGTAAGAATTCATCTTTATATCTCAGGTTTACCGTCCACGGCCTCAAAACTGGGAAGGAATATGTGTTTCGAGTGAAGTCTGTGAGCCGGGCAGGAAACAGCCGGTATTCAGAGGAGAGTGAGCCCATCGTGGTCAGAAAAGCCATCCGTAAGTGAGTCCTTTAACTTGGTCCAAAAACAGTCGACACAAAATCTCAGCTGATGCTATAACTGACTGATCAGCACAGTAAACTGTGGCACGTATGAAGTCTCAGAAATCTCAGTATTTCCCTGTTGAGCCTGTTGTATGTGCAGCAGCACATTACAGATGGCAACTACATAATTCTTCAAGTGCAACAAAGAGATGAGGCATTGGATTATAGCTTTTACTGCTGACTTTTCCAAAGTAGGGTTCATTAATGCATCAACAGCTCATAACACTTAAAACTTTACTCACTAACACAATACAGCTTCTTACCCATTTTCAAACTGCAATCATCGGTATTCTAAAAAAAAAAATGTATAGTAGCTTGGTGCTTTCACATTTTAATGTATATTTGAATTAACAAGATAATATTGTTTTCCAAATATGAAAATGTTTCATAATTGCATCAAAGTCTTACATACAGAATATAGCTGTAGTGGCAGTCGTTTACTTTGGTAATCCTGGAAAGCACACACAGATATACTAATTCTTTCACTTTAACGTGACCAAATAACTTATTTTGCCCAGACATATCTACTTAACCAGTCCTAAGTGTTATGGATTTAATAAAATGTCGAGGTTTTTATTGGTTTTTCAAGAGATTTTTGAACACGCATTCAAATTGTCAGGCACTTTGCACAGAATATTACAGCACTTTGCTGCATGTCACATAATACCCCTAAAGCTGCTTTGTGGGCAGCTTTATTACTCTCGCAGTGAGCAAACATCATAGCAGCATTTCTTGTAATTGGCCTACAAAATGTCAAAATGTTGTTATTCAGAGGAATAAAAAAAATAAAAAATTCCCAATGTGCCAATCAAAGTGCAGATGTTGTTTATTAAACTAGTATCATTGTGACGGTACTATTGTATTGTTTATATGGCAAAGACAGTGGATATGTTTACAGCTGGACTTCATCAAACAACAATCCATCCATGTACCATTTTATCAGATCCCAGATAACTATGGGAGAAGGCAGGGTACACCTGGACAGGTCATGAATCAGACGACTTATTCAGAACGTTATTTCAGATTTTTACATTTCTCCAGAGCAAATTTTCAATAATCAACATAGCTATTATTTTGTTGCTGTATTTTATTTTCTACACATAAGAGTAAAATATTCATATTCATATTCAATATTCGTTTTTTAACCAATGATTATGGATAAACTTAAATTATGGATAATTCTGGCCTAATGACTTATGTCGATACTTCTGAGAAGAATCTCTTAATGTGTCATAACTCATTTATGACACATTAAGATATTTTTTTGGTTATTGAGAAAATGTGTTTCTGAAGATAAACAACAATGTTATTCCTTAAGCAAATACAAAAAGTGTATTTTGAACTCTGTAGATAGCTGTTGTGAGGTATGACCAAGACCTTTTGTGACATCCTATTATGTGTGAAATGTAATAAATATCAACCATTAAAAGCACATTATTAACAACTTACAGCGCATTAATCTGTGCCTGTAGTTTCTGCACACCACAAATTTTTGATTCAGCAAAAATGATTCCTTTCACAGAAAGGTGGATAAATGTAGATCCAAATGGTTTTCTTAAATACATCTAACAGTTAGAATTTAAAAACCTCAAAAATATGTTTCATATTTTTTTTAGCTTGTCAGATAGCATTTTTCACTTTTTTTTTTCAGTTTCAAATTCAGTCAAGCGTGTTCAGAGAAACTTTTGATCCACGTTCCCCAAGTTTGTAGTTTTCTTTTACAGCCTCATGAGCCCTCTCTGTGAGTTTATGTGTATACAGCATAATAATAATAATTAAAAAAAAAAAAAGCATTCACCTTAAAGAAATATTTGTCCTCTGTATGTTTCCAGCGTCTTGGGTGACACAAAAGCAGCTTTCGAAAATGTTTTGCTCAAACTGCACAAAGAAACGAGTGAATAGGGGGAAAGGCTTATATTACGAGGCAACACATTCACTTGAGATTTTGCTTCTGCTGTGTGTTTTGTCGTGCAGCCTCTGACAAATGATTTATCTTGCAATGAGCATCGATACTTAAAAAAACCCCACCTCTCCTTCTTCCCATGTTGCAGTCTTTTATAATGTGTTTTCTGCTGCCTGCTGTACAGTCATGACTCATTTTACTTGCCACTCACCGCCAGAATAATCTCACATCTATTCTGCCACTCTGCCATTACTGAGGGATAATGGCTTGTGTCCAATCCTTTGTCACAAATACATTTTTTATCAAACACAATGTGAGCCACATATTTCTTTCATTCACCGGAGCTTAATATGCGTCTGGTGTCATGACTTTGAAAATACGGGCAGGAGTTGTTGTCAACCAGGGACATATCAGCATTTCTCGGTGTGTTTAGCCTGAAAGCGCGCCGAGCCTCTCATCTATCATTCTTGTCCTGTCCAGATGTTCCCTCCGCTCCGTCCGCCATTGCCCTGCTGCTGTGCACCGGATCAGAGATGGTGTTGGGCTGGAGGGCCCCCTCAGATAACGGAGGTACCCCCATACGTGGCTACTACCTGGACCAGAGGGAAGGAGGGATGGAGAGATGGAGAGAGGTCAATGTCCCGGCTGTCAAAGAGAGGAAGCTCAAGGTGAGGAATTGGTTTGAAGCTCACGCTTGTGCTGCTGGATGGATTTGGATGAATTTGTTGAGTTTTCATGGTTGGTGGTGAAATATCTCATCGAGTACGGGATTTATTAGCATAGAAATCACCACAGACTTAGTTTTTAGATGATATGTGAAGAAAAAAAAAATGTTGGAAGGGAAAAATTTCCCATCTGTTTCTCAGTATCTTCTTTCCTGCTAATTGAATGCCCCTTTATAGAAATGAAAATGGATTCATCAGCAGACCTGGTGGGAAAAAAATACATCTTATTCTTTTTAAATCTAAATTCATTAAATAAAGTAATCTAAGAAACTCTCCAGATTAAATAGAAATTTCTATAAATATCAATGAATATGACCGTCACATGAGAACTGGACACAGCTTGAATATGGAGGCTCAGGGGTCACGAGTCACAGGCTCATGATGAGTAATATGAAGGCCTGCTTTACTACATAAATCCTGAATATTTAAAAATTCAAATCATGTAGTTTGTATTCTCCACTCTGTTCAGAACATGCTCAAACTGCTCTGAGCTGTTTTGGAAGACAAATATTGCTGGTGACTATAAATGACCTGAAGACATGCAGGGCAGCAGCTGCAGAAATGATCACACAATTTTCTCAGTTTCTTTCAGTAAAATAGTTTTGACACAACTGCTTCTACTTTGTCAGGGTGATAGCTGGATTTCCTGTCTTTTCATATTAACACCCAAAACACAAAGATGAACTGGTGAAAATGTACATGTTGGAAATATCCTGCCTGTCCTGTGGTTTTATTAGGGAATTGCTCTTTGGATATATCATGATATATTATATCATGATATATTATATCATGACACATGAGAAGGAACAAACATACCTAGTTAAGTTGGTTAGATATTAGAAATGGAGCTTAACTGATCTCCTATCCAAATACCATGTAAGACTATGGCTGGTATCATCATCAATACCACCAATACCTGGCATAAAGCCTCATATGGGAGGGCAAGAAGATTAAGATGATGTGGCAAGAGAAAGAAGTTAAAGGCAAACACGATAATTTAGTATTACTTATATCAGCTTCAGCCATGACTGTTTGCTGTTGACCTCAATCTGACATGAAACTCTTCAGCTCCAACACGTGATGGGAGATTTCTACAGACATAATAGCATCATGACTGGAAGTGGAGGAAGTTCCACTGACCAGCAGGAATGAGGACTTAAATGGCGTAATCACTTTAAAGTGTGAAGACACATATTGTTTGAAAACTAAAATGTAAAAAAGCAATATTTTCACGTGAGTATTGATGCCAAAACTGGAAAGCAAATCATCAGATAATGTTTTGGCTCTTCAGCTTCTTGGTAGTAACTTTCAGAAAGAAAAAAAACCCTCATAAAACAAGAAACTATGCTATGTACTGTTGGATTTCATTGCAAGTGATCACATTGAGCTTCGGATCCCAGTCCTTGAGTGTTAATTAGGAAAAAAAGTTTAAAAAGTGAAGAATTTTTCATTGCCTTTCGGCATGCCAAGCAAACAGCGGCGTTACCTTCATTCTGATGAATATTTTTTGCAGTACAAGTTTTATGTGATTTAAGAGGGCAAACATGGCTATTTTGGTCGTGGAGGTGGCAGGCTTATTAGAACAAAAAGTGACACCAAAAAAAGTGAGGGAAAGCCTCATTATTTACATGAATCTTCATATTAAAATGTTTTAGGGGACATAATATTTTAGTGAAAATACCCCCAAAAAAACAAGCAAGCAATAAATATACATCCCCCCCAGTAGGTACACAAAGGGATTTGACTTAGCACTTCTGAAGACATTTAATGTAATTATACTAATGCAAGTTGTCTACAGTCCCCTCAGAATATGGCAATAATGGCTCAAACTCTTTCATCTACATTGGCTGTGTCACTAGGCAACAAGCAGTGTCCATGGAGACCCGGAGGAAAGTTCAATCTTTAACCTGTCTCCCAGAGATTACAGGTGCTTGGTAATTAGACATTGTGCAAATGTGTTATGTGTGAGTGGTTGTTTTTAGCTCCTGGGGAAAAAACAAAGACAAAGCCAATTAAAAGGAAAATGACTGTGCCCGTGTACATCTAGATTAGCCGCGACATGCTGTGGAGCGCAGTGTCTTGAGGGCTGGAGAGACCCCCCTCATCCTTGAAGGAGCCCCTGTGTTGAGAACATGCAGCGCCCCCTTTTGGGACAAACGAGTATCCTCCCTCACAAAGCATTGGTTCTTGTCCCAGCAGGTGCTCCTGTTTCATTCCATTCCTGCTGCTATGATGCAAATTAGAGCCATTAGAGGGCATCGATTGTGCTGCTGCTTTGTGCTCACAGCCACTTGTCTTTTGAAGGTTTGAGTTTTGTGCATGATTTTAGTCTGAAAGCTTTTCTTTTTTTTTCCGTAACTGTTGCAGCCAAGAAAGAACATCACTAAAGTTGGAGGTTTTTCTGGTTTTTTTTAACCTTTTGTATTTGGGTCTCACATTCATTTAAAAATAGTTTGCAAGTTGTAAAAGCGTCAATAAAAGACTGTTGAAGTACTTCATTACAAGTTAAGTACTGTGGGGCATTTAGATCATGACAAAGTAGACCGACACTCTTGACACACAGAGTTGAATGAAAAGGAGAATAAGTTGTTTGCTGGTCACCTGCTACTCTGTTATACCAATACATTACTCATAGTCATCGATCAGTCTATTCAGCTGCCTCCTTTTCACAATTGGGAGATGGCAGCTTGACTTGAGGTATATTTCAAGTGGTAGATTTAATCACTATGAAGTGGAGATGTATTTTATTCTTGCACACAATAAATACAATTTAGCATGAGAAGGGACACTTAGACCATAGGACATTTATTTGACTTTAAAGGTAAATTATCTCCAAACAGCTCCAACGCATCAGAAACACATTCAATTTGATATTAATATCAGGTAATGGATTTGTTGAATAAATAAATGAACAGAGCTCTATAAGATTGACAATATCTGTATTTTAAATGCAGAGAAGTATAAAATTCCCAAACATGGACGCACTCAAACAAGAGCAGCATTGTAGTGAAGCACCAGATGAATGTGCAGGTTTTGTTTTTTTAGTGTCTTTTCAGCTTTATCCGTGATTCTAAATAATATTACTGTGCAGCCAAACCTTCTGATAAAACAAAATGCTGCACGAAGAAAGGTAGAAGGTTCAATGACAAATGGGAAAATGAAACCTTTTCGCCATCTAGTGGATAAAATATGTACTTCCTTTCACAGACTGAACTTCTCAGGTTGGACTGTGCGTGGATCTGATAAGAGTTGCCATTCTAATGTGGTTAGAGAGAGAGAGAGATAATGAGAGGGGGTGGGGCTACAGATGGAAGGGTTTTGAGATAGCAATAGCTATTACTATAAAATCAGCTCTGCCTGGTTGTGTCGATTAGTTGCAGAGAGAGAGTGCCAAAAGAAGCAGCCGAGGTTTACAACCATTCGCAGAGGCGATAAGGACCTTAAAGTCTAAATGGCTGTGAATAGGAAGATCAATGCACAGATCAATAGGACTGAATCCCTTCTCCTCCTGAAGCGAAAGTGTCTCAAGGGTTTAGAAAGATGCCGCAGCAACAAAGCCAATATGTTATAAAATCCCTTCCGGAAGGAGAGTCACAGTGAAAGCTTGGTGTGACAACTCATCTTTCCTTCAATTAAACTGATGAAGGAAGGCTCACTGCTTGAAAGCTTAATGAGAGGGAAGTTAAAAAAAAACAAGCCTATAATGATGTGAATATATTAGGAAAACATCCATCGAACTGGAGAAATAATAACTATTTTCCTTTTTAAAAAAAAAATAAAAAAAAAAGCTAAATCTGGTTGCTTTGCAAGCCTTTAAAACAGCAAACAGAAACACATCAAAAGTGGGAAATAAAACACATATTTACAAAAACACAAATTTTTATTGAGCAGAGAATAATATCCAATTTCTTCCTCTGTTCTATTCATGAATACATTAGTTTGATGTGGGTTTGTTTATGGTCTCAGAAATGAAAGCAAACAGCTTGAATGAGTCCCAGTCGTATGAAAACAAAACAAAGGGACACAAGTCAGTTACTCCAACACACTGCGTTGTTCATTCAATACATTGGCATAAACATAATCAAATGACTTAAACAAAAGGAGGAAGGAGATCTGGCCAAAAGTTACAAAATGGACTATCGAACCTTTTCTTTCTTCACTAAACCTAAAAGAAAAGAACAAACTTTGGCCTAACCACAGCCCAAAAATGGGACTCCTGGAGATCTCCTCCCAAAAACATACTCAATAAAGTCAAGAAGAGAGGGGAAAGAAAGCAGCAACCAACAACAGGCCTCATGAGCTTTAAATTTGACATTCCTTGATTCCCATTAGAATCTGTGATTGAGTTTGCATGTTCTCACTAAATGTGCATGCATGTTCTCTTGGTACTCTGTTTTCCTCCCGTGGTCCAAAAACATGCCTTTTACATTATAAAGCCTTGATCATATCTGATGATCACTGTGCTGTTTTGTTTTTTTCACATATAAATCTGAATGAATCAGAATTTCCAGCATTAAAATCCCAGCGAGGATGCAATGACTAGACAAGCAGTCATTGCTCACATCTTCCATGTCAAATGTAGGGTCCATCTTTGCCTGAACAAAGACAGAAACTGTTAAGACCAAACATAATAAAGAGGTCCTGAATCATAAACCTAGTTAAACTTAATTGAAAAGTTTCTCTTCCACCACTGTGGCTCTCCAGTTTGCTTTGACGTTGTTGACGAGTAAGTTAATTTCAGCAGATGCCAAATGTTTATTATATTATTGTGCAACGTGGGAAATAATTTATTGGAATTTTAAATTACTTTTCAAAGGAAAGTCTCTGTGACATTTTTTTTTAATGCAATTATTTCACGGTTCATGCTATACAGGGTTAAGGTCAGCTGGTGGTGACTCTAAATTGCCCTTAGATGTGAATGTGAGTGTGTGTGTGTGTGACAGTTTGTCTCCCTGTGGGGGACAGCGATCTGTCCATGCTGTCCCATCCTTCAGCCGTAATCAGTCCAGGGCCCCCAGCATCACTGACTCAGACAACAGCAGTGCAGAGGATGGATGGATGTGGGTGAAGATCCCGGTTAGTCATTGACAGCCATGGAGTTGGTGGGTCTGACTTCTCTCAAGACCCAACCAGCTGCAGCCACAAGAGGCGACCCTGAAGTGTTATAGAAGTTAAATATATAATGGATTTCTGACTCTTTATGCTTGGTGTGTTTCTGTAGGTCCCCAACCTGACAAGTGGACTTTTCTACCAGTTCCGCGTGTTTGCAGCCAACGCGGTCGGCGTGGGGAAGCCGTCCGATCCCAGCGAGGAGTTCCTGTGTGAGAAGTGGACAATGCCAGAGCCAGGTGATCTCTTTATGATAAAAAACTAAACTCAAAAAAAAAAAAAACAACAAAAAACTAAATACACATCAAACAAATTAGAAGACTGTCTTGCTTTAAAGGTGTTGTCTTTTTATTCAGATTATGCTTTCAAATGATTTTGGACATACTCTGTACACTATAACAAATTACAGACACACACATTGCTTTGAGTATAGAACACAAAATTTCATTGAATTAAACATATAGTTGAATAAAATCCATTAATTGACTTTGGCATCTAATAAAATTAAAGTCTCAATGTCCACAACTAAAAATCATGTGGAAAAAGTGCTTACCGGTACTTTTAGGCAGGCAAATGCAACAACAATAAAAAAGGTCCATTGTGTGTTTGTAACAACTACAATATAGGTTTTTTTTTTCCTGGAGTGGAGGTTTAATCAGAATACTTTCCAACTTAGGCATTTATATAATGGCAGTGGAAGTCAAAGCCTCCATCAATACCTTACTGACCTGCACTCATTTTCTGTTATTTGTTTATTGACCTTTGCTTGCCAAGGGAGCGACGAAGTCCATCACCTGAGGACCATAATAACTCACAGCCACTGTGTTTTTTACTTTACATTGCAGCATTATAAGTGAATATATTAATCTCACTGCACAATAGCCAAAAATATGTAATTTGCATATCGTTTCATTAAAGTGCAGAGTGAGAGCAGAGGTTTAGCAGCTGAGTGAAAATACAGTAGCTGATATATTATCTCCAATAACGAGCTTGTAGTGGTTAGTATGTGGGATCCATTATGTGTTGTTTGTTTATGACGAGCCTTCTTTTGTCCAGATAGAAACCGGAAGGAACCACATTTACATTCATCAAATTATCACTATCACAGGACAAATTCATTTAAATTAGATATACTCACAATGAAATTTGGATTGTCACTGCTCTCAAACAGCTTCTTCTGCCACTTGAAAGTGTCCCATGTGCAACGCATCCTGAACAACTCATGTGGCATGCTACCGAATACGTTTCCATAAGCTCACGTGAAAAATGAGGATGTAAATTGCTTTATCCAGACGAATGTTGCCAAGGGGCTATAATATGACAGACAGCCACACATTCACAGTCAAGTGTGTTTGGAGTCACAGATGAACCTGACAAGCGAGTCTTTGCATTGTCGAAGGGAAACATGTGTAGACAGGGAGGAAGTACAAATGCCACTCAAAAACGCCTCATCAGAGAGCAAGTTTGATCCGGGAGCCTCCAGCTTTAACGACTGTACCACTCTCTGAAAAACATAATATTAAAGGATTTTAAATGAACATGGTGGAGTTGTAAAGCTATCGCTGTCCTCTGAGGGCATTAAGCCCTTTATTACCATTATTCTTACAAACATTGCTGCACACATTCAGTCTTTTTGTTGAGCTCAGTGTATAACCTGGCATTTCTCGCCCGGCTCATAATCAGCTTTTTATGCCATTAATATTCAACGTGGAGCTTGCATCTCTCCAATGTGCCACTTGGAAAGTGCAGCTCGTTAATCTTGGCGAACTGGGTTTTCTCAGTGCCATTAATGATTTAAAAGTGGCCGAAAATCATTAAGCAAATGAACCGCCGCGTGCCGTCATCAAGTCAGTTGGGGTTGATTAGAGAAAGTCGTTGTCGTCGTTTTGACTTTATGATTTGTGTTTTTGTTTGGTCACAAAGACGCTGTTGTTCAGCCAGTTTAATGCAAGCTCTCTTTGTTCCAAATTGTATCTGTATTTTTTTGGTTCCAGGCACATGATGTGCCTCTTCTCACTCTCACTGTTTCTAACTGTTCATTTATTCAGTGTAGCTGTGACCTTTGCTCACCTCTCTCTCAGGCTGCCCCTATGACCTGGAGAGCAGGGAGGTGAGAGACGACTCCCTGGTCCTCCTGTGGGAGGCGCCGCTGTATGAAGGACAAGGCCCCGTCACTGGCTACTTCCTGGAAGTCAGCCAGGGAGACCAATCAGATGAGTGGACTACGGTGAATGACAAACCAATCGCCGATACGCGCTACAAGGTCAGTAGAGCTGAACAGAACATACAATTTACAGAGTTTGAATTGAGCAGGGAGCTATGGCCCCTGTAGAACCAAATGTTTAAATAATTAGAATGAATAATAATAGAAAGCAGTAAATATTTGATGTGCTTCCAGGTGTCGGGTCTTGAGACGGGTCAGACCTTCAGATTTCGTGTGGCGGCTGTCAATGAGGCCGGCATCGGTCGTCCTTCTCTGCCCACTGTGCCCATCACAGTTCAGACTCAGCCAGGTCTGTTGGCCACATCGACTCACATTCATACGACCATTATCCATACATCCAAAGTTAGTAAGCAAAATTCCACACAAAAAAGCTCATTAACTTCCTTCATAAAGCACCCTTTTAAAACAGCATTTGATAAAGTGCTTCAGTAATATTATTTGAAATAAATGTAAATTTTTAATGGGATTAAAAAACAAGATGTGAGTAAATAATGGGTATCATCACACGTTGCATGATCCATCCATTCACCCATTTATATCACTCAAAAGGTTTCGGGAACAATTTGGGGATCTGTTGTCTTGCTCATAGACACTTTGACAAAAAGTTTTTGAAGAAAGGCACAGATTGTGTAAGCTTTATCCCCAGATGCAGGTCTGATTGAAAATACGATTTTTTTTCTTTTAAACACCTGTTCGTGCCCCATTCAAATACAAGGAGCATCAATTCAGTGCCAGTGTTTTATTGCCACTTACTATTAAATCATAAAATGTTTTATATGCTGGGTTGTGGTAGTAATTCATACAAAATAGTGAATGTTTAAGATAAAATATACAGTATGATAACATGTACAGTGAAAGGAAAAAAAATAACATCAAAGCATGACGAACTTCACAGTGAAACTGTTAAAAAAAAAACGATATATATTATTATTAGGCACCAAAGAAATTGAGATTGGTGTGGACGACGACGGCTTCATATTTCTGGGCTACGAGGCGACTGAGATGAACGACGAGAGCGAGTTCCTTTGGGGAAAAAACTACACAGACCCCATTGATGCTGAGAGAGCACAAGAAACAACTAAGGATAATAAGTAAGTACTTGACTTGTGCTTGACTTTTGTGATTAATTTTGATTGCGCGACAACATTTTGGAAAGGTTTACTCAGTGATCAAGTGACATAAAAAAGCAGTTTATCCTGAAGTTTCTGCATCAGATGGGGGGGGGGGGGGATAGTAGGGTGTTTTTTTTAATGTTAATTGTAATTTGGTTGCACAGATGAATAGCTTTCGAGCAATATTGTATCTTGCTTTTTGAAGTGTGAACGAATGGTTCATTAGTCTGTGAACTCAACGTGTCACATCGCACACTATTTCAGCACAGGTGACTAATGTAGAGTTGTCAAAGCCACGCCCTCAAATGGCGTTATGATTAAGCGTCATCCTATGGTTGTGATTATGGCTGGACTCTGAAGCAACGTATCAAGTTTGAGGCCAATCTAATCACGTTCAGTCTAACTTACATAGTACTGCCTGTTCCATGTCGTTCTTTACCATTGCCACGCCTTCAAATGGCGTTACAACTGAGAGTCATCATATGGTTGACATCAGGGCTGGACTCTGATGCAATGTGTCAAAATTGCGGCCCATCTGACCACATTCAGCCGATTTACACTGCACTTCCCGTTTCATGGCAAAACATCAAACTTCGTGGCGTGGTCATGGTCACGCCCTAAAATTTTCACAACAGATTTTGATAGCTTTTGTTCTTCAACCCCTTTTCTATTAAAAGAGCTCAAGCTAAAGTATATAGAATTTTCCCCCTGGGAAGAGTTCGCTCTAGAAAGCTAGTAAATTTGAAGAAAAATTCACCAAAATCCACCATTTTCCTCCAAATATCACACTTCCTGTTGAGAGAGATTTTTGTTTGTCTTGGCTTGTTACATATGTGTACAAAGTTGCTGCTTCCTTTTTGCAACAATACAAACAAAGTAGAGAAATTAATATAAATATATGAATAAAAAGTGTTTTAAAAAAAGAGTAGACAAACTGTACACACATTACATAGTGATTTGACAAAGAAAATATGAAACAGGATTGCATGTGATGTAGACAATAGACACTAATATCCAGGTCAATGGTAATGTGATAATCAAAAATAAACTACAACTGCCCTTAACTGCACTAACCCTTAAACAGCTATAAAAAAAAACAACATTTAAAAGCTAAAACAACTAAAACTGTCTAAACAGCCCAAACTGTTACAATACTGAATAAAACATTAATATCAGTGGTTCTTAAAGGTAGTCCACAATTTTAAACTAAACTTGTGTCTGTGTTATTTTTATTTGTTAGGCTGAAAACGGTTTGTCCAGTGGAAAGTATATAAGTTGTGTTTAGTCTCCAGGTACAAGTTGTTAAAAAAGCTTAGATAATAATTACTTGGAAAATGTAAAAATATTTGGGACACAAAGTCTGATGGCAGAAAGCAACACCCCCTGCTCTGTGTCCTGCTGGATGAATAGGCAAACAAAAATATCTCTACATGCAGCTGTCTGCGTGTTAATTTGTCCATCAGGTCGGTCCTCACCTTCACAGACCCCTCAGAGGAAGATCTGGGCCTCTACACTGTGGAGATGAGTGACAACCCCCAGCTGTCGTCCAGCTACGATTTCACTGCCGAAGGTGAGCCGGATGCCGAAATGTGTGAAAGATTGATGTCACAAAAATGCCTTGTCTCATTTTAAACCCAGTGTTTAAAAAAAAAAAAAAAAAAAAGCAGCTCCGCTCAGTTGTCTCTGTTATTGAAGAAGCTGACAGCAGCAGAAAGAAAATGCAGCTCAGAGCTTTTAATTTTAAGGGTTATCAAGTTTTTCCCTCAAGCAAATAATTAACGCACTCTTGGCTGCTTCCTGAAGGTCACTCATGCAGCAAAGCACAAGTTCTCAATCAACTTTTCCACTTAAAGTTTACACTACATTGGCCATTGTTCTACTTTCTGATACCATTAGACAATATGTGCGTCCTGATGAAAGTATAATTAACTTTTCGTTCTGTTTTTCTGCAGACCTCCAACGACTTAAAGAGCTCAGCTGGCAAATCAGAAATCCACGTGAGTACAACTGAATATGTCACAAAAAGATTGCTTTTAACTTCAGATTTCTAAAGAAAAAAACCAAAAAAAAACCAAGATGGTCTTTCAGGATGATATCACCCTCTCTCAGCAAAATAAGAACCTGGAATTACTGTCATTTGTCTTTGATTTGAATACTTTTCAAAGTATCGTTCTCCTTTATACTTGTAACTGGATGGGGGGGGGAAAGTATTGTTTTTGGGCCCATCTTTTATCAGTTTAGGGACACTAGTTAACCTCACATGCATGTTTTATGACTGGAAACTGGTAGAATGCACAGAGTGAAAAAGCAAACTGTACAGAAAGAACCCCCAATTCAGACTCAAACTGGGGTTTTAAGACAGGTGTTTTTACCACTATTAACCACTCTATATACATCCACCCGGTTTTATTCTTTAAAGTTCAAGCATCCAATGCATCAATCAACACTAAATAAGAGTCTAAAGCAGATTAAGGGCCTGATTTTGATAGTATCCTGTATCCTAAATTGCACACTCAATCAAATATCAAGTCAGATTAACACTGAGTGACATCATAGATACCAGGAGTATTCAAAAGAGGGTTTTCCACACAAGAGTCACAGAAGGAAATACGATACCATGAAGATGGACATGCTGGTAGCAGAAGTTATTAAACATATTGGCTATAGTTACATTACATAATATATCTAAACCTGACAAAAGGAGAATAACACAGTGTGGTACAAAGTCAATGTTTGATGTACAATACTGAAAATATCTACAAATAAAATCTTCAAATAAATACTGTGTAGGGTCATCTGAGAAAATAACAAGGCTGAGGCAGTTTGTCCTGTTTAAATGCGTTGGAAACAGATTCATCATTCTTTCAACCTTCAGAATAAGAAATCCATTACCAAGGAGCATCGTTAAACCTGGAAAATCTACAAAACATTCAGACAGTCAGCTAATGTGATTTGATTTCCCCCTTGACAGTGATAGAGTTGAAGTCGGGCTGGCATGTGGAGGTTTCTGAAACTGGCAGCGTCCGTCTTTGGCTTCAGACGGAGAGCCTGAGCGACGACGCCGAGCTCCGGCTCATTTTTAACGACCACGAGATCTCCAGCTCTCCGGTAAGACTGACTAACCCCCCCACCCCCACATGCAGGTTTCCCTCCAGCTCAGAGAGGTCAAGAGCCCTGCCACGAGTAGAAGATTTTACAACCACTCTGTCCCACTTACATACAGCAAAGTGTGTTGAGTAACACAATTTGCCAACGGACCTCTTCAAGGTTGCTCTGCGTGGGCTGAACAACAATTTACATCATCAGCTTCAGTTTTCATCAGAGAAATTAGTGCCTGTAAAATGAAGCACCTTCTACGTGGGAGTTATGGTCTCGGTGTCGTCATGAGTTGTGAGCAGTTAATTTGAATGGTGATGTCCCCCAGACTGTAAAGGACACTGAAGGTGAGACAAGCCCGTGTTTTTTTCCAACACAAGGCCCGAAACTATAAAAGAACTCAAATGAGGCATTCTTACTAACATAATGCTTGAAATATTTGCGGGAGATTTGTATATTTTCTCCAGCTGTGAATTAATTACAATCTTCTATATCGCTTCATGCAACTTCAAATCATGGGCACTGGACCCTGAACTAGAAATATTATCCAAACCACTTCACCATAATGCAGCTTGAACGTCATCCAAGACATTTATTTGACATTTTCTATACAAAATTAACTCAGAAGATGAATGAAAAGAGAAAGTGAAGGACCAATCACACAATGAGCTGTCCAGCCCATCAGAGGACAAGCACACACAATCATACACGTTCACATTTTGAGCCACCAGTTAGCCTCAAACACGTGTTTGTGGACTGTGGTAGGAAGCCCGAGGAGAAAGCCCACATATGCACAAGGTGAACCTGCAAACTGTACACATGCTCTAAAGCACAGCCCAGAATCAACCTATTCCACCACTGATACCCCACAATTAATTTAAGTTAAACGCCTTCATTTTAACATGTGACTGGTCGTCTGTGTTTTCTTTTGAATAGAAGCTCACGTTTGAGGCTGTACATGCTGGAACATTAATAACATTTCAATTTCAAACATGTTATTTGTCAGTAATTTATCTGCTTTCATGTGTGAAACGTGGCTAAATTTGTCCCTGTCAAAGTGTCACAGCCCCATATGACACATCGGTGTGTAACTGCACTGGTTTTTTTAAGGCACGTCGCTATCAACCGATAACAGCAATTAGTTTTTCAATAAACACCCTGTAAGGCAGGAATTTGGGGCTAGTGTTTAAAGCAGCAGAACGCTGCGGGAGATGAGCTGATTATGCAAAGTCAGGACAATGGGGGGATCGAAGGGGGTGAAGGTGGAGTAACTGTGATACTAATTTTATGATGATGACGACATTTCTACCCAAAAGTTACAGTGTTTCTTGAAAACCAATCTTTTCATTTTTATACAATAAACGAAGACACTTTCTTCTCGTGGCGCTCTAAGTCCAGTTTAAATTGATAGTCCTACACTTACTATTCGGTTCACACATTTTTAAAATAGCCTCACAGCTGATTTACTTCTTAGTGACACCCAAAGCTGTTAACAATGGAAACAAAGTTATTTCATTACTCTGGTTAACCTGTTAAAATATGTGCTGCTATGGCAACTATAGTGAAAATCGAAAAATAATGATTTCGCGTGCCATTTTAAAGGATAACTTGCACCATAAGACTCAGAATGAAGCCAATACAAACATCAAAGAGCGTAAAGTCAATTTGGACAAACTTCTTTAGCCCAGCTGTCAAGATCATCCAACCGTGAGGCGCAATGTGTCCACAGAGAGAAAGAGTAGAGTGTCTGTTTGCACAACACTGCCGGCCACGTTTCCTGTGTCTGGGTTTGTACATGAGGCGCGCGACTGTTTTACATTCAGCAGCTTGCGTTCATGCCGTGCGTTTCATTTTTATTTATCCCATTATTTCCCAATACCAGGGTTCCCATCGACAACAGTGCTGATTACACATTATGTCTGAATGATCACAGCTGAGGTTTTGCGAATTCAAAAGCCATTTAGCTGATTAGAGCCCTTAGGCTCGCCATACATCACAAATCACCGCCACCACCGAGGCCCATCAGCATGCACAGCATACACTTATCTTGATGAACATAAAAGCCTTGGAAATGAGCTCAAAGGCTCTTTCCTTTGTGTCTCTGTTTGTTTGTGTGTGGTGGAAAGAGGAACCATTCATGAACATTGTGCACGCTCCATTCACACACTTTGCATGCTGATTTCTAATATCCTCTCTCCATATGAGCGTCTGTTTACATACAGTGGACTGCGTACGTCTTATCAGCCAGTCAACTCAGATGATCTGTCTGGTTATAGACCGGTGTATAATGTTTGTCTCGCAATGTTTCATTTGCTCTCCTGCAGCGCCGTAAAATCAACTTCGACAGGGCCAAAGGTCTGGTGGAGATCCTGTTTGATCAGCTCACTCCGGAGGACGAGGGCTCGTACACGGCTCAGCTGAAGGACGGCCGCGCCAAGAACCAATTCACTTTGGTCTTTGTGGACAAAAGTGAGTCATTCAGGCACCTGCTGGAATGTGGCCGCACAACTCTCATTAAACCATGCAACACTGATCAGCCAGAATATTATTACCACTGGCACATGAAGTTCATATTACTGATGCTCTGCTCATCATAGCAGCTATTAGTGAACAATTTGTCCTCAAAGTTGATGTGTTGGAAGCTGGAAAGAAATTGAGTGAGTTTGACGAAACCCATGTTTTGATACTTACATCTACATACCTGCAGCTCATGTTGAGTGTTTCCAGTCGGTGGTGGACAGTATTCATCTCAAATAGTTTGGAAGGAAAGAGTGAAGTGACAGGGTCATGTGAAGGCAAGGCTTTTTTTTTATTTTTAAAATATCAATTTCCTTTATTTTATTTGTCCCAGGGGAGCACTTCAAAGTGCACTGAACCATATCAAGACATGCAATATATAGACACACTGTGGGGATGAAGAGTAACCTCAAATGTGCATCAAAAACAATCTAATCAATATTTAAAAGTGCATTCATATTGACAATAAAAATATGAAAAGAAAGGTCAAGTATAGGCTGTACGGACTTTTACCCTCATGTGACTTGCAAAATGTTCAATGAAACTTTTTTTCACATCCCTCAGGAAAACACTATATATGAGGCTCATATACATAATACACATCACATTACATTTGTATGTGTCATTGTTTGTTTTGTTTAGTTTTTACTTTGTTTGCCTTTGTCATTTCTGCTAAGCTGTTTTCATTGTTTGTGAGACCTTGATAGAAAATTCTGTTCTATTCTACTTGCATTTTAACAGAATTAAATTGCATCAACTAAAATGTGTATCAACAACTGTTGATTCTCTGTTCTTCGGCTGAGTTTTGAATAACTCCCTGATCTTTCCGGTACTTTTCCAACATCATTCATTCGTACTCACAGATCATTGTGTGCCGTGAGCCTGCAGGGTCCAGGGTTCATGAGAGAAATATAATTTGATTGGAAAAGGTAGAAAACTTCACCCTGCCACCCTATTCATTCAATTAAAATGAAGAAAAGCATGCAAGTGTGGAAATATTGAGTGAGCAAAGTAATGAGATTTAATGAGTTATTGACAGTGCTTTTGTATTGAGCAATTCTTTGCTGTATATATCAGCACTCTCAGTTCTGCATATCTAAGATCTGCTTAATATATATATTATACATTTCATATTCTTCAATTGTTTAAGTTTTTTTTATCCTCACTCAAGTACTCATTTATCTCCAAATTTGATATTTAGTCAGATTTCGCATTAGCTGTATGAGTAAAGAGTATTGTAATGATAAAAAGCAAATTAATCAGACTAAGTTCTCAACTCGTTTTTGTACTTTTGTGTTTCATCAAAAATATTTTGAGAAATCTGATTATGATCAGCTCTCTTCTGATAAGTTGTGTGATTTGGCTGTTGAGTGTGGGCTTATTTTATACTTTGTTGGACATCTTTTTGTCTGTTCCTGCCAGTGTTTCGTGAGACGCTGGCGTTGGCCGACGCAAAACGCCGTGACCATATTCGAAAATCTGGTAAGAAACCGTCAAGTTGAACTTTCAAACAGCTTCATACATGTATTGTAAAGACCTTCAGTCACAGCGCAGCACAGTAGTCATTGTTGACTTTATTTGTAAAACAACATTTTTATGTCATCAGTATAATTATTACTTTTTCATACACTTTTATATCTCAACATAATAAGATGGGGAGGTTGTACCTTAACTCAAAATTGCTTGAAGTCAGTGTGTGTGTCTGTGTATTTGCACTGTGATTGAATGGTCATCAGTCCAGGGTGTATCCTGCCCTCACCCATAACTGGGATCCGCTCCAGCACGCCGCGACCCTGAACAGGGCATAAGTTGCATAGAAGATGGATGGATTTTGTACCTCAAGGTCAAATCAAACACTGATTTTTTATTCAATACAACAGATCTTTTGTCTTTTTCAAACCTCTTGAGAGTCCCTTTAAAGAAAGACTTTCTGTGATACCGAACTCTGTTCCCCTCATCTGAGCTCCACAATGTGATGAGGACAAACTCTACAACCTGTGTGCGTGTGTGTGTGCGTGTGTGTGTGTGTGTGTGTGTGTGTGTGTGTGTGTGTGTGTGTGTGTGTGTGCGTGTGTGTGTGTGTGTGTGTGTGTGTGTGTGTGTGTGTGTTTGTGTGTGTGTGTGTGTGTGTGTGTGTGTGTGTGTGTGTGTGTGTGTGTGTGTGTGTGTGTGTGTGTGTGTGTGTGTGTGTGTGTGTGTGTGTGCGTCCGTGCTTGTTAGGGGCCAATGACCCAGTGCTCACTTGTGCAAGCCGTCTGTCTCAAAACAGCTCGTATGAGACTCAAAGTTCAAAGAACACATTGTGTCAATTATATGCCATGGTATTACAATACGAAAGAGTGAGAGATGTTGTTTCCTCACGGTTTCGCTGGTCAAAATCATCCTTCAGTTTATTTCAGAAAGTTTGCGTTGTCATCTGCCATCCTTCTTTTTAAGGGAACAGTGTTTCATTCAAGTTTTTCACAGTTTTTTTTAAAGACAAGAAAAATATGAAAAAGTGTCAACCAGTGATTGAAACTGGAAAGGATTCATCAGATTTCTTCATCATATTAACTATTTCTTTATACCTATAGATTTTATTTATTCACTTATGTAGAAGAAGCTGATTCCCTTTCACTCAGTATGGCCCTAAAGGATGTGCTTCTCTGTCATCACTCGTTCTTTCAGATCATTAATTATCATTTGGGTTTTTTTCCCAGGACCATATTTCCAGGATTTCTTGTCATGGAGCGTGAATAAGGATTGTGAAGTAATCCTCAAGTGCAAGGTACTTTTTCAACAATCGTCAATTTTTCATATTTTTTCAATGAATGATGCACACAAAAGCTCAAATTAAATCAGAAAGTACGACAGCTCTGATATCATTAACAAAACCATAGATTCTGTGGGTTTTCTGTGCTATTTCTACTGAATGTTTCGAGATTTAATGTTACTTTTATTGTGATTTCACAGTTCATATAAGATACAAGCAGAACAAATATGCATGTAAACATATATATATGCTTTCCCATTAAAAAAAAGACAACAAAAATACTTTTTTTTTTTTTTTAAGTTAAATCCTATCAAACTGTGCCGGCAGTGCTTCAGTCTCTCTCTTGTGTAGGATTGTTGTATTCTTTAAAAATATCAAACATTTTCAAACGAGTACAAGATTTAAAAAAAATACAAAATTCCTATTTTCAATAAATGTCATGTTTCCTTTATGTGATTAAAAATGTATTCTTTGTGTTCTGGCTTGGAGAGAATTTATCAATAAATAATCAACATATCAGTGATAAACGTGTCCATTGTGAACTGTCCATAGCTGAAGAGATAAGACTGATACAGACAATATGAGCACACAACTCAAACCACAACAGATATGACTTCCTTTCATAAGCAGCAACTTTGCCAGAGGAACTGGTTCCTTCCAGCTCCTGGGGATTATTTCCCATCATATTCAGTCTGAAATCCGATATTTCAGAGGTTGAAGAAAGCAGACAACCACTTCTGAGTCTCTAAATATTAACAGCTTAGGTGAATATTTAAAACATCAATGAGAGCCTGACCCTGGCATATATCAGTGACGTTTCTTTTCTTTTCTTTTTTTTCAAATCCATTTGACACTTTCATCCAGTAGAAATGTTAGTAAAGCTGAATCTGTAAAGCAGACCTTTGTATTGTACAGCCTGCAGACTACTTGCCCTGCGCTGGTGGTCCCCGACTGGCCCTCGAGGGGTCAATGAGACAGATTGATAATTAAATTGAAACTTGTGTGCACGAAGCATACCATACAGCTACTTTTTTTTAAGGGGCCCCTTTTGTTTTCCATGATTAAACTTTTCCTGTCTCTTCTGTGTTGATATATTACTATCAAAGTCACTATTGTGACTTTTTAAAACTATTATAATATGTGATCAGTGTATTTATAGAATATAATCTATCCAGGATAATCAGTCGAATGGCTATTTGTGATTTCACAATGAATAATCCTGTGTCGTCAGACAGTCATGGCCAGTAATGTACTGTTTTCACAGTGTCTGCGTATATTTCTTCCCACAGGTGACAAACACCAACAAGGACACGTCACTCAAGTGGCTTAAGGAAGGTGCGGCGGTGAGCCAGTTTGTTTATGATCAGTCGTCGGGTGTCAGCACGCTCACCATCCCTCAGGTACGCAAAATGATTCTGCCCCACTCCCGTTTTCGGATAAGAGCTTAGCTAAATGTGACTCGGCATTGGTAAATCATAGCCAGCGTTGAGAGTGAGAAGGAGATAAACGCAGTGACAGACAGACAGTCGGTGTTTATGGGATTAACTCTAGACAAATGTTACGTTGAGATGCTCTCGAAGCTTCACCTTGCGCTGCGGTTTTAAGGTTAACTTCAGAAAATGCCGGGAGATGAAAGATCCTATTTGAGTCCTTGGCTCAGAAATATTGAATATTACATTAAGTGTTATGGATATGATTAAATTGAATCCAAGAATGTATTTTACTTCAGATTACAAAGAAAGACGTATGCTCATACAAGGCGGTGGTGTCAGATAAGAGAGGAGAAGATGTCAGTACCTTGGAGTTACGGGATGATGGTGAGCTGTGATCTACTCTCTGTTAACAATAATACACTTCATGCAAATCTTCCACTCAAAATGTATCCCACGGGTGTAAAACTCATCGTAATCCATGGGCCAAATACAGCCCAATTTGATCTCTGAAGTTAAAGTTATTTTGATAACCAGTAAATCTGATCCCTAATCATGTTCAGTTTTGAGTCTCAGTGTGTTATGTACTCCAATTTTACTAAAACAGGGCTACTCCAACATTGGAGTGGGGAAAAAACTGTGCTGTCAATACTCTTTGCAAGGTCATCACATGAGCCTTACTGAACCTGTTTTGGCCCCCAGGCTGCATGTTCGACACCCCTGCATTTAATGTGCTTGATGTTTTTCTTTCGTTCCATACATTTTTTTTGATGGACTTTCAACAGCAGTGGAAACCCATTTGAATCTCTAATGAATAGTTTCTTTTATTCACAGAGTATGAAAAGCTTCTCCAGCAGCTGAGTAAACAGTGTGGTGAGTTATTAAAAGTGCCAATGATGTACTTCGTCTTTTGATTTGTTTTGTACATCTGGTGTGCACCTAAAAGCTCAGATGATTAATTGTATTGAGTGTAGTTTCTGAATATTAATGTGTTTTATGCTTTCCCACAAAAAAACAACACATATTTGCAATGGAAACAGATTTTTTTTTTAAATATATATATCAAACTGCCTTTCTGCAGCACTGTCAGCCGGACCGCTGAGGATTCAGAGCACCGCCGAAGGTTTCAGGCTCTACTGCTCACTCAAATACTATATAAGCTTCCTGAAGACTGGCTGGTTTTTCAAGTGAGTTCACATGCAGGGCATCTCTCTGACCTGGCAACTGATGTGAAGTTGTTGTTTGGCAGGAAGTCTGCGAATTTAACTTAAAATCTGTGCACAAGCAAATCTATAGTTTCTTTTGGGGTTTTTTTGCAATTGCAATTGAATCAACTGGATTTGGTCATATGCCTCAAGGGTTTTGTTTTTCAACCTTAATGCTTTAAAATTTGCATTTTGGTCATATTGGTTACGAGTCAAATAAAAAGTGCAACTTCATACATCGGGTGAGGATTTAAACAAGGATGCAGCTGATGACAGGCAAAACAGCCTTATAGCCCCATTCAGAAAAAGTACAAGTGCTTTTCTTTAACAAACATGTATAATTGGCAGGGGCATTGAGAAGGGGGGGGGGGGGGGTAAATACAAGGAAATATATAGAAAAAAAAACATTGAAATAATAATGATAAAATTAAAGCATTTTTTTAATGCCCCAAATTATAAGAGTTAAAGATACAAATGCAGCATAATTTAAATAATTGCTTTACTGAAAAGCAGCAGCAAGCAGAAACGTGTTCAGCCTAGTTTTTAAGAACTCAGGGTCATCCTGCACTTTTTTAGAAAGATTGTTCAGAATATTTGGAGCATAAAAACTAAAAGCAACTTCTGCATGTTAGGATCTGAATCTGGGAACAAAAAGCAGGTTTGATCCAGATGACCTGAGAAGTCTGCAGGGTTCACACCAGAAGAACTGAGAAAACCATCCAGAGTGTTATGGACCAGCAGTCATGTTTTGAAATCTATCATCTGTGTAACAGGAAAACCAGTGCAAAGATAAGAAAGTCTACTGAAGACAATTGCACATATTAGCTTTTCTAAATCCTCTTGGTGATAGATGATAATAATACATATTTGTGGTTCTTTAATACACCTGCTCAGGTCAGTACTCAGTTCAGACTCCATGATTACTCCATGATAATTGGCTTTGTCGCTGCTTTTTGACCTCACAGACTGAAGGAGGGCACCAACCTTTTATTCTATCACCTTTGGCTCTTAAAAACTATTACTTAGTTTCATCTTTGATCAGGTGAAGTAAATCTTGACTCCCAAAGGTTGATCTGTTAAATACTATACATTCACTCAGTGCTTGTAGGGGACTGTACTTTCCTGGTGCGAGAGTGGTGTCAATGTAAATTTAAACTATATTTTCAGACAAAGAAAACGAACAAAAAAAGCATTCAGAATTGAACTAAACACACGAGACTGCATAGAAGACAGTGGCATCTCCAATGGATTGTATATGTTTTCGACAGTAAGAAGTTACCTGACTCTTTTTTCCTACATAATCAGTGACAGAATTAACTAAATTAACAAGTCAATTCCACGACGTTACACCTGTATACGCAACTAAAAATTGACTGATGCTTATTCTATTTCGAGGATGATTGAGATTTCCATCATGTCTTGTTGGATTAATTTAGACATTCAGAATACAAAGATCTTTGAAAACACTAAACATAACAGTGCAGCTTCATTGTCCAGATGCACTTTTTTTTTTTTTTTATCATTTCTTCAGGTGTTGCTTTTGTGCTGTGTAGGTGTCAGATTTTACACTGATACAGGAGAGCCACCTGCTGGAGCTTTGAAGTAGAGCATTTCAAAGTATATTTTCTGTTATACGTACACTTTAAAAGCTGGTACAAAATTATTGAGTATGTATTGTAATAAGGCGCTCATTAACGACCATAACTCCTTGAACACTCTCTGTACATCCCTACAATTAAATTATAATAAGGGTTTTAATTCCTCTTCTTCAAGAGAATTGTTCCTGCAAAATATATCTTGTGAATACTACATTGTTTTTAATTTTGGCCTAAACTCCTGATAATTGTGGACACACAACTATTTATGTGCTATGTAAACTTAAAAATATTCTCTTTGAACTCATCGAGGTAAAAATTTTTAAACTTAATTTCCTTTGGAACGGCTTATGACAGTAACTGCAAGCTTGCTATACTGTGTCTAATATGACTGTGTTTTAAGGTAGTTTTGACGATGCTGGCACAACTAAAAGTTCTCTATCTGTCTGTCTCCCGTTGTAAATATTGTAACAGTACATGCATATTTCTGTGCTCGTTCACCCTCAAGGGAGAAGAATATTGACAAGGAAGCCAGGGCTAAGCCTGGAAGCAGCACGCAGCAGGTCTGGATTGACATCTCAAACCCAACAGAGAACGATAAAGGCAAATACATGCTGGAGATGTTTGATGGCAGCGAGAAACACCAACGGTTCCTTGACCTGTCCGGACAAGGTGTGTATTTGTATTGTGCATTAGTACCTTGTGTGTCTTTAATGTGGCTCATTTTATACCTGGATAATGTATCATAAAATCTAAACAAAAAAAACAAAAAAAAGAAGTTGTGGGAAGTCCAAATCAGTAATCCAGAACCAAGGTCATACAAGACAAAAAAAGAGTATATAATAGTAATACCAGGGGCAGAGATAGTGTGTTGGCCTGGTCATTGCCCTGGTCACCCTAGGCCCTGAAGAGACGGCTGGATGGATGGTGGGATGGAAGGAGTTGTTCAACAGTATGGACAGCCTCAAGGTTTTATATGACCTTCAGGAAAAACATTTTTTTTTTAAAACACACACACACAGGTATCTGTAGTTATTAGCATGAACTTGTTAATTCATTCTAAAAGATGGCTATGATTAAACAGTTTTTTTTCCACTCTTTGATCATTATTATTCTAAACCTCGACAGCCTTTGATGATGCCTTACGGGAGCACCAGAGGTTAAAGTAAGTGCTGCATCAGATTGCGCATCTAGCATGGCATGCTGTGTCACTAACAGAAACCACTGAGATGCCTGAAGTAAACGAGTAGTTTCAAGAAGACCTACACAGGATTTGTTGTTGAAAACTATTCTCAGAGAAGTGTCTGAGCTCAGATTATCACTGTCTGAAGCCGTATAGTCTCACATTGATCTGACCATCTGTTTTCCTCCCCTCAGGCAACTGGCCATTGCTGAGAAAAGTGAGTGAAAGACATTTCTGCTTGTGGTAAAGAATTTTAAAAAGTAAGCAGGAACTCATGGTTGATTTTTTTGTTTGTTTGTTTGTTTGTTTATTTGCTTCAGAGCGAGCCAGGGTGATAAAGGGTCTTCCTGATGTCGTCGCCATCATGGAGGGCAAGGTATCACCAGTGTGCTTAATGGTGACCACTCTGATCTTCTCTGGAGTCTGATATGTGACACTTTCTGCTCTCCTCTCAGTCTCTGTGTCTGACCTGCTTCATTGACGGCGACCCGAACCCCGATTCATGCTGGCTTCGTAATGACAAGGAGATCTTTAACCAGGATCAGTTCACCATCACCAAGGAACCCAAGTGCAGCGCCATCACTATCAACAACGTCACCATGGAAGACTCCGGAAAGTACAGCATCTTCGTACACAACCAGTACGGCTCTGACACGGCTGATGTGACCGTGAGCGTCTACAAGCGCGGGGAGAAGCCTCCAGCCAATGCAGTGCAGATGGGTTTTTAGTATTTCATGCTCATAGTTTAGATTTTAAGTGTTGCAAAGTATTCAAAAGCATTTACAATCAATTAAACCGATCAATAATACAATTTTACTGTAAGTAAACTATATATTGATGCACAGTTACGTGTGAATGTGGTGAATCATGTAAACATATTGAGGCTGCTCAAGTAGTAAAATGCACTACATAAGGAAAGTCCATCACCCATACATATTGTTAAAACCAGTCCAGTCTGAAATTATTATATTCTTCATATTAAAAGTGAAGCTTTCAGCTTCCACAATTTATTGGAATTTACAAATATCACGTGTATTGTTTAATGCAGTGTAAGAGGTTTTGCATTGTGAGCAACAATAACAAATTTTCCTCAAAGTTCTTTTATGTTACAAAACACAAATCCACTGTTCTGAGTTCTTAGTCATACTGATGTCTTGCTTGTGTGCACTCAATAAAAGCCATTTCTGGCCATTTGTCTGTAGTTTGCCTTTCTTACATACAATACTCACACAACAAACTTCAGGTGTGTTAAAGCAACAAACGGACAGCTTGCTATTGCTGTGATTTTGCAATATGTATTCACGTCTTTCACTTTGAAAGTCAATTGTCCGCTGTGTCGTTGAACTTACCTTAACTTACGCTGCACCATGAAGTCTGGTGGGACATGATGGAAAAGCTGCAGATGTGCATGAAGATCAGTTTGCATGCATAAAATATGTAGAAAACATACCTACTTTAGCATTTTCATCTTTAAATGTTGCTGCCTCAAACCTCAGTATATGGTCTAATTCAAGCTGCGTGTCCTGTTTTCTACCTGTGAGCACTCCTGCATTCATCACAATCTTTTTTTTTTAAACTGCACGAAAGCATGGAGTTTGAATATTCTTAATATCAGTGAAAATGTAAAACATATCCCCAAAAAATTCCATTCAATTTCATGTTGGGTGGAAGCTGATGTTTGGCCACAAAGGAGTAAGTGAACTCCAGGTTGTTCAAACAGCAGTGATTACTTCAGAGTAGCGTGTTACTCATTAGACAAAGTGTTTGGCTGCAGAGTATAAGAGGGTGTGGAGGCACGTTCACATCTCCACCTTGTGTTGAGCTTCACACAGCTGCCACAGCCTCCAGCCGCCTTGGTCAAGGTGATACAGTACCGCACCTCGAGAAATCATGGACTTCAGTGGAACATGGCAGGTCTACGCTCAGGAGAACTACGAAGAGTTCCTCCGGGCCATGGGTAAGAATAGATCTTATTAGAAGGAACAACTATCATATTGACATCATACAGCTCTGCAGTCCATCATATTATCAGTCTTAACTGCACAAATTAATAAAAAGAAAACACTGTGTCTGCTCAACAGATCTCCCTGAGGATGTCATCAAGATGGCAAAGGACATCAAACCGATTTCTGAGATCAAACAGAACGGCAAAGACTTTGTCATCACTGCCAAGACTCCCGGAAAGACTGTGACCAACACCTTTACTATTGGCAAGGAGGCTGATATCACCACCATGGACGGCAAGAAGCTCAAGGTTACCGATCTCATTCACTTTTTATTTTGCAAAAAAAAAAAAAAAAAACACCTCAGAGTTTTTCTATATCTATGTATTTCTGATAAGACATTTACCAAGAGATATTAAACAACAAAAGTATTGTGACATTTCCATGGCATTGCAATAATAAAAGCAGCTAAACATCCTATATTAATAATGGTAATACTTGTATTACTAATGTTTGATGCTAAGTATGATGTTTGAGGTACGTATTTGTTTAATTCTTTCAGAATTGTCCCTTTGTTGAATAATGTATACGTTCTCTTCCTCTGACTCCTTTTAGTGCATCGTCAATCTGGAGGGAGGAAAACTGGTCTGCAACACTGGCAAGTTCATCCACATCCAGGAACTCAAGGGAGGAGAGATGGTTGAGGTACGGTGTCTTAAACGCTATGAAAATTCATAGCTTTGAAATTATTTACTTGAATAATGCATTTATCTGGTACTTTCTACTAAAATGTTGTCTTTTTTTATACATTGCCCTTTTCAGACTTTGACCATGGGCTCAACCACTCTCATCAGGAGGAGCAAAAAGATGTAAACTGGCAGTGAAACAAACAACATCTATTTAAATAAAAGTGCTGCTCTAAACAAACTGTGGTTTGTAACATATTTTCTTTGTGACTGTATCTCTGGATGAATGAAACAGGACTACGGAAAGATGCATTTTATGGAGATTTTCAAGGATTGTTCGTGTTTAATATTGGTTGGGGTGAGATCATGGGAAAAAATTAGAAGTGGGCTCACATGAAAACAGGTTCCCTCTCAATTTATTGAAGCATACCCATTATAAACTGAAAAATACAATGTCAATTACACAATACAGTATAATTTCATTTGACATTCAAGATACTGACTGTGATCCCTGATACCAACAACACGAGCACTTAGGAGTTAGTCCGGGATGATCAGTGGCAGTATATCATCGGTATCACCCAGGGGTCTGCAATCCGTGGTCCTGGAGACCCAAGTGGGTCTTCAGCCCCTCTGTAGTGGCTCCCTGAAGCTTTCAAAAAGTTTAAATATTTTTATTTGATCGACACACCAGACTCGTTTTTAAAATGGATGCTGTCTCTATGCTAAACAAAATGTTAACATGTTTTGTGGCTCTCGACTATTTTTATTTGGTTGAAAGTGACAGAAATTGCTCTTTTTTGTTGTCAAGATCATCTTGATATGAGCTCTTCTGCACATACCATGATACATTCTAACATTTTAATCAGCTTACAACAGCTTTGTTTGTGTAAATTTAATGGGAGAGCATATATAGACTTTCAAAGCAAACCGTCTACCTGCCATGTCAGTGAAACTCACTGCTCCAGTCAATCCACTTTAAGAGTTCAAACAACACACCTTCAAAAGGTTGCAGGCAAGAATAGATTTCACTTGAGTTCCACAGGAAAAAAAAAAGAAAAACCTAGGTTTCATGTTTATATACTTTATTAACAGTTCTCCATTCTGGCATACATTCATGTCAAAGAGGCATAATGGAACGATATGAACGATATCTTAATCTTACAGGTTTTTTTCGAGTTTTAATTGATTCCTTTTTCTTTTTTTTCACCAACTTCTCTAAACTCTTTGAATCTTTGTGAAAATATTTATTAACAACGAAACAGGCCTTATCTGACATATGTTCCTTGTATGCTATTTTTTTTATTTCATGCAGGATGTCTGTCGTCATATGATTTTATACAACTCACCCCTTCGTTGACAACAACAAAAAATAAAGAAATTTTTTTTTCAATGATATTAAGTAATGTAATTTTATATACGTGATTTATTAAGTGTGTTATGTGGGTCTCTGGCAGTGATGTGGTCGAATAGAATAGAATAATTCGCCCTCTGAATACATACGCCTGTATGTGCGTGCGCGTCCACGCGGCTCTTCGACTTGGCGCGTCCTCGCAGGCTCCCCAGCTCGGCGCATGCGCACTCCGTCGTTGTGACTCTTGCCCACGTAGCTGTGCGCGAGACTCTGTACGTGCTTATAAAAAGGTTTTGCGTGGAGGAAAAAGCAGCAGTAAACCGACCCGCGGCCGCTCCGAACTGTAGCTACAAGCTGACAAAATGGCGAGATACACGAGGCCTCCCAATTCCTCTCTTTTCGTGCGAAATATCTCCGACGAGTCCAGGTACGTGCTAATTTTAGCCGCCCGCGCGGCTTCAATACCAGCGCGTCGAAGCTAATGCTCGCCCGCGAGCAGCCATTGAAGACTAAAAGGCAGAGACACGAGCTACAGCAGCGTGTCCAAACAAGAGGGCCGAATTTCGGTTTTAACACATTTTGGATCCAGTTCCATGTTTATAAATGCAGTACAGGCTGGTTTGCCTGTTAGCACAACACGTAAATGGAGCTGGAAACACCGAGGCGAAGTTGAAACGCCACGATCCTTTTGTTTTCTCGACATTAAACTTGTGTAGCTTCAGCACACGACGTTCATGCTGGACTGCAATGTTTATTACCAGCCGTTCTCGACTCGTTACAAGTTGATCTGTTTTAGTTTCCGTTGCACTCTTTTCATAATATTTTTTTTCAGCTAATTGCAACTAATTAACTAAAATTAAACATTTTTAGCTGTTTAGTTTAATTTGGTTTGGATTGAGTTGGACCAGTAGTTTTGTTTTAAATAATGACAAATCCAAATGTTTCCATCTCCATTAAAAAAACTACTTATGATTAAATGTTACAAGATCTGAAGAAAATGCATTTTGAGAATTGTCTTTTTGATGTACCCTGGTGCAGAATACAGTAAGATGGCAATGTTTCGCATCAAATATACCTTTGCGCTTTAGTTGCCTCAAATCTGCTGCACAATTTCAATTAACATCAGCCACATTGTTTCTTTTCAGGCTGATTTTTGCTATTTAGATAATTCAGTAAATATTTTTGTGTAATTTGTGTGATTGGTAGATTCAGGTAACCATCAGTACTTCCTTGTGGATAGAACCAATGTTTCATGTTTCTTTTTTTGTGTGGCTGCAGAGAGGATGTGTATTTAATGTCAGTCGAAGTGGGGAAAGTAATACCATTTGTCTGCTGTTAAGTATGTGCTGGCACCTGCTCCTGTGTATACTGTGGACTCCAGCCAAGTTCAGATGGTCGCCAGCAAAATAATGTGCTTATTTCATGACACTTTAGGCCAGAGGATTTACGACGTGAGTTTGGTCGGTATGGGCCTATTGTAGATGTCTACATTCCACTTGACTTCTATTCACGCCGGCCAAGAGGATTTGCTTACATTCAATATCCTTTATTCTTTTATTTTCACTCATAAAACTTCTAACCCGAGCCTTCACATTTAAACCTGACATGTTTTCATTTTTTGGGACGGATTCATTTGTTTTCTTTATATTACAGGTGTTTATGCTACCTTTGTGATTTTATGTCATTTGATATCTGTAGCACTACACCCATTCCTAACCAATATCTCTTCTGTTGTTGCCTTAGAATGATAAAGATACAGTTCTGGAGACCCCACACCAGAGAAAGTTGAAAAGCGGTTGTAGAGTAGATTCAAGCCAAAGACACCCAGGCCACAAGCAGTAGTGGAATTTGGAAAGTACAGAGAGAGCATGAAGATACAAAGAGAGAGCACCCAGACTTCCATTTGACTACCAAAGGGAGGAAAAGCAAAGTGTTTATTGGGCAAAGACAAGCAGGAAACCTCAAGTTCTTCTGCCAAGACAATAAAGATCAAGCTGAAGGTGAAAGATCAAGCATGTTAAAGGTAACAAGGCAAAGTTTTTGTATCCTACCTAATCTGATCACTATCAATATTTGTCTTGTCTTCATGATCTGGAATCACAGACGGCCCCACTGATTCAGTATTCTGTGTAGTAATTTCAGTAAACATTCCTGAGGACAATTTATTATGAATTAGTAAATGACTTATTTCTCTCTTCTTTTTTTTTGTTCACTTTAAATTGTGACAATATTTTCTTTCTTCCTCACTGATTATTCAGTTGCTGTTTATCATTGGGTGCTTCTGACCTGTGTTGCAGCCTCTTTGTTTGTTGTGCATGTTTGCAGTTGTCTGTCCCAACTCTCCAAATTATAAACAAAACCAAAAAAAAAGGCCTTAACAGCACAGCATGTTTGAGGATGTCCGAGATGCAGAAGACGCTCTGCACAACCTGGACCGGAAATGCGTTTGTGGGCGCGAGATCGAGATCCAGTTTGCGCAGGGAGATCGCAAAAGTACGAACGTCCGACAACAAACACAAAACTTTCCTCCAATTGTTTTTAGAAAATGTGTTTCTCTCAAGTTTTTTGATGTGCCATCTGTCTCTTTAGCCCCCAACCAGATGAAATCCAAGGAGCGCCATTCACCTCGGAGCTTCTCTCGCTATGATGACGAACGGGACAACCGCCGGAGACGCTCCAGGAGCCGCAGTTACGAGCGCCGCAGGTCCCGGAGTCCGTCTTTTGAGCGTCGTCCCCGGAGGTCCGAGAGTCCCAGAGAGTGAGTGTCAACCGTCGCTCACGCATCACTGTGTGCTTCACTGTCGATTAGCTGCTATTCATCCACAACATACATGATTACAAATCTATAATAGTGTTTGCTTATGGATGTGTAATGCTCTTGTTAATAATGTGAAACTGAATCCTGCCAATTCACCGACACTCGCCTAGATACATTTCCAGTGGGACACAAAGTGTATGGTACTTGTTTAATGTTTGTGTATATCAGTGTGAAAATTAGTCGCTTGCTGATCTGTGAGGTAGTCTATCTGAGTAATGGCTGTGTTGGCCTCTCTACTCGAAGCTTAGATGTAATTCCACAAAGGGCCACCTCCAACATGAGGCTCTAATCTTTTCAAAAGCAGCACAGTATATTCTCAAATCTGGTGAAATAAGTACGGTATCAGTTCTCAAAACCTTTTATGTGAAAATGTGTTTGTACCAAATCTCAAGAAACTTCAACAGGAACTGTTTATATTCAAAAATAATAAAATCAGTCTTTTTTTATGTAAAATTCTACTTGTGTATTAGAAATGGAAGTCACATTCTTAACGGGGATGCAAGATGTGATTCTTCTGTATTACACTGTGGGGTAGCAGTGAGTCACTGTACATCAGAACATGGTCATATTCTGTAGTTGGTATTTCATATTGACAAAACGTGACAGACTTTGTAAATACAAGGGCTCATTATTCTGTTGCAGATTGATTTATATATATATATATATATGTACACTTAAGTCGTTTACTTGTTCCTCCTTACCTCTACAGCTCTCGGGCCTACGGTCGACACAGAAGAAGCCACGAAATTGACAAGTAAGCCTCTTGACTACCGTATTTTCCGCCCTATAAGGCGCACCTAAATACCTCAAATTTTCTCAAAAGCTGCCAGTGCGCCTTATAGCCCGGTGCGCCTTATATATGGACGATTGTTCTACTCAAGACTGCTATTTGACAGCTGAACAACCAGAAGCTTTTATTTTGACAACTCTAACTTCGCAACCGGATCTTCAGAGCGGACCACACTCCGCACAACACCTTAATCACTCATGGTTGCACACCAACATTCTAACAAACCAAAATAAACTAGATGAAATAATTACTCCCTAAACTGGGGAACAAAAACACAGCATAAACACAATCAACACAACACCAAGCCCAACAACGAGCCACAATAACCTCCAACAACACAAAACATGAATTTGTCGCTGCAAGGCATGATGGGACATCATGCCTTGCAGCGACAAATTCAACCTGAGCTCCTCAGTGCAGCCGATCGAAACTCCCATAATTCATTGCAGCTGTTTGTGGTGTTTTAAATGCAATTATTGGGGGTTATATTTGGTTTGTGGTGTCGGTAATAATTGTGTTGTGTTGTGTTTTTGTTGCTTAGTTCATGTAGTTTAGTTTATTATTATTATTATTATTACCGGTAGTTGTAAGTTGTCAACCAGTAGTGAAGAAGGTTTTGTGTGTAGTGTCGTCCTGGCATAGGCTGCAGGTAGACTATTAAAATAAAGTGTGCGCACCTCTCTGGGTGTTAGAATCAGTGGAAAATGTAACCTAATGGCTTTGAGCTATAAATGTTGCTGACCACTGGTCTATTCCATGCGCCTTATAGGGCGGTGCGCCTTATATATGAATGAAGTTGTAAATTATGTCAATCAATGTAGGTGCGCCTTATAACCCGGTGCGCCTTATAGGGCAGAAAATACGGTACTCTCACCGTGTTCATTAATAACCCGTCCTCAATTAACACAATGATATTATTCCTAGCAGGTACAAGGGTCCTCCTCGGGACTACCACAGGCCGCACCACGAACAGGCCTCTCGCAGCCACTCCGCCTCGCGCTCCCCCTCGCCTTCCAGGTCCAGACCTAAAGGCAAAAAGAGCCCATCCAGGTCCCACAGCCCGGCCGAGGACTTCCAGCCCACCTCCAGCTCCCAGAATCAGCCTATGGGGCGATCTCCATCACGCTCCGTGTCGCGCTCCATGTCGCGATCGCGGTCTCGCTCCAGGTCCTGGGCCGGACGCAAGTCTGGGGGCCACTAACCAGCTCACTGTTCCCCCCCCCCCAGAAGCCCTCTGTGTGTCTCTGATGATGTTTCTGTTCAGTTTTTAGATGCAGTCCCTTTTACACAAAGATTTCTTGCAGAGTTGTCACTCCTAACACCAACTACATCAAGCTGGGCAGCCAGTTGAGACTGTTTCAGTTTGGCAATAGAGGGAAAATGGCGTATCTGTCCCGTCTCGTGAAACAAGCCCTCGGTAAAATGTTCATAACTTGGTGTAGTGCTGTCTGAATTGCTAATTGCTGAAAGAGTCTTTGTGTAAAATGTTCTTATATCAACTCAACCTTTAGGCCCTCTGCTTGTATTTGTTTGTCATTGTTTAGAAATCTATTGCCAAAAGGAAGAGCAGCAGGGGCTTTGTTATGGTTTTGGGTTTGTTTGTTTTTTTAAAGAGGAAAGACACTGAAGTGAATCATGGAAGCACAGTTTTGTTGTAAGTTTTATACGTGGGGTGCAGAAGATGGAAATGAGATTAGTTTTGGTATTGCCAACGATACTTTTGTACTTTGCGTCAGCAATACATGGTCTGTGAATGTGTGGTATGACTCGTTTTAGTTGTGTGTTATGTAAACAGAAATCCAAATTACTCTTAATTCACGGACTGGTCTGCCAGTATTTACCTAGTGATCTGGCTTTACGCGCCTGGTTTCATGGGCAATTTATTTCCTGCAGGCAAATGGCATCCTATAATACCCGTCAGTTGTACCTAATACCATATAAAGTATTTTGTTATGTTCACGATGAGGTAAAATGATTCTGTGAGTGGAACAAAGTATCCCCTAGAAACTTTATCCTGTAGGTTCAACCTGGTATTGTCAATAAACAAATTGGATTCTTACCGTGTGTTCTGTTGTATGTTCTGGGTCACATAACATAATATTGTGATCGCTCCAAGATGGCTGTGACATGTTGGTATAAAATGTTTGAATATTGTGCATATTTATATATATAAACCTCTACTACTGTGTTCCCTTTGTGTATAAACACTGCAAAACTATTGTGCTAGAATGAATTGAAAACCATGAACCACAAAAAGACACTCAGACAGAAGTAGGGGGGAAGGGAGGGGGTTTATTCTTTTTTTTTTTTTTTGCAAAACTTGTCAATTCATAGGTCTTTTTTTTTTTTTTTCTCCAACAAATTTATACCAATCTCAAGTGGGGGGGCACATCGTTTCATTTCTTTTTCATATGGTGACGTCGTATCAAGGGGACAAATTCACAGCCAATTTCAAAGTTACAAATTTCGAGTGAGGAGACTTTGCAATGCACAACGCAATCTGGGCAAGAAAGAAAATGCTTACATGATGAATCTGGAGAAGGCAGTACTTAAAAAGAGCATTGGAGTCAGATTCAGGTGTCAGCTGGCGGAAGAACAGCTGAGGCCTGAATCTGGCTCTGGAGAAGGGGGAAAAAAAAAAAAAAGGTTTGGGCAACTTTTGAGAGCTACCAAATAAAAGGTTTCAGCATGAACTTTTAACTTAGGCACAAGGTTTGTCAACTTAAGACTAAAAGCGTCACACTTAAACACGGTAAGCACATTCATGGCTCAAATTCATACATATGCAAGTCTCCTACAATCCAATTGTTTGTATTTTGTTGCAGTTTTATTTAATTTGCACTTAGCATTTTCACCCTGCACTGCACGATATAAAACAATAAAAAAACATGTGCAAGATCTCTGGAAAGATTACAGTGCAGGGCTTCTGACAAACGCTAGGCAGGTTTAATTTTTTTTTTTTAACAAAAATATTCTTTCTGTATTGAAGTCAAGACACGTCCTTAGCATGTCTTATACATTCAGTGTTATTACTAAAAATACTTTTGTCGGACAGGCCTCAAATTTGGCCTGCAAATGTACATATGCTACAAGTATTTTATACATTTTATTATTTACATGGCTCTTTAACAGACACTAACAACCTCTCCTACTTTGTTTTGTTATCTTAACACTGGCCGTGCACGGCTCCAATTCTGCAAAGAGAGCAATAAGAGCTTTAATAGAGGATTGAGACATAAAAATAGAGAATCCATAGGAAGATAGTCAATTACGCCTCCATCATTTCAATAGCATTCTGGTCTGTAACTCAAAAAAACAAAAAAAACAGTCTGATTGAAGTGCAAGAAGGTAAACAAGAGGAAGAGGCATGGGCAGCAGGTGTCTCTCGATTATGCAATGGTCAACAATTGAGACCTGTTTTGTAAACACAAACAAAAGCCTCCTGCCTCCGATTAGAGCCCCGAGGGGCAATTCCTCTTCAGAAACCTTCCTCAGCTCTGCCTCACCTTGCACATAAATGCACACAGCCAACAGAGCCATGCCGAGTCAAATTCATCAGTCCCACATCTTGGCATGGCTCTCTTCCGCATGTTGGAGCTGCCGCGCTGCCCTGAGGAGGCAGAGACTGAGGGGTAATAACAGTGCTGATTGAAACAGGTAAACAGTGAGGGGACCCAGAGGCCTCCAACTGTTCACTGCAGTCTGGTAAAGTTTATAGTGGCAAAGGCATTAATGCCAACCACACAGAGGATGTCCAAAATAAAATGGAAAAAAAACCCAGCAAAAACATTGCTTTGGTAACACACAGCATGTCATACATTGTTCAACCACAACAAAAAAGGACACGTACAAAATAATGCTATGATAGAGTGCTGCAGACCTGAGACACACAACTCCCATAGTGCATGTGCGCACAGCGCAATAAAAAAAGGGTACAGGAGTTGGTGTCCAAAGGCCAGTGTGCCATGGTCTCTTATTACCCTTCGTTTGAGGTTACACTTCCCACTTATCCTTTACCACTACAGCTCATCACCTCCAGTAAAAGAACTTTTTTTTTTTCCCTGCAGAACTGCAGCTGAGTGCTTTTTCCCCCCTTCCCAAACAAGGAGTGCAATAATCATACGAAAAAAAGATGGGCCCTTGTCAAGAAATGCTACAAATGTGAACTTGCTTTAGCACCTGAAGCTTTAGAAGCAACTCTAAAGTCTTGTCATTGAAACATATGTAAATGAAAAGGCGTGTGTCTGTCCACAGAAATGGACCGTAAAAGTGTTGGGAATTTACCTGAACGACACTACAATCCTTGTTTGGGGAAGAAAACGGCACTCAGTCTGCCTTAACAGCCAACATTAGAAAAACAACAAAACAAAATAGAAGTACAAAGGATATCCAGTTTGTCAGTCACAAAAACTGACTCCACTGAAAACATCGCCGACCAGCAAGGCTGCAGGGCTGTAATAGTTTTAAAAGGTGTTTTGTTGGTTTTTTTTTTTTTTAAAGGATGTTAAACAGTAACAGCACAACACTGCTGTAATTACTTATTAACCTTAAGTGAGGTTAGTTTAAAAAGAGCTAAAAGTATTACAGCACTGGGGCGTTCCTGGAGGGTGGATGACTCAACAGAGTCCCAGTCCATGTATTATTTAAATTTTTTTTTTTCTTTCCAAAGATCAATTGTGGGCATCCTTCTCAGGCCTGCACCTTCAGGAGGCTCTTCAGCTGGAAGGTCATCATCTCCCTGTTATCACAGGAGCCTATTGGGAAAGACACCCAGTGGCTGGGGGGTTTGGGTAACACGCTGGGCGAGGGTGGCTCGCTGAACTTTGGCCCCGCATAGCTCGGGCTGCCCTGGGTGGCCAGTAGCGTGTTGAGGTGTGACACTGCGCCCTCCCAGTTCTGATCATAATTGGTGGTAAAGCGGCCAGACACGTTCTTCTCTGCAGACGCGGCCTGCCGCGCCTCAGGAGACCTGTGGTAGGCGGCGCCTTTGTCGCTCCGGCGGTGGCCATGATGGTGAAGGCCCCCGACCCCTCCTGTGGATGCTCCGGCTCCATTCTGGTCACGGCTCCTCTGCTTAGCCCGGCCAAGTTGATGGTTTTTCTTGGGCAAAGGGCGTTCTGGGTGGGAAACTGGAATGTTGTACCTCTCACCACCTCCCATACTGCTTCAGCACTACGTGTCACCTGGATATCAAAAACATTCCGATTAGGGTTGAACGTTTTCACTCATTGTAAATGCATTTGAACACATCACTGTAAACACTGAACAGGTGACAAGCGTCTGTGGCGCAGACAGCATTCACAGCATGTATCCCGACAGCCAGGAATGCAGAGGTTATTCTCTCTTCTCTGTGAGGCAAACAACCGCCATAAAGAAAAATGGTATCTAAATAATTCTCAATGTCACAGCAATTTTTTTTCATTATTTCTAATATTTTGTTGTATTACTATCCCAATGCAGCAAGTCATAGTATTGTATGTATTGACTCAAAAATATATTTCATAAGATCAGTTGTACCTCACTTACCAAAAATAAATTAAAATGAAAAAATTAAAATAAAAAATCTGTCAAAAGTCTTAAATCATTATGTAATAAGACGGGGTTTTTTTTAGATTCAACTACGCACATAGTTAAATTTAGTTTGGAACCACGCATGTAATAGGATAATCTCTCACATTAAATGTTCCTAAAATATGCAGCCATCAAAAACTATGTTATGAGTGATAATTAAAAAACAGATATTAATAAAACGTCTCCAATAAACGCCATGATCAACACCGACGATGATCCAGAACACAGTGATGCCATCGCAAAACATGTAACATCCAACTTCAAATGCAGATTACAATCAACTTAAATCCATACGAAAGTGTGCTTTCAGTCTTATAGTCGTATTGTGAAGCTGTAAAATTCATCCGCAGGACATAAACACCGCGCACACTTGCGCCACCTCTGAAAAACAACAAGTCCGCTGTCTACGTGCAGAAACGGCAGACAGCAAGGACCGCCCTCCTCTTCCCCTCCCCCAACACTCTCCGGGAGAAAAACAGCCCCCCCCCCTCCCCTTCTTCCTCTCCTCTCACCTCTTTGTTGTCAGAAAGTTGACGGAGCTGAGCTCTATTCTCTTCAATCTCTCCCCTCCAACCGGGCCCCAGGTCCTCGAAGTAGTTCTCTGTCTACTTCTCGCTGTACTTCTGTGTCCAGCAAGGTCTGAGGTTTTCATGTGACAGTGAGCGTTGTTATCTCGCAGGGCCGAGTTGAACATCAATTCACCTCGGCACACGATGCTCCAAGAAGTCGACCTCCTTTCAAAGGCACGAAAAAGAAAGAAAAAAATAGAATCAGAAAAAAATTTAATCGATTAGGGGCGATAAGCAAGGCGATATCTCATGGGTTTATCGCGTTTCGGTGCTTAAGTGTTGTGTAACAAAGCATTAATACGGCTCACGGTCAACTACGTATTTGTGAGTGCGTCATCACACCAATCGAAACCCAGCACAACAGCAGCTCCTCTTTTACTAACATTTCACGATCACACTGTGGCTATTAACATTTTTACGGTGTTGATATTATAATAATACGTGGCAAATATCACAACAAAACGTTACATAAAAAAAATTAAAAAAATCTGCGTCAGTCCCTCGCATTTTAAGTGCAGCTGCGCCGAGCTTTAGTTCACTTTCGATCTTAAAAAAGGGCACACGTCGTTCTCGTCACACAATCTTACGTGGTAAACTATATGGATAGCGAGCAAAATTATGCTTTTGCTATTTGGGTCACTTAACGTTGGCACCGAACCAAAACAAAGGAACTGAACTCAACATGGCGACGGAGGTATAAAGCTGCTCCTCTCTTACCGACTTCTTCAGGCTTGGTTGTTGAAGCCTTTCGTCAGAAAATGAGTGTGTTTCGCCTTCTGAAAAACCCTCGGCTGAGTCCGTAGGAAGCACAGCGAAGCTATATTTCCCACAAAACCGTCTCCCCGAGGAGCTTTACGTGATGTCAAACTGCGGCCGTTGAAAACCGCCTCTCCCCTCTCCCGACTCTCTGAATTGCAACAAAATGGAATCCACAGAGGCGATAAGTAGTCCGTGCGCACACACGTCTGACCAATCACAAGCCGAGTACGAGCCGACTGGCCAATCAACGAACAGAGGGCCAGACGCATTCACGCCTGTTGCCAGACCGATGACGTCTATGCGCGCGCCTCCTTCGTGTCCTTTGTTGGTGCTTCGGGTATTTCCTGTAGAGAAGTGAGAGAAACAGAACGAAAACAACAGTCTTACACCACTAAAATGCCCCATTTTATCCTTATATCCCGTCTACAGTGTTTTCTATACTGACGAATACATTATTCGAGTTTCTATAGATATAGTTCAATGTTATGTAATATTGGCTGTACTTAAATATATCCAAGAAATTAAGTTGTTGAAGAGGCAATAGTATTTCTGTTACGGGAAATACTGACGATTATCCAAATTTCCGGTGTGAAACCTGTTGTGCGGCCTTGAAACAGCTGCAACAGGCTGTAATAACACAGCAGCTCTTGACTGTGACCTGACCATCCCCCCACATCTCATTCATCCTGGCCATTTTTTTCAGCGAGTGTGAGAGTCAAGACCTGAAGTTATTTATTCCGCATGTGAAGAATGTACACATTTAGAGCATAGCTGTTTGTAGTATAGTGTATAGACAAACTGCAAGGGCATGTAAACAAAGCCATTAGGGCTGAAAAAAGACTTTCTTCAAATGGTGTTCAGTGGACTTAAAGGTACAGTGTGTATTTTTAATGCTGCACAGGACGGAACACTGCCTAAATCAATGACTTTCACCTTTGCGCAATAGGGAGCAATGGTGAGTCAGTCTTTCCATCCTCTGACACTCAGTAGCTTTCAAGAATGTCAACTATTGTTGCATTTACTTCCTTTTTGTCAGTACTTGAAACAAGATGGATGCTAAAATGACCAATGACAGAATCCTTTTGTATGAAGTGGCACCACTTGACCGGAAGCAGCTGTTGGGAGTACAATACATGGACATTTTCAAGGTTTCAACATGTATGTACTAATCTAAACTGAAACAAATACATTTCATACCTTTGCTTTCTTAAAAAAAATAAAAATAAAAAAGGCACCGGTATAGTGGCCTATAAGTATGAGTATAACAGTATGAGTATATAAGAAGCACACTTAGGATCGGGAGTTCGCAGGTTTGATTGAAACAGCGGACAGGTCACCACTGTGGCTCCCTGAACAAGATCCTTGAGTCTCAACGGCTTCCCAGAGCACCCAATGCGGCAGCACACTGCATTGGATGGATCAATGCAGAAAAAGAGGTCATAATAATAACAATAAAGTATGCTTTCTTTCTTTCTTGATACAAAAGTGATTATGTGTTGGAGGGCAACAAGATCTATCAAAGTAAACAAACTTACCATCTCTTATTTATATATAACACTAACAATGCAGAATAGGCAATGGCATTTGTCTTTAGTAGATTAATTCTTTGTTGTAACAATCGATTGAAGAAAGGACAACCCTGGACAAGACACCTGTAAGTCACAGAGAAAATGCAGAAACACACACTCACTTTTGTACCTACAGACAAGTTAAATTCACCTTTCTGAGGCCCTGTTTACACGACAACGTTTCAAGTATCAACGCCTAATCCGTTTAAAAAAAAAAAAGGGAGTGCGTCAACACTGCACCAGCGGCAGACGAACAACAATGCAGTTACTATGCCACGCCATGCGAGGGCGCTGTTGCTTGATTTTGTAATTAAACCACACAGACGTGTGCAGAGAACAATATGCGTAAAGAAAATGGAGAGAACCAGACATCCATATGGACTGATGAAGTATCGGATGCTATCAGTGGTGAGTCTCAACTATAAAACTACTGATATGGATGATAAAACTCGACTACGGAGAGCAAGTCATACCACTACGGTTCCGCCATATTTGTTTATAAGTAGATGAGCAGAAGGATGGGGAGGGAGGGGGAGATAAATGCGCATGCGCAGTAAGAGCGCTCCACAGCCTCCTGCAGTCTCAGGGAGTAGTCAGAGGGAATAGTGACTGTGAAAGAGTCTTTCCACCTTGGGAGATGGTATAAAAAGTTTGCGGATACAGTGGCTCAGCGCACTGGTGTTATATAAATGGGTGAACGGACAACTGTCCCCGGACAACTGGTCCACAAACTGCAACCCCGGACAACTCGTACGCACTAACTACTTTTTTCAGCATTATTGGTTTGAAGGATTGGATTTCAAAGTATATTTGACACATTTGGAAGGATTATTTGACACTAAAACATAAGCAGTGGCTGATTTTACTATGGTTGAAGTGAGCAGTTGTATTTCTGAAGAGTGTATCTGAGCCGGTGCACCCCTGTTGAAACAAAGTCATTTATACTATATTCAATATATATAGACATATACTAGATATATGAAAAAATGTATAAAATATCAATTAGAAATAATATGTAAGTATTTTTTTGGACAAGTTGTCCATGGACGAGTAGTCTTGCAATCGTGTAAATGGACCCCCATAAGTGAATAAAGTTTTGTGAATAGACTTGTATTTGTTGTCATATAAATGGGGCCTTAAATGCATATTTCTAGACTTCCAAACTACCCAGAGAAGACTATGCAGCTCAGAAGTGACAAATGTGGATTTTCTGGAGAGAGAAAAAATTATTCACAAAACATTTCATGAATATTCTGACAATATTTAAAAGTGAAAATGCATACAGATTTAGATATTACAGCTTTTAAATATGGAAATGAATCTAAAAAGTTACCTGTTTAATATTAAACTCCCTTGCCGTATAAGGATAATGTTACAGCCACAATTTGATACAGATGGAACTTAGTGTTTTTCAATTTAAGTGATTTTCAAGTAAAATTACTACGCTAGATTAAAAAAGGAAGCGATTATCGTATCTTAGATAATTACATAATATATGTATTTATTAGCTGATTAAATATAAAAACTGTGAAATAACAGCTAAAGTGTCACTTTGCTTTTATTTCTGTGATTCTTGTGTACTTTCTTGCGCACTACTTATTGTCTTCTTTTAAAAAGGCCCTCTTTTGCCCACTGATGTCATGCTATAAAGTCAACCAGTCAGTTTTATGAGACTGTGCAAGCTGGATTTTAAAAAATGCAAAGCAACTAGTGTGATTGATTAACCCTGGTCCAAGTCCATCGCCAATATATCTTTTCCTTTTAAAGCCCTTGGGGGCTTTTGTAAACAAGTTGTGCAACACTGTCTTTCTCAGCTGAAAGCATGCCGAAGGCCATGGAGAGACACTCCCCACAGCATGGCAATCTCTGAAGGGGGCTGTGCCGATCAAGAGTCAGCTATGTATGGAAAGTAGGTCACTGGCAGGTTGTTGCAGGTCGCTCCGAAGGTAGGAGGTGAACAAATTTCCATGTTTGACTGGCTGCAAAGAGCAGCAGTGTAAACACGTCACTGAGTAACTGTTGGGCGGAGCTTGTGAGTGGAAAGGAAAGATCTCAAAGCTGCCAGTTTCTGTCAGTCCGCACACTGTCAGACTTAACAAGAACCGACATTGGATATAAACGATCAACAGGAAAGTCCTTTTTCATATGGATTCCAAAGCTAACTTTTGAGACTATCCCTTCCTGATAGTCCTCTGGCTAGTTTATGCTAATGGTAAAGCTTCATAGTTTGTTTTAATGTATTTCTTTTATTAAAATAATTGTAAAGTTTTTCTGTATTTCTTTTATTTCTTTGTAAAGCACTGTGAATTGCCCTGCGTTTCAATGGTGCTCTATAAATAAATTTGCCTTGTCTTGCCTCGCCTTGCCTTGCCTAATGCATGGAAATCTCACATAGGGAAGTGGGAAAGAACTGAATAGATTCGCTCAACACATTTAATATGCTGAGCTTGTATAAAACACATTAAATTCTGCAATAAAATATATGAAATGGTTTTTATTTTAACTGAAATATATTTATCTCTTTCCTTCTAATGACATAACATAAGTTACAACCATCTGCATGACCCCATCATTTGTAATGTAAAACTCAAAGATAGAAACCTGCAGGCGGAATGTATGCTCAGGCTACAATAAAAAGTGAGAAGATTAACAATTACCTTACGTTTTCAACATGAACAAAATAGAATATTTCACATCTACTCCTGGCATGAACACCTTATAGAGGTCATTGATCACTTTTTATTCCAATTAACCCAAACATATTTTCCATTTGAAGCTGTTATGTGAATGTTATATGACATATGGAGGTACTACTCTGTTCCTCACCGCTGCAAGGGTTTCAGATGTGGTGGCTGGGTTGTTTATTTTTGATTAGCTATCAATTCAGGCAAGGTCACCCCAATCCATGAGTAGCCCAGGGTCATGTCATGTTTTGAGCTGGACATTGTAGCTTTTCAATCTGCACTGTTAGCAGCAATTTACATCCATAAAGTTGCGTTACCGCCATCTGCTGGTTCTATCCATCCACATTGTTTCCCACAGCTATCAACGTTCCAGATGACTGTTTCCCTCTCTCTCTTATTAGCAGCTTTTTTTTTTTTTTTATCCCTGAGGACTGTTTCCCTTATTCTTCTTCAGTTGGCACGCGTGAAGTTGCACTCACGCCATCTGCTGGTTCCAGCTCGTCCATACCATTCTCACTTACAAATTAAAAAATGAAGAAAATAAGAAATGTGTGTGTGTGTCCACTTCTCATCCCTCCCACAATATTTTGAATACTGTATAGATTATAGATGTCTTCCCCTGTCCTCCTTGTCCCTTTGCTGTCGCCATGCTTTCTGTACTTCCTTCCAAACTATAGACTTTGCTTCTGTTCTCGCCAACATGATGTTAGTCTCTATAGTTCAGTTGACCATGGCCTTCTTGGCCAGCCGGTCAGCCGTCCCCTTACATACAACACCTTCATGAGCAGGAAACCACATAAGCAATGTCACAAAAATGTTTAAAACATTTTTTAGACAAACACAAATGTACCATAGTCATAAAAATGCAAAAAAACAAAACAAAAACAACTGCAGTAAATATACATTTGTCATAATATTTTACTAACATGCCCAGTAAAGGCTTAAAGAGAACTTATCATTCATCTTATGAAAAGGACAGTGGAGAGGACATAATCAACATAATTATATTGGTGCTACATACAATCCTATTTCATTTGGAGTTTTAAGTATAGCTTTGCATAATTTAGTTTCCATATTTAGAATGGATACATTCATTTAATAAAGATCAAAGTAAATAATCAGGGACCATTTCACTGACTGCATGAGGTAATTTAGTTTTAGTTCTATGTGTTAATTTTTTGTTCTTGTTACGCATGTAAGTAAGTAAGTAAGTAAACTTTATTTATAGAGTTTTCAGATGTCTGTGTGATCTGATGTCTCTCTCTGTCTCCCTCTCTGTCTCTCTCTTTCTCTCTCTGATGGTCTGGCAATCTGGAAATGAGGAGAGGAAATTTAATTAATGGATGGAAGGCAAAGCTATCTGAGGAAGCAAAGCCAGCGCCCGTTGCTTCTTGTCCGGGGTGATTTCTAAAAAGGGATTGTGTAACAGGATGATGTAATTCAATACATAATTGAACATTTCGACCTTTAATTTACCGAGTGACCTGTTGTGTTGTAGTGCACCTGTACGTTCAGTGACAGAGGAGAAATCTCATTGAAGCTGTGCTGTCTGCTCAATAATCACATTTCCTGCGTTCTGGCCTGCAGGATGTATCAGGTCAGAGGAGGAGAAGACGCAGCCAGTGCACCAGATATCACAGACTTGTGCCAGACTGGCCTTTATTTCCTTGTTAATATTAATATATGTATGAGGTTGTAGGCCTGCACAGCATGCAGGCCTACAGTGATACATCTTTAAAAAAAACATATGCTATCCCTATGTAAGTAAACTGTCTTTCTTTCTTTCTTTCTTTCTTTCTTTCTTCCAAGAATTCTATAATCAAGGGCATTGTAACAACATTTATTTTAATATCATAACCATTATTATGGGTCTAATTCTAAGTCAATGCCACTTACATCCTGGACTTGCCTGTTGTCTGTATTGACTGTTAATACTGTGTCAATAGGTATCTCATTGAGAATGTATCGCAATTATTATTATTTGCATGCATTTAGCTTAAAGTTTTAAATTCTTGAACGACACTTCCATTTCTCTTTATTAAACTATTTGCCACAACTCCCACATCTGTTGCTTGTAGGTGTGGTCACAACTTTGCCTCCTGTGGTGAGGGTGACATCTTTGTAATTTACTTTTTTTTTTTTTTAATGTTTAAGTTTGTATATTTGTTAGCCCCAGTCGGTGCTGCTTTGTTATTGAGCATACTTTTTTGTTCTAAATTGAAAAGCTAAAAGAGTTGGTTAATTCATATTCGATTGCCTCAGGTAATTATGTGATTTAGTGACCTGATTAAATAGTTATTGAACTGGCATAGTTTATTTTCACCAGTGGGACTTGATCCTAATTAAATGGCCTAAATTGCTGAGTGAACTGCTTTTGAATCTTTCACTTTATAAACTAAACAAACTTGTTGTTTCCTATCACGAGACAAAACATGCTCACCGTCATGAATGGCTCAGAGCACCTGATAAACCAGGGTTGCCTAACGTTGCCCCCTGTTGGTTTGTAAACAACATCACACTCTGACCCGCCCAGTGACTGCAAGGAATCAATAAACATCAGTGTTGCAGAGTATAAGATGGAAAGAACTTGAGTCAAAGTTGCTTCACACTTCCCAGTACGGTCTGCAGACTCTGATCTCGACCTCAGAATCCCCTCAATTCATCACCTAAAATGAAGGAGCCATAGTAATAAACTTGTGGGTGATTTCAAGAAGAACATGTTGGTGGAAAGACGTGACAGTGAAAGAAACGGCCTCGGCATTCACATTCATTATGACAGAAAGACCAAAAACTAGCCGTCCATTCATTAGGAAAAGCATAATTTCATCAGCTTACTTTGTATGATTTATGCTCACATGAAATGGAAAATATAAATAGTTTTTTGTAGCAACTATGCAACACAGTCTTCACTGAACAACGGTCATAAAAAGAAGAGAAAGTTGGAGCCTTTTTCCAGTTTTATTGGGAACTTGTTCCCAATTTCCATTGCAAAAAAAATTAAGACAGCTTTATTTTATAATTTTTTAATATTGTCATATAGTGTGCTATATCCTTATGGTGTGTTCTAAATTTCTATTTTCATTCTTCTATCCTATAAAAGCTGTTGTTTTCGTTGCGGAACATGCACTGAAAACATTCCGCTGCACATTAGACCATGTATAAATGTTGTGTGTGATGAATAAAGGACTTGACTTGTTCTAGTGCTGTTGTACCTAACAGACTTTTATAGGTTGTTTTGGAAAGAACATTTAAAGACAACTTTTTATAATAATGTATATTATTGACTCTTATAATGACCTTGCTGACATATTTCAGCTGGATGTGCATCTGGCCTGTGATGACGTGTCGGTCTTTATCAGGTGACCAGCCTGACAGAAACGGACAGATCTGTGAATGAATGGTTGAACCGAATCGACGCCTTCAGTGTTTGAAGATTCCAATCAACAGTAAACTGTGTCTTATTTGAAATCTCCAGTGATGTTTTACTGCAGGGCCCGCATGTCACTTTAGGGGCTCTGTATTTTCCGCCTTTTTTTATCAACCTCTTTTTCACACTCACATCCCATAACACAGCCTAAGTGCTGCCGTCAACACCATCATGGAGTCCAGGGAGAGCGCCAACACAAAAAAAAAAAAAAAGAAAATGTGTGTGAAATGTGTGTTTCTGAATTTCTCTGTAAAAACGTGTGATTTACGCCAGCATAAACGTGGACCAAAAAAAGTGGGCATGTCTCATCACAGACCTTGGGCTGTATATCACAACCTGCAAAAAAGAGCATATTTTGGCATCTTTCATCAGTCTGTTTCTCTACTATCTCTCACCCCCACCCACCCACCCACCCCCTCTCTCGCTCTCTCTCTCTCTCTCTCTCTCTCTCTCTCTCCTGTCATCATCACAGGCACAGTCCTTATCTTCTCCCCCCTCACTCACACTTTGCCTTCAGTCAGGTCAGTGTGGTTGCAGCTGCTCTGCTGCTGAGCGACAGGAACTCAAATCACCCGACACACAGAACCTCAGTCAAGGGAAACGTCAAGGTAAGTGCTGAAAAAGAGCAAAATGGTCTTGAATATAGTCATGTGGTTTTTGTGATGATTAATCTCTTTTTCAGTTTCTCAGAGGAACAATATACTACCTGCAAACTATCTCCAGTATTCATTTAGATGCTATTGGACTATTTAATAATGTTCTGCGCTTTCTTTTCTTTTCTTTTTTTTTTGTGACTCCGGATATTTTGAAATAAGGTGACATAATGTGAGTTACAAAATGGGTTATTGCTACATGTACTAGTGTAAATGTCTCCAGAAGTGCCATTAAAATGAATGCAAGTGGGGTTTTTTTTTGTTTCTTTATTATCAATAAACAGTGGATATTTCTTAGTGAAAGGATAACTGTTTTTCTCTCTTTTGTTTTGTTTTGTTTTGTTTTTTGCATCAAAGTGTTAAACCACAGCAGGATGTCAGTCTACCCTTTCACCATGAAGCAGAAAAAAAGCCTGCGGTGGTGTAATATCCAGTCTATTCACCCAAGGGAACCATAGTTGAATTGAGAAATATTGTCATTCAAGTCAATAAGGCACGTTGTGGAAAGTAATTTACTCTAACCTCCTCGGCTCATATATATATATATATATATATATATATATATATATTCAATACATTTTCATGGGGCTGTGTCACATTTGTAATGAAAAAAGTGAAATAATGGCTGCTAGAAATAGAATAACGACTGAAGGACATTATGAGCTGACTTGGTAAAATATTTGATCCGCTCTTCAAAGCCTATTACTTTCCTTCAGCCATTACAGGGTTTTTATGTTTTGTTTTGTTTTAATCTCTTTTTACAAAGGAAGTTCTCAAGAGTATACTCTATTATAGCATGTGCATTTTATGTGTTTGAGCTGAAAAACTGTCATGTGGAAGCCACTATCAGAACACAGATTAAAGGTGACCACTCCAGGTTATCACAGTATTATATACTTTAATCAAATCCTTTCACTGCAGCGTTTAATCTATTGATTGCATACAAGAGGGGCTCTACAGGGGGATTGTTCAGCTCAGTAGTGACCTTCACACCTGGATGAAACCGTTAACACACAATCCTCTCTAATGCCAAAAGGGGGCAGTCTTTATCTTATTAAGTATGATAATAGGCCTCCAACCGTTTCATATTCAAATTCAGCACAGAGGACATATACATCTGAAAAAGAATTATTCGGATCTCACAACGTGGTGATGACCTGGCCTTCTGCTGAATGTGTTGCAGAGAGTTTAGCACCGTTTCTTTATAAACACAATCGTATAAAATATACCTATTTTATATGATAGGTGGGTTTTTTTTCATTTCTTTTAGATGTTGTAATGGAAAGATTCTTTTCCTGGTAAATAGGTTTGGAGCAATAACAATTAGAAGTCAATTGATTTGATAGTTCAACTGTTTGTGTAAAAAAAAATGCAGGACTATCTGATTTAATCAGTTTCAAATAATACAGAAGCATTGAGGAGTGGTTCTGGTTTGAGGAGAATCAATTAAAACTTTAGGGGGGAAAAAACTGTAAAGAAATGTCATAATTTCGTTGTTCTGTAGCTATTATCAATAGCGATGGGAACACTTCTTTTCATGTTATCACTAGCCTATAAAGACTGTTTCTATTTTGAAGTAGTGACTTGTGATGCCGTTACATTAGAACTATACTAATACATCTTCCAATATCTTTTTTCCAACACTACAAAAGAAAACCTTGAAAATGAGAATGTAAAGTACATCAAGCTTATTTCTATTTGGCATCAAACACCCAAATAATTCCCTTAAATGAAAGGAGCTGCACTATTTGTGCAAACTAAAGGAGGTCTTGGCCAACTCCACATTTCAGGACAGCTAATTATTTGTGGTTGAACAAGCCTGCTTATTTGCACAATGCTGTGGTTTGCACACACTTCTGGTGCTGAGGCAATGGTAAGATGTGTGAACCTTCGCACAACTGTTTTTCCACTACGGTTTATGCATTGGCGTTGTTTGTCTGTGCCTTACAATGCAACTTCAATTTAAAGTATTCTATTTTTAGAAATTGTGTTGTTTAATGACGTAATATGAATTCACACCTTTAGACAAGAAACACTCGAAATAAAAAAGACACTTTGTAAATGATAATAATTTAATCCTTGCAAATTCTATTATTCTTTGGTGTTTAACTTGTTTTATCTCTTTCTATCTACTTTTCTACTATTTATCACAAAAGGAATCAAAACAGAGCCAAATAGGGAAAGCTCGGTTTTAGAATAACAATAATTATGACAATAAATAAAACAAAATTGAAGTCATACTCCAAAATGATGTCAGATTTCAGTTCAATAATGTTTTTACGAAGGTTGATTCGGAGCAATTGCTGATCCACAAAAATAAATCATACAGTGCATTAATGGACTAAATTAATCACTGAATTGACATTAAAAACTACAATCTATTACTTATATTATTTCTATATTCATTGGTTTTATTTTGGTCTTTTTCAGATAATAATGTACGCTGTAACGATCAAGTGTTTATCTCAATCTCACATGAAAATTTTGCTTTATTTTTGCATCATGTTTCTGAGTGTTACACATTTGTATACATCTCGTATTCAATCTTCTCATAATGTAGAACTGACGATAAAAGTGATTTGACTTGGTTTGATGAAACATGCAAGACATTAAAAGATAAGGGACACGTTCAAGGTTGAGGGTCAACTTTGATAAATGGACTGATATGGAAATACAGCAATCACTTTACATTTATACTGGTTGTACTCCTTTTTTTTCCCTGATGAAGCTCTTTGAGATATCCAAACCAAATTCCATCTTAGTTTCCTCCTTTATGAGTCGTTTTAAAGCCATGATGATGTACCAGACCAATATATCTCTGTTATCGCCATCAGCTGATACCATAACGATGGCTGTCTGTTTGCCCTGACCTCTAAATGACTTTTTGTCTTGACTCACAAATGTTAATGTTCCTCCTGGGGTTCAGAATCAATATTGACAATGAAAGAATAAAGTAATCACGTTTTATCGTTTGCCTCTCCACAGAAAGTCACTCGTCCTATTCCACTGGATGTGAAAATCCTCGTACGATAGGTGTTTTTTTTTATACAAATCAAATCTAAATATTAGATTTTCTTTCTTTAAAAAACTTACATTCACATATATGTCAGCTGATACATTGATAATTTATTCTGTAAATGTTTCTCTCTCTCCCCCCCCCCCCCCCCATTTCCTGACAGGGACAGTTGAGATGGAGGAATGGAACGCTGGCTCTTCTTTAGTACCTGTAGAAGTCAAGGACATCACCACCTCATCACCAACAGGTATACAGCCTTGTAGCTCACAATATAAAAGCTTAAACACATCAAGTGCCTGGTGTCATCTGAATGGGCAAAAACGGATTTAAGGGTCTTAGTTTTGTAATTTGTGCCAGATATTTCAGTTTTACCTCCTGCCCACATGAGGCAGCACCTCTTCAGGTGAGCCTTACAAGTAGACACTTTCATGCTTTACCAGCTGGTCACACTGCCCTTCCGAGACACCAGACTATTTTCACTTGCTGCATTATTGCTGGTCACACTGACTTCTTCACCATCCGCTGGCCAGCATAAAATGTCTCATTGCTTTTTTTTCTGTAATTGTTCATCCTGTTTCATTTGCACCGGCAGACGTGCCAGTCCTGGTCCTGGACAGCCACAGACTGACATTAATGTTCTGCTCTTACACACCTTGTAATAAAAGACTCCTTATCAGGCCTTCTGCAGAGCTTCATGATGACATTTATTAGATTTGGGTATTCTGGAGCAGACAGACATTGAAAAGTTCCAGGGTTGTGGCCTTCCAGAATCAGGGTTTGATGCATTTAATCGAAGCAGTTTTGGGTTTAAACAATGATTGTGTGTTAATCCATGTCTTGTCGGATGGGCAGGAATACAGTGTAAACTCTTGAGGCCAAAATATTCCTTTTAATTTTTTATTAATTAACAATATGAAACAAATATGATTCATTATAAGTAACAACAACTCCATAGTTTTTCCTTATAAGACTGTCCACATTTAATGCAGTTTTGAATCTATTCACATTTTTTTTTAATTCTTGACAACTTTTCTCTTTTCAGAGATTTTTGAGAATTCATCTTCATGGTGTAACTCTTATGCTCATCCTATTTCTTTAGCAACAAGGTAGCGTTCTTTATCTGCTGTATCACTGATGTCTCTGTGAAGACCATTGTTGCTGCTGGCAGTATCTTAATATTTGAAAAATATAATAGAAGAGCACCAGTCACAACTACTTAGTATGAGAAAAAGTATGTCGTGTGAGAACTGCTGGCGTTGAGCAGTGTAGTGTGGGATGTGTGGTGAGCTCTTCCTTTCACACGTTGAAAACCCTTGTCGAGCTTTTCAGCTTCACGTGTTGTGAAACCAAACTGTGTGGTGATACACTTGAAAGCCCTTTCACAATTACACGTAAACTGTTTGTGTCTTCCCCACAGTAAACAGGTCCTGTGAGAATCTGGAGTGCTACATGATCCTGATTAAAGCGGAGAAGACGGCCATCGGCTCCATCTGCTTCCTGGCGGGTCCTTTCACTCTGCTCGAGAACGCTCTGGTCCTGGGCGTGATTGCCACCACGGTCACGCTGAGACAGAGGCCCTCCTACATCTTCATTGGCAGCCTCGCTCTGGCTGACGTATTTGCCAGTTGCTTCTTCACCACCAGCTTCTTGGACTTTCACTTATTTCGCCGTCATGACGGCCCCACCGCCTACCTCTTTAAGCTAGGGGGTGTCACCATGGCTTTTACCAGCTCGGTAGGGAGTTTGCTGCTAACTGCGCTGGACCGCTACCTCTGCATCCACCAGGCCTCGAGCTACAAGGTGCTGCTGACCCGCCGCAGAGCTCTGCTGAGCCTCCTGGCTCTCTGGAGTGCCACCATCTTCATCTCCTTCTTGCCTCTGATGGGCTGGAGGTGTCCCACGGGCCTGGCTCCGCCCTGCTCACGCCTGTTTCCTTACATCAGCCAAGGATATCTGGCCTGCTGGACCAGCTTCATCCTAGTGCTGCTGGCACTCATTCTGGTGGCTTACACGCTCATCCTGTGGAAGGCCCATCGCCACGAATCTGCCATGCACAGCCTCCAGGGAGCAGCGGGGACAGGTCAAGCCCGAATGAGGATGGACATCCGTTTGGCCCGCACTTTTGGCCTGATTCTGCTCATCCTGGTGGGCTGCTGGCTGCCTGCACTCTCCTTCATGCTGGCTGACGTCGCTGTGATGTTGAGTCACTCCCAGCAGAGGGCCTTCGCCTTTTGCAGCACACTCTGTCTGGTCAACTCCGCCATCAACCCGCTACTGTACGCTCTGCGCTGTCGAGAGCTCAGAGTCGCCCTGCTGCACTTACTTCAAAGAGTGTGTGACATTGGGAGGTGTAAAAAATCAACACAGGACATAACTCCTGCGCTGGCTAGTGCAGAAGACAACAACTTCACTGTGTTCACCACGGAGGACGACATGCCCAGGGCCAGAACCACTCGACTTAACTCCATTTCAGAAATAGTCAACCATCAGAAACTGAATGTTAGCAAATGAAGGGGATGAAAGAATAAAGCAATACATGCAACTACACATACTTTTGTGTTTATGGCAGTCTGCCCATAGTTAGGAATGGTAATACAATGTAAATAGAGACATGAACATAGAGACTTCACTTCGCTTTAGATAAAGTAAAACTACTGAGAGTAGATAAAATGCCATGGATTGGAAGATCAGTGCTAGCAAAGCCTTCCTGAACAAAACTAAAGTGATCAAAAACAATAAGTCCAGAATATTGTTGAGAAAGTTTCTGACCTGCTGTGAACACATAACACATGCAGGGATAATCCGTTTGTCACAAATACACATTACTTCAGTCATAAAAATGGTATCACACATTCACAAATTGAATAACAAATAACATAATTCTTAATCTGTATAATTTAAAAAAAAAATCTTTCTTAATGCGATTTCAGGACAAAATAGGCATATCAGTAAGTATTTTATGAGAGTATCTTGGACTGGAAAGGCTATTTATTGTTCAAATAAAATGATCAAGTTTGGTTTCGCTGAACAAAATGTCTAATTGGCTTTTTAGTTGCAGCCATTTATTCTTGCACCTTTGACTTTTCTCCCTCCGCTCTCTGTCACTGCTTTAACACTCACAGTGATGAAATACGCTGGCCTGTGAACTGAACTGCTGACTTTTGGGATCACCACACAGCAAAGAGTCGGGCTTGTTGTTAGCATGCTTCTTTATTTTGAATGTATGACCCTGAACGCACAGGTCCGGAGGACCCCGCGGGTCGCCGATCTACACATGAATGCCCAGACCCCACAAAAGCCCCCTTCCACGGGAGAATTTAACACAATGTGCACTGCGTGAATCCAAGCAGCGTGCCTAGGTGAATGGGGCACATGCTAGGAAGAGAACGAGCAGGAACATGAGAACAGTCTCTGGAACTGGCAGTAGCAGCAGAGAATAGACATTCACTGAAACACGCGCACACATACATTAACTGAAATAGATAATCACAAAAGTCTCAAAACATTTGTTGATCTTAAATTGTTGGAGACTATACAGAACGCCTGTGTCAATCATTTTGTGAACTGATTAAAAATACAAGTTGACTTCACTCTGTTTTGATTCTTGGTGTTTGTTGTCAAGCAGATTAAATCTGTAACTCTTTTTTTGTCTGAGGTATTAAAAAAAGGTTTCAATTTCAGTTTTCAGTGTGCCAATGTACGCAACAGTGGTTTCATATATCAATAAATCAGTCAAAGTTACACTTATCATAACAGAGAAATTAAAAGACAATCTGTTACTCGTGTCACCTGTTAGTCGGTGGTTTATATCAGACATGTTGTGCTTAAAAGTTGATCTGTTTAAAGGAGAAAAAGTGGGCATGAAGCAAGAAGATCACTTTGATAAAGGGGTTATTGTGTTCGCTAGACAACTGAGCCAGAGCATCTAAAAATGAAAAATGCTGCTCTTGTGAAAGACTTACTGGCGATTCAATAAGGGCCCTTAATGTGTCATGATGACCTGCAACTCGGCCTGAAGATATTTGATGAGCCCATTGGGTGGCTGAACAGACAATTGCTGTGAGGGCAAATGGCTGTTGTGGGCTCGTTGGAAGAGGGGTGACAGCTGGTTTTGTACTTGTGGAGCTAACACTTCAGTTTTGCTTCTTGAGCATGACAAACTCAGCTACACCATGTTGGATTGACAGGAGACAGTTGGAGCACTTTTGAGAGTCGGCCTCCCAGGTATCTGCATGCAGACCACAACTCTTAAGAGCGGCCGTTGGTGTGTCGTCATATCATTTGCGCTGGCCACCATCAAAGTGCTTGCCATGCCATGAAGGGTAAGGGCTGTTATCTAATCCAGCAGATAAGCTACTGAAGCTTAGAATGTTGCAGAAGTTAAGGCTAGACCTGATAGAAAGATATCAGAATACATAAAGCATCACAGCTGCAAAAGGGTCAAACCTACAAAAGGTTAGCCAGGTGGTGTTGATGTTGTGGCTGATATGATAACACAACTGAAGTTGGAACAAAAATACCCAGTCATTTCATATATGTCAAAAAGGGGAGCACAAAGTATCATCATATGTGAAATACAGCACATATAGTATTTCAACACGACATGGAATGTTGAATTTTCGGGCTAAAGTTTCCCAAGCGGGTCAGATAACACTTATGATAATATCGTTATTTGCAGTAACCTATAATGCAGTAATAACCACCGTCAGCACTCTTTCCTAACAACAAGAATATTTCTGGTTTGATTCTGGGTCTCTGTGCAGCGTTTGCATTTTACCACTGTCCATGTGTGGGTTATTTTCTGGCTTGTCTACCTTTTTTTACAGTTAGATTTTTGTTTTTTTTAAATTGGCCACTGATCAGAACAACCATTGATATTAATATCTTATGATGTGACAAAGAAAGATCTCCTGGAGTTTTTTTTTCTTCTTTGTAATTGTATTGTAAATACATTGTTACTTCCTGCACATATAACAAACTGTTTTCGCCAGCAGTGATGTGTGATTGATACAAATCAGTCTCACCGCACAACCCCTGACAACAGACACCAGTGTGTCTGTTAGTTGTTTCTGATGCATGTCATACAAAAAAAACTGTAGGTGTGGTGTAAAGCTTGTAGCAGATTAAATGAAAGCAGATTATCTCTAAAAACAGTACAGATGTTTTCACATGGCGCTTATGTAACAAAACAATCACTCTTTGCAGTCACTATGTATAGCATGAGCTGACTCCTTCACATAAATAAATTATAGACCCACATGCCAATTTCTTTCATAATTCATCTTTTTGGTCATTTTGGTCTCTTTTTGGCCTGATTTTGGTTGTTGTACATCTCTTGATTTGAAAATGGAATTCATTATTACATCTGCGTCAGAAAGCGGTATAAAGTGGGTGTATGTTCATTTTAGATAGAATAGTCCGCGTGGGCATGCAGAAGGTTAATAAAACCAGGATAGGACATTATGCAGGTTTTATAAACAAGACAAAAATCATATCCAACACCCAAAACATAGATCGTTGTTCAAAAAGACAGATTTGAAAGACAGATTATTGTGTTTTAATTTCACACCATACCACAATCACATTGATTGTGGGTCATCAATTAATACTAAAAAGTATGACTGTGGTAGGAAACTGGAGCTCCTGGAGGAAACCAATACAAGAACATGACAGCTCCAAATATATTCTCATTCTCACCATTACACAATGATCATGGTTAAACAAACGCTTTTTAAAAAGTTAAAATTCTAATAAAGTTTAATCTCACAGACATGGGGGGGGGGGGGAGGGGGGGCAACAATGATACATAGATTTTTCTCAGTTCTCAGTTTGCTGCGTGTAAAAGAAAGATATGAAGTTAAATTAAACATCAGTCTGTGGTTCAATTCTCCTGATTTACCTGATCGCCACCGCCAGACGTCTCGTGAACCTTCAATTTGAGTTCAACGGTAAGCGAGCAAAAACTATAGGGTTGTATGTCTTGATATATTTACAGAAAAGTCGCAAAGCAAATGCCAAATCAGTTTTTTTGCTCAGTGGTGACAACTGAATTTGTATGCCACACTAATTTGGGCAATAGCTGTAATTTATATACGCTAACAATACACAATGGTTTGTTGTAAATATTTCCGGACCCCTCGGAGCCGCAGTGGTACGCTCCTCCATTGTGACGTTTTAAAAATTGAGCAGGCAGCTCGTCAGTTGGCTCGTTCCTCAGAGGAGAAAATCCGTTGTTGTGGAGAGGAAGAAAGGCCAGCGAGAAACCCGAGGAGCGTCTAAAACGGACAAACTGTTCGCGTTTAACCCCCCTTTTTCTGCGTGTCGTCTTCTCCCGAGTTATTTTTTGCCGTTCACCTTAGCTAAAATGGCTTGTGGAGCTACGTTAAAGCGGTCGATGGAGTTTGAGGCCCTCCTCAGTCCCCAGTCTCCTAAGCGGAGAAGGTGCAATCCACTACCGGGGAGCCAAGGCACTCCGTCCCCGCAAAGATGCAACCTCCGTCCCCCAGTCGACAGCCCGGCGCACTCGATGTCTCCCCCGGCCATCGGTGGCGAGCATAGGCTCACCCCAGGTATGGATTCCCACTAGATTTGACGTGTTTTTCCTGTTTTTCGGGGTGGGTGTCATGGGGGAGGGGGTTTGGGTGGAGTGGAATGGATAGCTAGGGGGTTGGAGGCTACACGTTAGCCGACCTCGGCTAACGCCAGGAAGGGAATGTCGTCGCTAAGTAACCGCCACAGATAAATCCACCCATCGGAAATAAATCACTAAAGTTAAAGTGGCTCTGTCGGTGTCTATTTGTGCCTGTGGCGTTTTGTGATGCTTCAAACTTGGCCTAATTAGCATATCGTGGCTAATGTTGATTTGTTCGTGGAAACTATTGTGGTGTTGTAGCTTTTTCCTGGTATGCAACATGAATATGCAACAAACGAACGATAAATTATTTAAACCCTTCCTTTGTAATGGTTACACAGTGTTTTGTCATTTCCAAGTAAGTTTTTACATACTATGAAATGGTCTTGGTGGTGAATGCATACACAATGAATAGAAACATACACAGAACATTCAGAGCAATATTGCACTGACTGTAATCCAACATGCCTCCTTATAAGCTGAATTACTTTTCACAATCCTTTCAAGCCTAATTTAGGAATCCCAATGCTATCTAATTGAAAATATGAGCAAAATGATATGAATATGATTTTTTGTGTAAGAGGACACTGAATGCTCAAGCCTTAACCCCCCCCCCCCCCCCCCCCCCCCCAGCCCTAACCTAAATGTTATACCTTTACCAGCTATTTCCTGTCAGCTTCTTTGACAGGCAGACTTTAATTGATGTTTCCCCTCCAGCACTCTTGTAAAAATACATCCAGAGTTGGTCCCCAAAGAGGACAAAAAAAAAAATCTCTGGAGAATTCCTTTGCTCATGTTTTCACTGACCTACAACAGGCCTATGTTGCTTGTCGGGACACCGTTACTAAGCCTGGTTGATACTTGACAGAATTAAGGCTCACTGTTTGCTTGCTGATTGATTTTCAAAGCCATTTTGATCTGATGACATATGCTACACCAAACAAATGAATGTATTGCATATAATTCAGTTGTGGATAGCAAGGCTGCGGCTTCACTGAGAACAATGCGGCCTGTTGGCGATCGTAATAGACGAATGGTACCACAGTCTCAGCCCGATCACTGCAGTCTGTTGATTGGGAGCTGCATGGGTAATGCTCATTGGTTTTAGTGCCTCAATTGTCTTGCATTGATGAAGGAATTACCATTTTCGACCACAGCCATTTCCATCCCACCCCATGCCTGGAAGGCGTTGTTCATTTTCTTTGTGCCCATGTCCTCCTCTCATGCAGATGTGGAAATGCTGTGGGACGCACAAGTCGACACAAGATAATTACCTAGATGTCTCCACAATCCGGGGGCTCATTGTATGTGCCAGTCAGTGAGATTTGGCAGTGTGACAGCAGTGAGGCCTAATCCTCACACTTTTTGAATTCTAATTAAACATTGCTGGGCGTCCTTGAAATAATTTGATCACCTGCAAAAAAAAAATCAGGGTTACGAGGTTGAGGTGACTCTCTGCCTAGATGGTTATTATGTACTCATAGGAATAGGATGTTGTAATCCTCATACTTATGTACAACCTATGGTCTTCTACATTATTAGCCAGCAGTGACAATTCCAGTAAGAGAATAAGAAAACACACTGAGCAAGCGAGGGTTCTGTTTAACAGTTATTCTTTGTTAATGGTATTGTTCTTAAACCTGCAGATATTTAAACATCATAGCCTCCATTTTGGTATGGAGTAACATTTTTTAGAATATAATAACCTGTGACAAATGGCATATAATTGTGTCTTACAGTGATTATGAAGCTGCTCCATTCGTGTTAATTCGGACATCATTGCGTTATAGTAGTTTCTGATGTTGCTTTTACATGTGAAAATCAAGAACGATTAAAGAAAGTGACTTGAAATTGTTAAACTATTTTGCGCTTGTGTATTTTCTTTCACATATACAATGGTAGGTGTTCATACTTCCATAAAGGAGGTGAACTGCATATTTAGATTTTCCGTAGACTTTACAGCTTCAAGCCACTGAACACCCAGCAAGTTCGTTTTGTGTTTATCAACTGGATTATTTTGATATAGTCATCCGTTGTTAGACCAACAATCGCTGGGGAAATGGTGAAGCTGGTGTCAAATGACAAACACTCACCGCTGCATGCTCATTAGATAAGAAACATCTGTATAAGCTTGCTAATCAGAAGAAAGTGGGTTCTTGGCAACATGATGTTTGAAGCTTAAACGGCTTGTCTGGAGATAAATTGATTGAATAAATAAAGGTCTACTGAAAGATAAATGCTTTTGTTAACTACGAATCTTGAAAAGCTTGCTTGCAGTGCAGGATGTTGTGGAAATTTGGACGCCAGCATAAAAGCATCTCTTTTCAACAACAAGGTAAAGGAGACAGGACAACAGCAAACGGAGTTGCTGCTGTTCCTGTATTTACACTACAAGAAGAACCTTGCTCTATTGTGCACATCATCACACAATATTTCTCACAGAAATGGCCAACGCTGCCCTCGCTGATGGTATTTGCACAAATAGAGATGAAGGCGGTGATGGAGATTGAGAGTCGATTTGTTGCAAAAATGTATTTCTGTTTATCACTAGCCAAGAATTCTTGATAAGTCATGTTTGTTAGAGTTCATAAGTCTTCATTTCGGAGGCTTATCTATGAAGACATTTCCCACATACACCATGTTACTTATCTGCAAGACATAGTTCATTGTGTGATTATGTTGCACGTTGCTGCCCAAAATGAGGCAAACAGATTTGCTTTCAGACTTGTTTTTGGCTCCGTTATATTGTATCTCCCCCTCAGACCTTTTGAGAATCCCCTCGACCTCCCGTGTGTTTTGTTTCGCCCTGCCTACCTGAATTACAGCACAACAGCTGTAAGGTTACAAACATGGACATTTGTGTGCTTCAGACACGAGGTCCAGACACATGGTATTATGCTCACCTTCGCTGAAAGAGGGCCCCTCATGGGAGTGGCACTGCAATCCTGCCTTTCTGATGTGCTTTGCCAAGTGAAAGCACTTTTGTACAGAGTGAAAGGTCAACTGTCATCCCTCCCTCCCTCCCTCGCTTCCCACCTCTACCCACATGCGCTTTCCAGCTAGTCAGGTTTCTTTGTGGAGACGATGCTGCGTGTGCTGCCGAGGCACATGGATGTGATACTGATTGAATCACCCCCCCCCCCCCCCCCCTTTTTTTTTTTTTCTGTACTGAATTCTCCTGCTGCCAGTCTGGGCTTGTGCTTTGTTGAAAGTCTTACCCAAGAGATCGATGAGCCTAGTATGTTTTGTTTTCTTTCTTTCTTTTTGTTTATAAAAATGATTTACATTAAAGGTATACAAGAGGATTGTCCCGAATTTTAGGAAAGAACCGCCCTCTCCACCTTTTGAAAAAAACGCGCATGCGCAACACTGTACCTGCTCCCGAGACGGAACGCCTACTAAAACGCGTGCGAGAGACATGCACGAGCCCAGTTCTCCTCGTGCACGCTCTGTTTACAAGTCACAAGTCGGCATCGCTCACATAAGCTCACTTTACAAGAAGATTTGCACCAGAGGGGGTGAAACTGTATAAAAATGTCCGAGAATAATGCCTCGGGTCGGCCACCGGCATGATGAGAGTGAGCTGCGCGCAGAGACGAGCATGTACGACGGGCTTACGTCATATATCACCGGAATGATTGACAATTGGGAGGACCAGTTATTTTGATGATCCACCCGGAAGAAGAAAATCCTCTACTATACCTTTAAGGCTGCCAGGTCATAGTTCAGGCATCAGGTCTGGATGTAAAAGTGCATCATCGTGTAGAAACTGCTCTGGTGAAGATGTTCACTGGTGGAACACAAAGGTCATCAACATTAAAAGTCCAGAAAGCGTGTCAGTGGTAAATTATCAGTAACTCTAAACCTCGGATTCTTCTGTTGGTATAACAGGGTGTTTGTTTCAATTATGGACCGTTTACAGCAAAATTTGTTGACTACATTTCTTGTTGCACATGTTTAAGCACCTCCATAAATAACAGTGGTGTCAAAGGTGTTTCAGTTCAAGGGCCACTTTATAGAGCCACGTTTGGGTCTTCAATGTGCCTGATCAGTAAAGTCGTAGCACAATAATCTAGAAGAAGAAAACTCCAGCTGTTTGCCCTTTGGTTTAGTGCAAATATTTACAAGTACATGTAACTTTAACACAATACATTGAACAATGTCCCATTTACAACGTTTCCTCATGGTGTGAAATATCAAGAAGACTGGTTTCCCTTATAATTGTGACACAAGATGTGACTCAACTTTGTTCTTTTGTTTTTTTTCCCCACATCTGCAGAAAGATTTAAAAACTACGTTTTCAGCCTAATGTTGGCAAAACCTGGTGCTTCTCAGTGCCGTCCGATTTGTGCAGCCTTCATGTTTAACCCTCACGGTATGCTTGACTGCTTCCACTTAAACAGTGCGGCCCTCACAATTATCCCCGAAAATGCAGTTAATACTATTTCAAATTGCAATTTGGGTCTTCTTTGTAGTTTTCACACTCGACAGGGTCATTAGCAGGCCAAGCTAGACCGTCTGTTGGGCCGATTTTTGGGCCGCAGGCTTCGTGTTTGACACTCCTGTTGTTCAAAATAGAAAGACGGCCAATATGGTCGTTGAATGTCATGCTCCAGTTTATTGTCCAGCTGCTTTTCCCATTTTAGCAGTTTTCAAACTGGTGGTGGTTCGTTTTCAGCACGAGGGCAGCTTGAATTGACCCGTAATACATCACAACCTACTTCCTGGCATTCGGGACATTCGACCCCCACACACACACACACACACACACATACACATACACATACACATACACATACAATCCCTCAGCAGTGAAGGGTGAAATGAAATGAGTCAGCTTTGTTTTCTCTTCACCACCATGTCCAATCTATCTGGCCGATCTCTTGTCGTAGTCACAGTTTGGCCCGCGCCAAGGCCTTTTAGCCGAGTCTTTCTCACTGCAGCGCCCCGGCTCCCGGAAGTCTCAGTGATTGATTGCTTGGCCTGGTTGTGGTTGGGTCATTGTTGCCAGGCAACACCCTCCGTTGAACTACTCGCAGTTGGCAGAGCTGGAGGCAACATGCAGCAAGAGAGAGTTTTCACGCGTCGTGCAGCCCAGAGTATTGACGTCTCCTGTCAGTATTGATTGTTCAAACAAGTTTTCCCTGTATTCAGTCTGAAATTGACATGTTCCACATTCATACCTGCAATTTTTCCTTTTTCTCCACGTGAAATGTTTGAGCCTTTTCAGGTGAATGAAACTCGTGCTCTTACTCTGGCGCGTAATCCCATGGTCGCTTGATTTGATAGATTGACGTCTGCACCTGATTTGTACTCGCACTAATTACATTGAATTGTTAAGCCACATAAAAACCGTTTGTCCCTTACTGACGGAATCATTCTGCTTATTCGACTTCAGCCGTTCGTACATGCTTTACCAATGACCGTGTTCAGTTCTTCTTTCTAACAGGGACTTTCCTCCAGGAAATTGTTCAGCAGTGAAAGTAAGCTCCACAGCAACCCACCCCCCCAAATCTGTATCCGTTACAGACAGAATCCCCCCTACTGTCTGAAACACTGTTTGGTTCTAATCAGCGAGGGAGAGGAGGTGCTCAACGTCAAAGATAAAGGTTTTATGGGATCTACTTGAAGAGATGAGTCAAAGCTGTGGTGGATTTCATTCAAAAGATGAATGGCTCACCTGCGGCACAATGTTTGTTTCTCTAATGTCAATCTGATTAAAGTCATTGTTGCGCTCACCTTTTAGTGTTGCAGGGAATTGTTGGTATTGTACATTCTGCTTCAGGCTAACTTCAACCAGTCTCTCCAGTCATTGATGGAACCTCATCAAGCTGTGAAAGATGTTTAAACATCAATTGATCAGTCTCTTCTTTGTCATTGGTGCTGATGTCTTTCCCATATTTTAAAATATTAGTTTGTCACCCTCAACGCAACATGTAATTTTGAGCGAATACTTTTGAAGACAGTCAAATACGGTTTCTTTACAAACTGTTATTTATAGTATCACAGACCTCATTGCCATGGTTAAACTTGCGATTTGAACCATACTTCCAGATGAAAACATGCTAACTTTGTCCTTTGTTCATGAATAGCATATTTAAGGGAACACTCTAAAAAATATATGTACTCGTTGTTACAATAGGTTTCATTTTTTCACTATTTGTTTAATGGCATAAACATTACTTCAGGAAGGGATTTCTTTTTTTAGTGTTCCTAGTTTTGACTTTGTCTTGAAAATATATAAAAACAAGCAAAACTGCATGAACATGTATACCTTTCACACGACATGCACACAATGTGTCAAGTCTGTCAGATGAATTGTACAATAAATATACATTATAAGCCAGTAGTTCTTAATATTGTGCATGCAATATTTAAAGGTAACATCCAAGTCTACTATTAAATGATATTTGGCATTTTGGTAGTTTATGGTTTGTCTATATACTGAATTTTCATTTCAATACTGAACAGCTCCTGTCTTTCTATCAGTGAGCTTTCTAGAAAGAATAACTTGTATATGTTTGTATATATATTTTTCAGGCTGTAAATTAATATAAGATTGTGTTGGCATTGGTTTGCTTTTGTACTTCTGATTATACAGGTCAGAAGTACAAAAGAGGAACAACAGTAAAACAGCAAAAATCAACATCGGCTCTCCTGAAACGCAGAGATGTGTGATCAAAAGCTGAAGAACAGCTATTGGTTTTTATTACTATTTAAATTAGGTCCAGGCAGGGAGAGCTGTGGTATTTGGAAGTACCAATCCTTAAGTGCAAAGACGTTCATATATCTAGAGGAGAAATGGATCCACCCCAATAAATGGCAAAGATCATTTTAAAGGGGGAAAAAAAGAGGTGCCTCCAATCCTCGTTTGTAAACTCAAGTGCATGGGTATATATTAAAATTGTAATACTCCACGTCATTACATGTTTAATTAATTATGCAGCCCTGTATACTGTTTATACACCAGTGTAACTGGATCAAGTTAAAGTAAATCTTGAGTTTATATTTTTGTCTCCAGTTGACACGACTAACAAATACATGGGCTCAGCAGCATTCCTAAACATGGAAGCCATAACCTCCAAACTGATTTCCCAGCAAAAGAAGCCGGCCCTTTTGGATATTTAATTTTTCAGCAGAATAAGCTTACATGCTAATGAAATTTGTTGATTTACTGTCTGGCAATCTGCTAAGCAGCTTACAAAATTCGGAAGGGATTGCAGTCACTGTGTAGCTTGTAAATGATTGTTTTCCTCTCTTCAGCAACATGGTCCGTGTCAAACAAACGGGGGGGCTTCTGTGTTTTGGTTTTGCGTTGGTTCAGAAGCCAGGCAACAGGAGGAGAGGGATTCAGCGAGGGCATCACTTCAGCACTGCACAAACTAAAATGATCTGTGGAAGGAAATCCCGCCGCACTTGCCAATCCAAACCAGCGAACATGATGAGCAGGCTGCAGAGGCAGCACGGCTTCTCGCTCTGCCCCCACCCAAGATAAACGAGACACGGCCCCCCCAGATAGAGGTGCAGCGTGTGCAAAGACTTCACCCCCTGTATACAGCCAGTGAGATAACCAAACGCAGAAGAGGGACTTTATCAGCTCTGCTTGAGGCCAGGGTGTTTTCCCTCTTTGCTTTTCCCAGGACCTTTTTTACTCCCACTTTAACCTTTATAATTAGATATGTGTGAGGCCTCGGCTGCAATTTCAGCTGTTTTGACAGAAGACGATATGACCGAACAAGTTGTCATTTTAACAGGTGATGAATGACATAAACGCACACCGATTGTGCAAGGACAAGCCCGGTTGTAGCGTTCACGTGTGTCACTCGAGTATCCGCAAACATTTTCTTATCACTTCAGTCTTCCTGTGTGTTTTGCATTATTTTTGGCTTGTTAAATAGTTTTTATATGAATCGTATTGTTTGCAAACCTCCTTCACCACTGTATGACATCAATGTCCAATTATGTTAGTGAACTTTGGATGATGTAATTGACATCAGAAGTCGTCGCCAAATGTTTTCTGGTAAATTTAGTATCGGTACATGCTTAACCGAACTGATCAGTACTGCCTGATTATGACCTGACCGGATCGGAGCGTTGTACCTGTGTCGTAACTAGCAGTTTGTAAAATCACTGATTCGCTGGACGCTCCGCCCGTCACGTTTTGAAAGTGGTGAGAAAAATAATTACCTTTTTTTTTTTTTGCACCCTACTCGTAACATCACAGAACTGTATCAAACAAGTTGAGTTTGCTTTGCTCAAGTATCTGCAGCTTCGCAGCAACAGTCTTTTTTTTTTTTTTGTTCCATCCTCGTAAAGGGTGTGATTTATGCTTGCAGGTATGCCGAGCCTCTTCGCCATTTGCACATTTGCAGGATGTCGTCGTCATAGAAAGCTTTTGAAGGAGAAGTGAAAGTGAAGTAGTCCGGAGATCAAGAAGTGTGTCTGAAGTCAGCTGTGTGTTCATGTGTTGCGCTCATACAGCTGTCGTAGCTCGCGCTGGCTCAAAGAGCACACTCGGGAGGCTTCAAATCAAGCTGGATGGCTGTGTTTTGCAGGAATCATCCCCTGTTCATGCATGAGCACATTTAGCTGTGGTTGTGGTTACTGGGGAATGGAAGGCTCACGCAGTACAGAATAGACTCAAAACTATGAGTGGCTTCTTTTCTGGAATGAATCACAGCTTGTATGTAGAACAATAGTGTCGGACGGAAATCACAGTTATGACGCTTGACTGCTCCAATTTAAAGATAGATTTGTATTGTCTAAATAAAGGAATCCAAGCACAATGTAGGACCTTGTAATTTTCTCTCTATAGTACTTTTAGTATAATCACTTGAGCTTCTCCGCACATCTGTTTAAGTGTTCTTCGATGTAACATTGGACTATAATTGAGCCTGGTGCATTTTGGGAGGCCATTGGGACCACCGTTCACATGGCCAGGACCTCCCTGTGTTTTGGAACATGTGTGAGCCAGCGGCCTCCGTCCCTTGACCTTATTCCTGTTTGCTCCCCACAGAGCAAATCTTCCAGAACCTCCGTCAGGAGTACAGCCGGATCCAGAGGCGGCGGCAGCTGGAAGGAGCCTTCCAACAGACGGAGGCCTGCAGCAGCAGCGACGCCCCCAGCCCCAGTTCCTCCCTCAGTGCTCCCAGCTCCCCACCAGGTAGGAGCGTGGTCTGCACACTGTGCCACATGGAATAAACTGCTCTTTATACAAGCGTGTGCTGGTCTGGTACTGATGTAATAAACTGTTTATGCCAGGATGTTTTTTTTTTTTTCCATTGCTTACAGCACCGTATTGAATAGGACTGTATTCAGGAAGGTCGGTTGTTGGATTTAGTCAGGCTCATGTAAAGATGTTGCATTTTCTGCCGCTGTTAAGTTTACCTTAACTTTTTTTATACCCAGACAGGCCTTTTACCTGTCGCTGCTCAGTTCTTTTTTCTTCTTTTTTTTTACCTTCTGTATTTTTAGGGCTCTTATTTCGGTTTTATGGTATCTGTTTTTAGTGCTGTGAATCACCTTGTGATCTATATTTGAGCAAGGTGATATATAAATAAAGATTACTTAAGTGCATAGGGCCATGATGTTTAGACTCTTTAAATACAATTATAGAAATCAGTTGGAATATATAATTGATGGTCTCAAATGGCATGCTTGCTTCATGTTCAAGTACAAAAGCTTTATAATGAATTGCCCACAAGGTTGTCAATGTTTCAGAAAACCAGAATTTGCGGCTGATCTTTAGAGAATCAACATTTCTCAACCGTCTTCAAGGATTAGGGTTGTCTGTAAAACTATTTGTCACAACCAGTGTCGGATCAAACACTACTATTGTATTGGATGCCTTTCGTGAACGCAATCATAAAATCGTCTGATGCATGAGCATCTGAGCGGAAAACAAATCAAACCCACTGAGTACAAAAGTGTCTTTGAATTATTTACATTCCCTCTGATCATGTGGAGCAGTCAGAAATGGTATGGTACGCTCTCTGTGAACCAGCGGATGAACGTATACACATTTCCTTAAGCCCTGACAAACGTTTGAACAGATTTTGGGGGACAAACATTGTGTTGAACCAATCCCGGTGCCCGTGCGTGTGGTAGAGTAGAATACAGTCCATCGTTTACTGAATGTATACATGGTGCATTTGCACTTTGCTTTCTGCTGTTCTTCTGCGTCACTGCAGCAGGCAGCCACTGTGATGCAGAAAGCACAATTTGCCAGTTGATGTGTGAAGTGTAATCCAACGCCGCGGGCCTCCAGGCTCCAGTGCGGTTCGACTCCCCTGCAGGATGCTCTCATAGATCACAGCCACCGTGCCGTTAGTAACCCAGCCTCTCCCCCGTCTCCGAGGCTGCCGTTAAACCTTCACCCTCCCTCTGCCACCCTCCACTGTGATTTACAAACATTTTTAGTCCATCCAGCTTATTGCAGACCCCGAAGAGCGCAGGGTAATCAATCAGTGAACCAAAGCAGGCTCCAGTTGCCGTCTTGACAGACACTGGGGAGACTTTCAGAAAAAGCCCACATTAGTGCTGCTCGCATGACCCTGCTGGTCTCGCTAGAGGTGAGCCAGGACGGCGAGCAACACTGTAAATTTTCACCTGGCCGAGCAGCTTATTACTGGAGAGAGGCTGTTTTCTGTCTGCGAGAGTCATTTCTGCACCAGATATCTGAGCGACTCGGCCTCTTTACAGCTCGGTCTGGTTCTTGTGTTTCCCAGGTGCCTCAAGGAAGGACCAGCCCTCGTTCACACTGAGGCAAGTGAGCTACCTGTGCGAGCGCCTGCTCAAAGATCACGAGGAGAAGATCCGGGAGGAGTACGAACAGATCCTTAACACAAAACTCGCAGGTAATTAAAAAGAAAAAAAGAAGGAAAAATGCTAAACGGAGTTTCTCTGATTGAGATTATTCAAGTTTCCCATCTGGCTTAAGCCAAGGAAAATAAATAAGTGAAAATTAGCATCATATCAATAATGTGTGTTCAGTGTGTGTGGAAAGAGGTATTGTAAGGTACACAGAAAATATTCAAAGTACATGACCACGAATGAAGAAAATACCTCATCAGTCCCCGATGTGGCTCCTGCAAGACTCTGATTGTTGAAGGAACATAATATTTAAGAGAACTTGTCTTCACTGATTCTTCTAAAATGGTAAACGTGGCAGCTTAAGCTGAAAGAATGTGGTCCTTCTGGAAACTTAACCTCCCAAGTTTTTTGGACCTTCTGCCTCTCCCACATGTATCACAAGTGTCTGTGATGGGCTCCAAGTATCTTGAACCATAATGTTAGAGGAGTTCAAATCTTTTACACAGACAGCCCAAAATCAACAGATGAAAGAAAAGATCAAACACTAAAATGTCAGGATGACTTTAGAGACACCTTTAGCTGCTTGTTTTAGACGGGATGTGTCCCACAAATGGACTGTTAACCAATAATAAACACCGCTTTAGTGGACTCGCACACTTTAAATACATTGGTACGTTTTAAGTTGAGTACAGTTGATGCTGACGGCACATGCCCTGACCCTCACTTTTCTTCTTTCCAGAACAATATGAATCGTTTGTGAAATTCACACAAGACCAGATAATGCGAAGATACGGAGCTCGGCCTGCGAGTTGTAAGTGCCGTTCTCCTTTGAGGGCCACGCTCCCTCTGCCACGGTCCTTGTTTAGTCTGCGCCCAGCTGATTGTAATGCCGATCTCACTGTCTTGATGGTTTCCTGTGTTTCAGATGTGTCCTGAGCTCACATCAGTGGGATCCCACGTTCCTCTCACAAGATGGCTGCTCTTCTACTGCCTCCTTCCAGTTGATTTACATTTTATTTCCCTAACACGCCCCCTCCTCCTCCTCTTCCCCTTTCAATCTGTTTGGGTGCCATCGTTTATCCACATTTTAATCCAGATGTTGGTTTCGTACTTAAACTATCGCTGCTGGCCAAAAGTTTCAAAGAATCTGACCCCTGAACTCAGTATGAAGCCCGCTTTCCTCTTCTTCTTTTTTTTTTTTCTATCTCTCTCCTCGATTTCCCTTTTTGATTTTCTTTTAATTTCTTTTTTTCCTCTCCAGATTTAAGCAGGTATTTGTCAAATCTCTTTCTGGCGCTGTAGAAAAAGCTTATTGGCTCGTGATCATTCTGTATAATCCTCCAGCAGCTGTATTTAATGGTTCCCGCTTCTCACCTTGACCCACTTTTCTTGCTCGCCCCACCTCCTCCCACACCTCCTCTCCTCCTCACAACTCTTTACCTGTTCATGTGGATTTTTTTCCCTTTTGAAGAAAATAAAGTTCTGTGACTAAAGTTGTTTTTTTTGTCCTCCATTTTGTTTGAATACACATTGTTAATGGTATAAGAATTAGACAAACTTTTTCAGTGAAAATGGTTGAAATTATTCAAGTTGCTTTTTATATATTTATTTATTTTTCAAAATCAGTAATTTATGTTCCTCTTAAGGGCAATTCGCACAGTTTTATGATTAGATGAAGTCCAAACTTTCACTGTGTTGGATCCCCGGTTTGACCTGCAGTAGGAAAGTTGTAATCATTTGCTATGGCAACACCAGTGAAAGGAAGCTGAATACACACTCTCAATTATCTCCAGTAATATAAAAATCATATGTGGCAGAGAGCTATAATGCTGTGATGAATACTCGGGTGAGACGTATGTTTGCTTCTTTCTTTCACCACCAGCCAGCAGTGAGGAGCACGTCTGTCTGGGGATAAATGGCTTTGCGTTGAATTCATGGAAAACAAACGGGTTTATGCTTCTCTCGTGAAAGTAGGGCTTTTAAATTTAAGCATGTTATGGTCACTAATGTAACGTGCCGGTTGCAAACAATTTATTGAAACGAAAGCCAAAAACTGGGTGCACCGCAACAAAAAATGGTGTCTCAATAACCGACAATAAACTGTCATGTGTTTGAGCATCAATTACAGTTTTACAATGTCTCCTGCTGTTCACAAGTTGACTTATTGTCTGCTGAGGCACGGCATCTCACTCAACTTGAAGGGCGGCCCTCAGGTCATCGAGGTTCTGTGTAGAGTTACGAGCCTCTACTTGGTGACTCGGCTGATCCCAGAGGTTTTCTTCAGGTCTGGACAAAGGGCAGACCTCTCCGTTTGAGGTGTCCCAGTCTCCAGCAGCCGCGCCCTAATGAGGCAACCTTTTAATGAGCTGGAAGATGGGTTTGTCAATGCACAATTCATAGTGTAGGGCAGTTCTGCATTTACGTGACACTCCTTCCCACACGGTCACACCACCACTTCCAAATGATGATCTGGTGACTACAGTAGCCGGTGCATATCGTTCTCCTTGACGTCTCCAATATCATTGGCGGTCATCATTTATGCTTGCGGATCTACTGAATATCTCCAATGGTTGCTGAGGCCTGGAGACAGCTGACGTTAAAAAGCAGGGTACATAATGTTCAGCGCAAACTTAGATGACCCCCCCCCCCCCACACACACACACACACACACACACACACACACACACACACTCACACACTCACAGGTACTTAATCAGTTCAAACACACACACTTACAGGTACTTAATCAGTTATCCTCCAATACATTGTTTTGCACTGTCGGAAGTGTGTCGTATGTCTATCTATCTCTATCCCGTCTCCTCCAACAGTCATATAATTTCCATACTTGGGTTATAGTGCCACCTTGTGGTGAACTGAATTATTAAACGGAACATTCAGTCCTGAAGCGCACTCTGATGAACATGACTGTGTCGACTCTATTTAGATATAAACAAATTTCAACCTCTCAATCAAGCGCTTTTTAAAAAAAAATCGGCTCAGGTGTGCTCACGCTGTTGAATTGTGTGTTGAACACCCGCGCGCTGCCACGTGCCCGTGACGTCACGGAGCGCAGGTGTGGCAAGAGAACAGGTAAAAAGAAGGTGGGTCGTCGCTCTGCACGGTGTCGCTACTGGGGTTGTTTTGTTTCCGCAGCTGAAAAGTGTTTGTGTCTCAGGAAGGAGGCGAGCGTCGGTGGTTTTGTTTGTTTGGAGGAAGGAAGTTTCTCAGAGGAAGAAAAAAAAAAAGAAGCAATGAGAGGACTATAATTATCTCCTACTCGCGCTCTTTCCTCCCACTTTTTGTTCCTTGCAACCGGACGGGACGGCCAGCTTGAGGCGGGCGCCTCTGGAAACATGGAGGGATCGCAGTGAATGAAAGGAAACCCAAATAGAACGGCGCATTGACTTGTTTGGATCAGTTTAGTTGTGGATCGATATTTATGCGGCTTGGGGCCCCCCTGCACTGTTCCTGTTGAAGGTTTAGGTGAGTAGGCCCTACACATTGGTGCTTTCATTTCGCTCAGGAGACAAAGACTCAGTGGTGTATATTAAATTTAAAAATAAAAAAAAATCTCTATCTAACAAAGACAATCTAAATTAACATCAGCGACGCCCAACACACAGGGAAACTAGTGTTAGTGTAGCCAGTGGGTAAAAAAACAAAAACAAAAGACCAGAGTAAACTGTAATGTACTCACTGAAAGACTGTTCAATTATATATCAAATAATCTCAATTAACCACCGACTCATTTCTCCCTCATTAAATAGTAGTTACGCTTTGCCCGTTTTTCAGAAAGTGACTATATCCCTTGTCATTTCCTCTCACGACAGCAGAATGAAAAAATAACAGACAAAATAAAAAAAAAAGAAGAAAATCCTCTCCCTTCTCAACTTGAGTGACTCAAATCTAAGATGCTAATTATGAAAGTGGTAGTCCTTAATTCAATTGAACAAAAATCAAACATATAGGTGAGACCAATTATGACTTAAAGGCACTGACACATTTGACCTACAAAATGAAAATGCATGTCACGTTTACATTACATTCCTCATGATAATCTAACGTGCAATATTGATATTTCCCAATCTATGCACAACTACACTGGATTAATCTTTTATCAGAAATTATAACATTAAATGTGATAATACGGTTTGTTTTCTTGTATGTTCCTCAGTGTGCACATCATATTGTAGGTCAGGAGTGTGTATGAGATAGAAAAGCATTATACACTTTAATCTAGTGAGAAATCTGTTTCAATTTTGCGAAATGTGAAAGCTATTATGTATGTTTAACCCTCATTATAATACTTGAGTGCATTCTAATAAAAAGGTTATTGACAAAGTGGTATGACTTCTGGACACACCTCAAACATGCTCCCAGTTATCTGTTCCTGTATTTTATGTCGTTTTATGACAGTAGCATTTTTGCATAGTTATTAATTTGTATTAGGAAACTTTGTTTCTGAAGCCCAAATGTCAAAAAACAAGTGCATATTTGTTTTTCATTTTATTGTTTCCCTATGATTATCTTAAAGCTGAAATAAGCCATTTAATCATTGGTTAAGAGTAATGCTTTCTTCCTGCAATATATGAACAAGGACATTGAAATGCACATTTTAAAAACGCAAATGTGTATATAAACAATGAAACTCATGGACCTTTTTTTGACACTAAGACAGAAAAAGCAGCTGTACAATGACCAAAACAAGATTGAATTGCCTCAAAAGAGAAGAAAGGTGACCACAAGAGATACAAAATCTGTAGAAAGCAGCTTAAAATATCACAAAATACAAAAGAATAAACACTAATCGATAAATTTCTTCACAGCACTCGGAGTCAAATTACCACAAACAAATATAGAAACAAAGACTTGCAATGGTCAGAATAAGATGTAAATGATGGTAAATTGACTCCAAAGTGACTTTAGTGATAAAGAGCTATTGTGCCAGTTTCAGTTTGAATGTTTAGCTTTTATTGCAGCTTTTTATGGCTCTTTTTATAGTCGGAGGACTGTTGACTCATTATTTGTCTCCAGGTACAAAAGGCTCAGATTGTATTTATATCAGCATATTTAAAGTTGAAGATTAGTTTTGCAGTCAATAAAATCGTGCACATTTAATTCCCGTTTATTTGCTACCACTACATTTACACGTTCCAATTGAACGTGCAATTAAACAATGGGTACTATTGTATTGAAAGTCATGCTGATGATGCAGAAATGTAGAAGTGTCATGTGGTAATAAGCGGGAGTCGGATTGCACTCTGTGCTCTGCAGGACCGCAGCGGCGATGGGGGACATCGACCTGGAGCAGCAGGAGCCGTTCCCAGTGGACCGGGACGGGAGGCCCGTGAAGGACGGACGCGACCAGACGGATGGGGATGGGACCAGGGGGTGCTGCGAGAAGTTCCAAGAAGCAGTATCCAAATGGATGCTTCCCGAAAACTCTCGCAGCACGTACCTGGCACGCACCAACTGCTGCCCGCCCCCGATCTTCATCATCCTCATCAGTATTGCCGAGGTTCCTCCCCCCCTGCACACAAACACACAGACAACATACAGACAACACACACACTGCCAGCGTGCTGGGGCAATTGGTATAGATTCTGGGGGCTAATTATAAATCCGGGAGCCTACAGTGTGCATATGTGCTGCTGTGGTGTTAATTACTGTATAGATTTACTGTAATTGTATTTAGAAGGGCAGATTTTTGAAGGGAAGTTAGACAAGACTAGATGTGATATTGACATGTTGGGAAACAAGTAATCGTTTTTGGATTGTTCGTACCTGCTGTATATTAGAAAGCACGAGGCTTTCACTGACCCCCCCCCCCCCCCAAGCAGTTCTTGCACAGTCGTGAATGCACATTTGTTTTTGTCTTATTTGGCTGGCGCTTCCCTCTCCCCCTGAATGTCCTGATTCATGGAGTGAGGTGGCTGCAGGGCACGGCCTCAAAGAAAACAGGCGGGGCTTTTTTTTTTTTTATGAACAGTAGCTTTGGGTTAGATCGAGTACAGATGATCCTCACAACTGGTGGGAGATGCTTTCCCCTGAGTGTGCGAACAGGAAGACGGCTTGTCTTTTTAACTCCCAAATAAACTACATGCAGTGGAATGCGGTGGATCAGCGAGCGATTTGTTGCAATAGCAAAAAAAAAAAAAGGGGGGGGGGGGGGGTGGGGGGGGGATGTAGGGGGTGAAAAGGCTGTGGTCTCATTTCCTCCCAGAACTGTGGGTTGCAAAGTGTTTCCATGATGTCCTTTAATCCAACCGAAAGATGAGCCCAGCAGGAATACATTGAGAATTGCCCTCGTGAAGGAAGAGGAAGGACGTCTAGTTGTAGTTCAGTCGTCACAAGACTGATGATCAGCTGTTTAAAAAAAAACAAAAAACAAGCCAGTTCAGTTTATGTGGGAATAAAAAGACTGGACTTAAGTGTCTTTATGTATGTAAACACATGGCACAGCAATAGACGGTCAATACGCTCTGTTCAGCAAACATTAAGATAAATAGTTAATACGGTATTATAATTTACTGTCCAGGAGTTTAGTTTGATCTTCTTTAACACGATTTTATATTAACTAGTGTATTTTCTCCTGGAGGCTGCTGTGTATGTTGATTATTTTTATTCCAACAATGTCAGAAAAGCCTCATAACTGGGGGCGAAAACAATGCACAGTTGTTTCTTTTAATTTTTTTTAATTTTTAAAGAAGAAATCTTGAATAAATAAGTAATGAAGGTAAAACTATTATTTCTTTATTAAAGTGTAATTTAATAAAAACGTCCAAGACTATTTTTGTAAGTATGACATAGACAATTTCAAATAATAAAATAAGCTTCCGTAAGTGCAAATGTTCAATATTTGCAAATTGTATATACAGACTTGCCATGTTTGAAATGATCTTTTCATTAAACCAGTGATAATTTCATTATGAAGCCTAAAGTCCACCCAGTAAATTCCTATATAGTACTTTGAAAAGGGGGAAAAAACAACAACTTTTAATACACATTATTTAATTATTTTCCTGTCAAGTTAAACATCTTGTAAATATTATTTGAAACAGTTTAATATCTTCTTCATATTGCTGGTGGACAGTTTTCGGGCTGTGACCTGACGGATTTTCTTCTTTACTGAGATTCTCCGTAGGAGCAGTGGTTAAAACCCTCCCACTTCACAGCAGCAACATTCCCTCCCGGGAGCTTCGGCTTGTAATCTTGTGTGCGTGGGTTTCCTCCAGGCTCCTCCCACACTCTTAACAACAAGCTTCAGGGGTGAATTGGTGACAATAAAATTGCCCCGTAATTTGGTGGTCCGTCTCTCCATGTTCGCCCTGTGATCGGCTGATGACTTGTCCGGGGTACTTCCTGCCTTCACCCACAGGCATCTGGGATTAGAACCAACACCCAGTGGTCCTGAGCTTAAAGATATTAAGATACAAGATATTGAATAAAGAAATCTCCATGAAGAAGAGTTTGGCAGTTAATTTTCATCCCCTGGCTCAAGTGTTCTGACCGGACATCAAGAAATTATTGTGAAACTGTGCAGGAAAGACAAGTTTGTACCGGCAAGGTGGAGAAGTAAAGATGGTAGATAAAGTAAGGGAACGTTAACATCCTGTGATTTCCATTGATTCCCGCGTTAATGTCCCTCTTTGTTCATGCTGCCCGTTCCTACACGGTTACACCCAGCCGACTCTTTGTCGCTCACAGATTTCCACTGTTCCTGCATTTGAATGCATCCGTATTGGTCGAGACGAAGTCCCCCATTGAAAGTCAACTGCTCCTTTCTTGGCATATTGCCGCGTTAAACTCCCCAACATTTTGACCTGCAGGCCTGCTCGTCTCGGTGGGAGACGTCCTGTGTTCACAGCTGTTTCGGATCAAGTTTTTCCCACAATGCATTTTCCAACCGATTTCAAAGAATTTCTGTGTTTAAACGCAATTTACCCGGCCTCCTCATTTCTGCATGGGACTTGCCGCCGGTGACCAGCTGGGGGTGTTCATCTACTACGCGGTGTGGAAGCCTCAGAAGCAGTGGGTGACCCTGGAGGACGGCATCTGGAACAGCCGTCTGACCTACAAGCCCGACTGCCGGGAGGAGGCGTGGCGCTTCATCTCCTACATGTTTGTCCACGCAGGGTAAGAGTGGGCGGAGCTCTAAGAAAGCCTCAATTGAGGATCAGTTGGGTGCAGCTGCTCAGCTCTGTGGCCGCAGGTGTGAGTAATGCCCCATTAGTTCATGTTAGGTTCGTAACTGCAGCAACAGTGGGATTTGTAAATTAGATTGTTCTAAAAAGAGATATGACGCTCTAGATAACGTGCTTGGGGTGGCGTTTAATCTAACAATTGAACAAGATTTTTTTTTTTTTTAAACTGACTGGCTTCAAATGTGTTTATAGTTACTCAAAGGTCCCATTAATTATCATTTCAATCCTAATTGATCTTGTTTTGTTCAACCAAACCAAAGAATTGATCTGCAAAAACAGCTTTGAGTGTGCCGTTCACTTTGTGTTTAGTTTCAAGGGATTTATATAAATATACATGGAGGTTGCGTGACTTCCTGGTACAGCTGTTCAAGCACTCCAAATGCACGTGGCCAAGGAAAAGCTTTAAAAAAAAAACCCCAACGCAAACATCATGAGTACTCAGGAAGACGGCCTCAGTAAAAGGAACAGCGGCCGCAATCTCCAACCGATAGAAACTGAAAAACACCCAGCAGGGTATTTTCTTAAAGGAGAAGACTGATGATACTCTGCTTCCTGAACGTCACCGACGTCTTGATGTCGACCCTGAAAAGTGCCCGACAATCAGTTATTAGTACAATGATACTGAATTCTGGTGAACAGCGGATTTGTATTTACGGCAATGAAGAACTCTTCTGTGTAGTCGTTGTGATAAACCACCGCATCCTGTTGTTTTAGAAAATCCTGGGTTGACTATTACTGTAACCATGTTGAACTATATCGGGCTTCATGTCTAAACCCCCCCCCCCCCCCCCAAAAAAAAAAGAGTATCATGTTGCATATTTGAACAGAAATATAGAAGCATCTGTGGCAAATGTTTCTTTCCCTTTTTTGTTTTTCCAGTGTGGAGCACATCTTGGGAAACCTGTTCATGCAGCTGCTGCTGGGCATCCCCCTGGAACTGGTGCACAAAGGGTTTGAGGTGGGGATGGTTTACATGGCCGGCGTCCTCGCAGGTGAGCCTCAGCTGTCTCGTATCAGTGATGATGTATCAGATGAATCTCGAGGTTTGACCTCAGTTTGTTTGTTTTATTAATTCAGTCTTTTTTTTGTTGGCCTGAGTATTGAAGCGTTGGTTGTTTTTAATCCTCCAGGCTCTTTGGCCAGCTCAATCTTTGATCCTCTCAGCGCCTTGGTGGGGGCTTCTGGAGGAGTTTATGCCCTAATTGGAGGGTATTTGATGAATGCAGTGGTGGTGAGTGTACAAGCAGAGCAAAAGACGGCCCTTACTGACTTGAAGATGTAATAACATGCTGTCATTTTCCTTACCAGTATGATTTGGCCAATACAAGTAATTATTGTAGTGGTGTTAAACAGTTTTTTATAATTGTAAAACAAAGTGCTGCGTACATCCATCAAATATAAAGTCCAGACCACCCTCATGTGCAGGACGGGTCATCAGGTTTTTGATTCGCTTAAGAGGAAATCACACATAGAAAACTTTGCGCACAGTTATTTGTCATATATAATTTACTCATGTATTAATTTCTGACCATGAGCTCGTTATGAAGATAAACAAGTTTTGATTTTGATTCACAGAATTTCCGAGAGATGATTCCCGTCCTCGGAGTGTTTCGAATTCTCACCATCTTGATTATTGGTACGTTCCACATTGTAATTTCTTTCCTTCTTTTTTTTTTTTTTTTCATGCAACTGAGGAAGACAGACACTTTCAGTCTTGCTAACATACTTTCTTTTTCCCAGTTGGGACAGATTTTGGATTTGCCTTCTACAGAAGATTCATTGCTGAGGATGCTGGGATGAGGGTATGAGTTCACCTCCTCTGTACAGTAGAGAAATGATACAAACAGGCAGTGGTGGCTGGTGTTACATTTCCTTATTATTACATTTCAACCATTGTTAGCTCAATTTACATTATGTGCATTTATAAACCACATTACAACAATCTTGCCTTGTTTCTAGATTGAGAGAAGCCCCCAGTGATAAACCATTGTACTTTTAAACGGCTTGTGAATAGAGAACACTTATTAAGACTCTTTTATGAACATACTTGTAAACAAATACAAGCAGATGCGTCATTAGTCCCTTTTAGAAAACAAATGCATTTTGGGGCTGGTTTACTTGAAGTGACATTTAGTCTGAGTTTAGGGAAAACAGCAGGTATATCAGGGATGTTTTCAAACAACAATCTTTCAAAGCACTTTAAAATTCTCTGAAAAAAACCTCCAAAAATGTCCAGTTTAACTTCCTGTCAATCACTCATAGTGTTAATCAGCAATTGGTGAGATCACTACTGAACCCCGCCTCCTCGGGGCTGACACACACACACACACACACACACACACACACACACACACACACACACACACACACACACACACACACACTTCTAAAGAGAGAACGATATCCTCTCTTTTATTTAAGCTTATCTGACACAAATACAGGTCAGGGCCCATTGTTAGTTTGTTGGCATAAACAAGATTTCGGCAGTATTACAGCTTATTTATATAGTTTCTGAAAAAATAAAAGTTGTCTTCACTTCCACCAGGCGGGGGCGGTGCCCTGGTGCCCTCTATTGGCCGGTTGCCACTGCAAACAGGTTCTCTTGAACATTTTCAGATAAAACAAGGAGGTGGCGATAACGCAGCTCATATGCTGGCAGAGTTTGCTGAAGGCTTTATTTGCTTGTGGCTATAGACGAGTTGAGTTGCTCCTGTCAAGACTTGACTGTTCCTGCAAGAATTTACTTCTGTGATCCATTTCACATTAAAGACTTAGATGAATTATCACATGTTGAAAATGTTAAAACAACATCGACAGAGGGTGACTCTCCTCCTCCATAGGTTTAGTTTTCATGATCAAAACAACTTCAAGAGTACTTTATCTTCAATAAGCTCGTTTGTCTCGGTTCTTCTTTTGGCTGTGAAACTGGTCCTGTGGGTTTGAGTCACATTTCAGAAAGGTCAAATGGAAATCTCAAAGTGTCTGTGTTGCTTTTCATTGGACCCGTTTCCTGATTGTTGTTCGTTTACGCTCTTCAGGTGTCTTTTGTGGCTCATTTCGGAGGGATTGTGGCCGGGATGACCATCGGCTACGTCTTCTTCAGTGATTATGACAAGAAGCTGCTCAAAGACCCTCGTTTCTGGTTCTGTATAGTGGGTTTTATAGTCTTCATCCTATTCGCTGTGCTCTTCAACATTTTCCTGTCTCCAGCACCATAGTACCACAAAGCAGTGATTTAATGTATTTTCTTTTTTACATTTACTTTGTCACTCAGGGGTTTTTACTGATGTACTTCAGAGCAAACAGGCCCTTTTTTTATTGTTGAATGTGTTTTTTTAATCACTCTTTTAAAGACATATATTTTTAGAACTGTTAGTTTGAGCGAAAGAGCTCCACCTGCTGTTTACTTGTAGCATTACTGACATTTTAGACGAAAAAAAAATGTGGCTTAGAAAGTCGACCACTTTCCATCACTGATGTTATGAAGTTAACTGTTGCTTCATGATTATCGGGACATTTTTGAACACGGGTTGTATTTTGTGTCATTTTCTTGGATTGAAAGTGAAGTAAATTTTTATTTGTAACCTTTTAAATGGAGGACTTCCAGTATTCATGAAATGTCCCTTTGAATACAATGAAATCACACGTGAGTTTAAAAACACTAAATGTTTGATTAAAAGACATTGAATCACATTTTTTGTGATCACACTAATGAAAGAGTATGAATGATCATGTTTTGACCGGCAATTGTTAATTGTACTGTGTTAAATATGAATTGTAGACAAACGGTAAAGGGTACTACTTTTATTCCAGATTTAATACACCATTTGGGGAATTGAATGTAATTCATCTAAGATTACAAGGAAACAATCTCCATTAGTCCAAGAGAGACCTCCCATTATTGCTTTTGCATTTCTTGTATTTATTTTCAATAAATGTGAAGACTATTGTATATCTGATCTTTTTAATGTGTTTCATAAAATGCTTTCTGGGCCGAATTTAGATATTATCAGTGCCTGAATTGCATGGATTTAATTTTAAATGTGTGGCACCAATTACTTTAAATTTTTTGAAAAGTTACATAACTTTAAAAACTTACATTAGCGGGCAGCTACAATTGGCTTTTTGACCTCAGCTCTCAAATATATTATATAAAAAAAGGCTTTTGTATTTGTACATAGTAATGTCATTAAGTATCTTGTTTGAAATAAGGTAATCTGCAAGACACCACTTCTGCCTTAATTTTCATTTAAATGTCGTTTCCTCTGAAAACAAAATGGTGGCAGCTATATAATTCAGGAACATTTGGCTTTACTAGAAAAAGGAAATGCAAAGTGACAAAACAATGGGGAGAGCTGATAAGACATGAGGTTATAAAACATCCTGATTCCTCTGAATGTAAACATAGGTGGCGCTTAAGTGCAAATGGACTGTCATGATGGGGGGGGGGGTCAAAAAATGGTGTCCTTTCCTATATGTTATCGTCCATGTGACCTCCTTTACCATTAATGTGCTTTTACCAGACTGGTTCGAATCGATGTTGTTGTACTGGGCACATACAGAGATTCCAGGCCTGCAGGCCAGAGGTAAAAAGTTCAGTTTGGGGTTGTTTTGATGTATGCAAGGGGGCAGGCATTTGTGTGTGTGTGTGTGTGTGTGACTTCCTACCCTTCAGATAAGACGCTCGGTAGCTTCTGGGATTCTCATAACATTCAGTAAACATTTGGAAAGTTAAGGTTAAGTTACTTTGTATGAGAATAATACTACCGTACTACTGCTGGGCTACTTGCCCAGTGTTGTGCCAGGTTCATGTTCCAAACATTACTCTGTCTGAGATCTGCACAATTGCATGAATCCAATCCCTCTATTTTCTATTAATCGTGATAAATTATATGATGGTGGGATTTTTGAAAGTCTCCACTTTTTTTCTTCTTCATTCGGCCACATTTTTGGTGATTTTTCTTTTACAGTTATGTTTTACTTGTAGATTTCTGAGTTTAGGTTATTTATTCATGATCATCTATGCATATTCAAATTGATCCTGGTAGAAGGCATCTCGAAGCTCATGTCAATTGGACTTGATCTTACCTGAGCTTCCCGCTATTTCGTCAGAGCAGCCAGTGGAGTCCAGGGAAGAGCATGTTTATACAATAACCACTCCTGTTTCCAATCAAACAAAGTAGTTGAGAATTGACCCTTCAGCTGTTTTTACAGCCTTTTGATGTCCCTATATAAACTTTTTAAAGACATGTTGCTGGCAACATGTGGCTGTTTACTATAATAAAGGTTGGTTTTTTTTGTTGTTTTTTTTAATTAAATGTTAAACTGTCTGGCATAAAAAAAGACCCAGGTGGGGAAGATCTGTTAGTTTGTCAAATCTCGCTTCTTCCTATAATCCAAAGACATGCTTGATAGATTAGTTCTTGAGTATTATTGACTGTTGATGTGAATGATTGTCTCTCTTTGTTAACCCTCTGATGGCCTGGTGAGCTCTCCAAGGTGCACTGTGTCTTTAACCCTGTGTTATCTGAGAAACACTCATTCACAATTCTCCATTGGGATTAATGACATATGCTTTCTTCTTCTTCTTCCCATGACCGTGTAGATCATGGATGTATAGATCAGTAAAAAGTCTCACTTTATACACGATATGCTTTCTGTTTTCTATTTGAATAAAATGTTGATCAGTGACATTTCATAACCTGTGCATTGTTTCGTGTGAGGAATGCGAATGCATGTGATGCTGAAATGTCGTGATGAACTCCAGATGAGACATGTGTTACACATGCATGAGTCAGGCAAGCGGGCAACCGGCAACTGACCATCGTGCGAAATCATTCTGATGGATTTCTTCTAAATGGGATAAAATAATGTGAGAAGTGCATGAGAACTTAATTACATGTGAGGAGGAGCAGCCGAGTATGAAATCGGACACAATGACACATTGATTGCTTCGTTATAGTTGAAAACTATTGACTGAACAAGTCCTATGTGGATAACTGAGCGGTATTGATGAGTGTAGGAACTCAACCACAGTATCTGTATTTCCGTCGCTTCATCGGGACATATAGAGCAAACACAGTCGAGTTGTTCAGTGCTATCAGGATTTGAAGCAGGCAGCCAGAGCTTGCAAAGCATCGAAATGAAAACATCTTAGTTGTTTACGGCCATATTGATGCTGATATCCACTTTAACCGCCAAGCGTTCATCTATCCATCTACATTTCCCATATATGCTGTCAACTGCATGAGTTCTTTTAGTTGCGAAAGGTCAAAATACCGCAAACATGTCATCATATTAAATGAAATTGAGCTCTGGCCTGTAAAATTTAAGATCAATAGATGTGGTATAAGGGACGATGGTCCATAATCTAAATGTATCGGTGAATCCGTTGGTATTGACTTTCTCTGGTTGGAGTAGAGTTGGCAACCTTCCCTCAGAGGTTCAGTTGTTCCCACTTTGTTTCTGGCCACACTGCAACAGAGGCGGGTCACAGGAGTTTTGGTGATGAGCTGGGATTCGTGGAGGGGACTAACGATTTTTAAAACTTTTTTGGTGACCGTGTCAGGGCTGCATGACCCGAGGAGATTTAAGTCACCACCGGCAGTCCGTCCCTGCCGCTGCAAGGTAACGGGACTCTGCTCTGCCTTTTAGGATGTTGTTTGCCAGGGAACTTAAAGTATCTATAGAATTTCTGTCCTCTTTAATTGCATATTTCTGCAAATATGTGACACGGAGCAATTTTACATCACACATTTGCTTCTTTAGACCGCTCCAGTTTTCTGCTTGAGAGGTATTCACACTTTATTGTTGCGATTCTGAACTATTATACTTAAACTAAAATTCTACTAAAATTCCTTTCTATGCATTTCTCTGTTGAAATATGCTTGTATTACTACCATTTTGATATCTAATGTCTTACAAGATGAGCTCTTTTAAATTTGACACTATTTCTTGCACTCAATGTCTTTATCCTGTCCGTGACCTATTTCCAGTCATAATGGCAGAGTGAAGATGGGTGACTGGAACTTCCTTGGGGGAATATTGGAAGAGGTGCATATCCATTCTACCATGGTGGGGAAGATCTGGCTCACCATCCTGTTCATCTTCCGGATGCTGGTCCTCGGAGTGGCGGCCGAGGACGTGTGGAATGACGAGCAGGCCGAGTTCATATGCAACACCGAGCAGCCGGGTTGCAGGAACGTGTGCTACGACCTGGCGTTCCCCATCTCCCTCATCCGCTACTGGGTGCTGCAGGTCATTTTCGTGTCGTCGCCCTCCCTCGTGTACATGGGCCACGCTCTCTACAGGCTGCGGGCGTTGGAGAAGGAGCGGCAGAAGAAGAAAGCTCTGCTGCGGAGGGAGCTGGAGCTGGTCGACGTGGAGCTGGCAGATGCCAGGAAGAGGATCGAGCGGGAGATGAAGCAACTGGATCAGGGGAAGGTCAACAAAGCTCCTCTGAGGGGATCTCTGCTGCGGACGTACGTGGCGCACATTGTCACCCGCTCTTTTGTCGAAGTGGCCTTCATGACGGGCCAATACCTCATCTACGGCTTCCACCTCTACCCGCTCTTCAAGTGTGAGCGGGATCCTTGTCCCAACGCCGTGGACTGCTACATCTCCAGACCGACAGAGAAAAGTGTCTTCATGGTGTTCATGCAATGCATCGCAGCAATCTCTCTCTCCCTCAACCTCCTGGAGATCACGCATCTGGGCTACAAGAAGATCAAAAAGGGCATTTTGGACTTCTATCCTCATCTGAGAGATGACAGGGATGAGCTTGAGGACTATTATCTAAATAAATACAAAAAGGAATCCGTAGTGCCGATGTGCGTCGGTGCGTCTCGAAAGGCAACCATGATCTCCGTACCCCATGACTACAACCTCTTGATGGAGAGGGTGCAGGGAGCGGCGATGTACCCAAATCTTGTACAACCGTCAACTTTTCTCCTCCGTCAGAACCAAATGGCCCCTCCGCAGGATTTGGATGGTTCCAGATATTCAGCTCAAAGTCCTCCAGCGTGTAACTGCAGCTCAGCGACCAATGATCCGTGCTCCCCAGGCTGTGACTCGCTCGTCAACAAATCAAAGCAGGAGGCTGCAGACTTACTGCACCTTCCCCAAAATGGCAAGGAGGACGAGGAGGCAAGAAGAGTGTGTGCAGACTCCCCGAAATGCCCGCAGAAGGCAGCGCATGCTTCCTCGTTCCCCACGCTGCCCGTGAGCGCATCCAGGAGGCCGTGGAGGGCTCAGGGCTCATTAAAGTGCTCCACGGTGCCGGAGGGCAAGAGTTCTGACACCGATTCATACGGAGGCACAAAGGACAGCGGCGCGACTCAAGCGCAGTCGAAACCAAATGCCCAGCATCCGAGCAGACCCTCCACCCCGGAGTCCCCGGACGACTCCAGCTCAGGATCCAGACACAACCCGAGGTCGCCCTCCTCCAACTGCAAAGGATCTGTGACGAGTACCACGAGCAGCAAGAGAGCGCCGGACCTGCACATATAAACCCGCAGGAATTCATGTCTGACGTTACATTTTCCACACCGGTATAACTGTTTTCCAATCGGCCACAAAACTGGTGAGTTTGGTAGCATTTCTAAAAACATGTATATAATTGAACATGTCGACTCACTCAAAAGCAGGCCAGTGTTCATTTTGAATTGTTTCCTCAGCTTATTTCAAAGCATACTGTTGTGGATAACTTCCTGTGTGTTTATCAGATTTCTACCATAAAATTAGTCAATTTGCAAATCTATATTTTGTATAATCAAGTAAATACACAAGGGGAAATACTTACTTTATAGTGATGGAAGGAAGAGGGAAAGAGTGGATAAAAGATGTATGCTTGTGCCAGTTTTTGTGTGCAGATTTACTTGTGATTGTGACATCTATTGTGTCAAAACTGTGGACTTGTATATTTGTACCATAGAAACAAGACTGATGCTTCACTGAAACACTACAAATTCTTTGAAGGGTTATTTTGTTATTTTCCCCAATTTTTAAACGCACAAGAACTGTACTTACATTTAAAAATGTCTCATTTTAATTATGAAATACTTGTCTCCTTTGCATATCAGTGACCACAACAGTAACCAGTAACCAACAATACTGGTTTGTTTCATGTCGTATTGGATATTTTTGATTGCTTGATCATAATGAGCTGAATAAAGTGGTGGAATGTTGATGAAAACAGAATGAGCTCTGCTTCCCGAAGTCTCTATATTGTGTTGTGTTTTTCATCGATCGCAATGTTTGGATTAACATATATGAGTATCCTGTGTAAATTCCAAATAAAGGCATGTTTGATGCAGTTAGAAGTAGATTCATTCAAAAAGTGAAGAAAATGACAAGACAATCCTGCTTCTTTTTTTTACGAATGACTTATATTTTTTGAGATTCGCACATCTGCACATTCACTTTGGATCTCAGCACTGAGTTTACATTGAGGCCAGCAAAAAAAAAAACAACAACACCAAACATACAGGGCCTCAAAAAATGTTAAGCTGTACAAAGACACCTTCTGCTGTAAAACTTATTAAAGCCTCCATAAAAAAAACCAACATCAAAACCATACATATTTACATACATTCGTGTACAGAATAAAATAGTTTCTCTTCTCTTTAACGACGACACAAAACAGCAGCTCGGTAATACAAACATCTTGGTTTATGTTTATAGTGTCTTCAAATTCAAAAAGTGGTAGCAATGTAAACAAAAATTCTCCTTTTTAAACCCAAACACCTTCAGGGTTCACTTGGCTTTGCCTCGATCTTCTGTTGCGTTTTCATAACGCTGCAGCTGGAGAAAACAAGGAGAAAACGGGAGTTAGTTTCGTTTCCACATAAGATTACTTGAGTGTCGGCTGGATAAATGCACAAACAAAGGACAAGACAGAAAGTTTGATGGGAGAGAGCACAACTTTTAAACTGGCTCATTGTGTCACTTCACTCCTGCAACTGATTCTTATGGTATTTTAATCAGTTAAGAACCCATTAACAGTTTATGAAATGTGTAAGAGCCAAAACAGCTTCAATAATCTCCTTCAGCCAGTAAATCAATTCTGATTTCTTTAAAGTTCGTGACATACCCAAGCAGCAGCACAGAGTCGCAAAAACTGTCCCACCTCAGGGTCCGATCCAGATATTATAAAGAGTAGAAATTGCATAAACTATTGACTTGAAACTTTTTCTTAACTAGTTTTGTGGGAGAGTAGTGGATCGAAGCTGAGATCAGTGATGTTACATTAATGTACAAATGTAAATGTACATTTCTCATAATGTAATCATACATACTTGGACTAAACAAAAATACCAAACCAGAGCTGTCGGTAAACGACGGAAAATGATCTTCCTGCCCGACTTACTGGCAAACTTTCGTTTCACACCACCGCAAGTAGACAGACAGAGTGTCCACATCAGGATCAATTTTGATCAGATCAACCCTGACAAGTGTTGATAATGAGAACTCGTGGTGACCTCTTGTTTTCTTTGTGGTTGACCTGCACGGTGAAGAATTGGTGCCTCCAACTGTTTATATCGACACACTTAACCTACCGCATCCATCTGACCTCCATCTGATGAGCATCTGTTTACATTAACAGCTGTGGTAACAGTTTTGATTTTACAGAGTGCCGTGGTTGTTGGATTTGCAGTTTAAACACAGTTAAATGGCATGTAAATAAATAAGTATTGTGTACCAGCCTGAGTTATTAACCTCATATAAATGACACCTGTCGTACAGTATTTACTCTTTCAGGGTTTGTTTTCAGCTTTCCATAAAGATGGGAGAAAACCAAAAGAAACCCATCCACGTATCCATGAGGTCTTGCTTCACCCTCAGACAATAAAAACATTGATGAGATAAAGACATTTGCATAAAAGCACTAAGGAGACACTGCTCCCTTGTGGGTTGTGTGGGAAATAACCAGAAGCACAAAAAAAAAAAAAAAGCTAACCTTTGTTCTGAGGTCTTTATTTTCCTCCATCAGATGTGCACACCTCTGCTTCAGGTCCATCACCTCCTGCTGCAGCGCCTCACTCTCCGCTGAAGCCTTACCAACAGCCCCGATGTGCTGCTTCACATATCTGGAAGGAAATCTGATTTAAGGAAACTGCATTTGGTGAACCTGAGTCAACTCCATACAATTTCTGCAGCCTCACACAGTCCAGTTAATACATTTAGTTGTTGAAAAGGATACTCCAGAGGATCTTCGGGCTTTTCTGATTGCTCATACAACGACAGCAGAACTGAAAATGAGAAGGAAAGTCAAGTTTTTAACGGCGTCATATCAAAGTTAATAGGTTATAGAGAGCAGACAAGTTAAAATGGCATTACACATTCAGATCACTTCATATCTTTTTTATGGTTGCTTGAAGTCCCATTGATATCATTTTGTGTTTCACTTTGCGAGTTTAACAACTCTCACAGATCCTTTTAATGGCACATCAGCTCTTTGGCATCGTGTTTCTTGGCGCTTCTGCATCTTTCTTGTTACACAGTTGGGACTCATTTTGTTCATTTTATGTGTCTTTTTAACATTACTTCTATTTGATTGCTTTCAGTTTATTATATTCCCTGGGAAGAAGCCACAGTATAAACTTTGTTTTATAATGTGTCTATGCCAGAAACTAATGTATCTTAAAAGACTTTTGAAATGTCACTTAATGTGTGGTTAATCCAACGGTTAATGACATTTTTACCTGTTTGTTTGGACATGTGCCTTTAAGTAATCAATAGATGAATCATACCACTAACAAGACTTTCCACAACACCGGCTTTCTCCAGATATCTCCGAAACTTTTCCCTCCTGGAGTCTGGGGCCTGTGCGGAGAACAGATAAGACTTTATATCATTATCAGATGCAAAAACACCTGAATTAAAGTGGATTGTAACGACGAATGGAAAAAGATCCTCCCGGCTTAGCTAACAGTAGCTTAGCCCCTTTGAAGCGGTTATCCACGAAACGAAAGTTACTCAAAACGACAGTAAACACACTTACTCTCTGATGTGCCATTATACTTCAGGCTGCGAAGCAAGCTGACTCCTGTTTTAGCAGGAATCGACTGTTTTCTGTGCCGAGTTTACGGTGGGAGAGTCCGGCGTGTTGAGGGTGGGAGAAGTTAACTTTCTTTATCAACCTCCCAATCGCTGGAGCCGGCGCTGCCTTCATGGGCCCCTCGGACATATGAAGACGCTGATAATAATAATAATAATAATAATAATAATAATAATAATAATAATAATAATAATAATAATAATAATAATAATAATAATGATCATGATCATAATAATAATAAGCGATCAGGGTGAGTTTGGAAAAACATGCACAATGTAACGGCTTTAAACACTGTAAACTGCAATCTGCCCATTGTACGACGGTGAGCAGATTACAGTTTACATGTTAACAGATTGTTTATTGATGCTGAGTGAATGAACGTGGTCAAGAAAATGTTTTGCTGAAGCTTTCAAGTAACCCTGAAGGGCGATTCTAATCCTCTCAAGTTTGGTGCAATATAAGATTCCATGTATCAATCTATCATGTTTATGTTTTGCAAGTAAGCAAGTAAGTAAACCAGGAAGCAAGTAAGTGCATTCTAAACTTGTTTTAAAAACAGTCATTTTAGATTGTTTCAGCCCACTATTCACTCTGGTTTTGAGTATTTCCTACATTGTACATTGAACATGAACACATCCACTACAATGTAATAGGTGGCTGTCTCCATCTGCTGGTGACGTCGCATAACTACGTACTTATTTGGGTGTCGATTATAAAAGCCAGGATTAAACGTTTCTTCTAACATTTTAATAAATCTTACCAGTTTTGTGTTAAAGATGAACTCCTATGTTGAATTTAAATAGCTGTAGTGACGGTGTTTGTTTACGGAGGTCACTAAACAAGTCTGGGTACGAGTCAGGTGACAGTGGCGAAACCTCACAAGAGTGACAGGGGCTTCAGCCAATAACCTTTCGCGATGTAATCCTGACAGCCAATCGAAATGAAGGGGTGGTGGGAGTAGGCGGGTTTTTATCTGACTAAGAGGAAATCCTTAGGAAATGTGTGGGATCACGCTCCGTGCTCCCGAGAAGCCTGGCCATTATTGACTAACTATTTTCACCGTGTGACGCCGGCAAGCAGGCCAGGAATCGTCGTCCTGTACAGACGACGGGCGTGGTGACCGACAGCTAAGGGGGGGGGGGGGGGGGGAGAGCCGGGGAAAGCCACCGTCGTTGGGTCAAAATGTCGATTCAGTACGAGGTGGAACAGCTGGCTGACAGCTATGGGGTTGCGGACTCGTTCCCCAAAGATTTCGGGTACGGTGAGGAGGAGGCCGACATCGAGGACAGCCCGGCACCATCCGACAGCAAGCCGCGGATCCTGCTCATGGGTCTGAGGAGAAGCGGCAAATCGTCCATACAGAAGGTAGGCAGCGGCGGCGTTTAGCCTCTCGAACCGAACGAGTGGACGGGACGGGAGTTAGCCACAAACAGCTAGCGACTTACTTTAGCTGGTCGCTACCAGATAAAACAGGACAGCTGTGTGAAAACAGCCACCGAATAAGAAGTTATTAACCCTTTAACTTCCTGCTAATGTGAGTACAGCTGCAGCAGTGAATTACTAACCAGGTGAACAGATAGGTGCATCCTCTTAACAAGAGGCATGTGACTTGTTTGGCTCGCAAGTTGTCCGACGTGCCAAAAATATCCCAGCCCCACCCAGCTGTGAGGCATCTGATGTTTGGCGTTCACGTGATGGCAAGACGACCACACCTTTCATCCTGCAAGGCTTTGTTTTTAAAGGTGCAATACTTCGGAGTCGAGCAATACCACGCCGATGCGCTGGGTGGCGCTAACGAGTCATTGAGCGAGGTTAAGTGGAGGCATTCCAGTTTAAGGCAGGGGTGGCCTATTATCCACCTGTTTGAGCCAAGACTTTTTAGTTCTCTTAACGAATGCATTGAACGCTAAGTACAAATCCCTTCCCACAATTTGTCTCTCTGTCCTTATCTTTTTTTTTTTCTTCCTTCTATTCCCAAAAACCAGCAGATCAGGACAGATTTCATTTGTCTTGCACAAGAAATCTGTTCCGGTCCACTCTGTTTGCGATGTCAGCAGAAAATAACTTATTGGTCCTGGAGCGATTATAGTCATATAGAAATAATAAAGATAATTCAGGACTTGTCCAAGGTGGTACAATCCTGCCTGTCTGCGGTGATCCAGGACTGCTCCAGACGGATTAATGATGGCGGGAAAACAAATAGGAACAACGCACAAAAACACATGACGACTCATGTGGGATACCAGCTGATGAGGGAGAAATCATGTGAGATACCTGCTGAACAAAATCCACAACAATCCTCTCCTCTCTGTTTGTGGCAACCATGGCCATGGTCAACCCGGGGAGAGTGCAGGACGAGCCAGGATTTATTGTCCTGTCCGATCTTAAGAATCTACTCTTTTTGCAGCTTACTTAACCTTAACCAGAACAGCAGAAAGTCTCCCCACCTCTGAGCCTGCCTCTGTAAAGGTTACTTCCTGCTAAAATTAAGTTTTTCCTCCCACAGCCGCTTATGCTTGCTCATTTAGAATTGTTCGTTTTTTTTCACCGTAAAAGTACCTTGAATTTAATTGCATTTGGCACAATGCAAATGATTTCAATTGAAATAAATGTCTGCTCACACAGTTTTATATTTGATTCCTTGATTTTACTTTGTGAATCTCTCATGGAAAAGCAAAGGGTTGTTCAATGCCCATGTCTCATCCCTGCAGTCACAATCAGGTTGCAATATTGGGATTTAACACAGAGACCGAAGTCATTTATATATGTGTTGGCTTGATCAATATACACGTTTGCACAAAGTTGAGTTTCCTCTTATTTATTGGTTGTGCATGTAAACACCATGCGCATTTTAGAAAGTGTGATAAAGCCATCTCTTATTTTTGTGTGTGTGTGGGGGGTGTTCGTGGAGCACATCTGAAAGTAGCCAGCTTACGCCCTATCCAGGTTTCACATTGTTCAGGAGCTTCAAGTATGTAAAAGAAATAAACAATGTTGGTGATGAGTTTGTCTAATTTTTGGGAGAGGTTGTCTACCTTTTGTTGCCCACACAACAAAATACAACCAATTGCTTCCAGAATTTAGGCTCATGTTGGTGTATTCCTGTCATCTCATAGACACTGTAAACCGTGTCACACAAGCAAGAATAGATGCTGAACTGGAGTGGATCTGCTTCATATCCTAGCTGCAGTGTTGGCCAGACGGGGAGGACATTGTTAAAAAAATCCTTGTAACTCTTCTCCCATATACAATAAACAAAGAGTTTACATTTATCCGCACAATTATGAAGCAAATCTGGGATAAGACTTATGGCCAGGATACTCGAATGCTTGTAAACACTGTGTGTTTCTATTGACTTCAGTGTCCCACATGAGCGTGTGATTATATCACAGATAGGTTGTTTGTATTTACAACAGAGTGAGCGGACTGCTCGTGTACGATATATTACGCCGTGTTACATTTGTAGAGGTTCCTGAACAGCAACACTAAATTACAATAATTGAAGATTATAATTTTAATTTGCTTAAATACGCCCTTTGCGTTTTCCATGATGCAGCATCAACATGACAATGCAGATTAAGCATCTCAGTTTAATACCATGGGAGAAGAGAGAGACAGGAAATATAAACCATGTCCTCCACTTTGTCTCACGCTTGGGCTCTCGCTGATAGAAAGGATGAAGCCGAGTGGAGCAAGGTTTTTTTTTTTTGTGTGCAAGTACAACATCCTTTAATTTCTCTGTGGCACAAGTAAAGTGTTTATAAAGTAGAAGTAGAGATGATTGCTCGTTTGAAAAGTTTCTCCAGAACTTAAATTGCACTTGTGTCCATTATCTGTTTGGTCACTAGGCTGAATTCACACCTGTACAAAGCATCTTAAATGGTGATATGAAGCAGATGTGCACAAAATGCAAAAACGGCATACATGGAAAGCCCCCTCGTAATCAGAATGCTTAAGTGCACGTACACACACACACACACACACACACACGCACTTGGCGGCTGTATCCCAGTTACTAACTACTGTGATCTGTTTGCTTAGGCACACGAACACATGTACGCATGCATTATACTGGATTGTTTTCCCTCACATGTTTCCTGCATTACTTCCACACTGTGAGCTAAAAGCTTACAAGCACGCTAAAGTTGAAAGGACAGCGTTGCATCCTTACTAAGTCTACAGTGCTTAGGACAGAAATGTAAAACTGTTCAATCAAAACACAAACACTGGTTGCAGAAAAAGAGAACTTGATGCGAAAAGTGAAGCAGGTGCTGTTTACTTCAACAAACAGCCCTCTGTGCAGTATGTGTGTAACCCCGTGGCGCCCAGGTTTTCTACGTTGAGTGTTAATCCAGCGTTTCCCACAGAAAAGTGTTGGGCCACTCTGGTCCACGCAGCTCCTGACAGTCTTGTGATTCACTGAGCAGATTATGGCCTCAACAACAGGAACAGTCGTTGAATGTATGGCACCCGCTGAGGTGAACATGCTTATGAAAAGCCAAGGGTGAAGTGACTTCAGTGATGCAAGTTTTTAATAACTAAAGTGAACAATATCCTCTCACGTTTAAAGTGTTGCTGTTTCCAAACAGCCCATAGATCACAAAAACGTTGATTAGTTCAAGCTTGAGATACGTCCCAAAGTGTGCTGTTGTTTATTAAATAATCACACGACAGTCAGTGTGTGTAAATGTTTTTATCATAGAATATAGTAGAAATCATTAGCTTTTTAAAATCAAAGTTAGGCTAAAAGTTAAGCTCTCAGAGTTTTGGTCTCTTGCGTGAGTCAACAAACTCTTCCTACAAGGTTGGAGATCCCAGAATATTACTCTTCAGGTCTGAAACTTCCAGACGGGCACTGTGCTTGAATAATAGATGAGCTGCACTTGTGCCTCGTATGATATTTTATTATTTATGTTCGAATTTAAAGGGGAAGTGGATTCAGGCTTGATATTGCATGACGTGCCAAGTGGCCTTTAATTCATGCAAAAGTAAAGCAACGCATAACGTTTTTTAGAATCAACAGTATGTGTGTTAACTTTGTGCTGTGTTTGTTTTATTCCACACAAGGTTCGAGTCCAAGACCCCCCCACCCACCCCACCCCCCACCGAGCTTCTCGTTTGAGCTGGAAAACATGTGATTTGGCTTTTTGCTGCTTCATTGGCCCTGTGACCTCAGTGGCCCACATGCTGATTCAAAATGGCAACAGTGGAGCAAAAAGCTCTTAGTAGTCTTTTGCACTCATCACGTTTTATTTCCACTAGTAATTAGTGCTATAGTCGCGATTAAAATGGTTTACTTCTGCTTCCTTTGACACCGGCAGTTTGAAGATCCAGCACAAAGCTGGGGGGGGGAAAAAGGGCTGAGTAGAGGGAAGCGTGTTGCGTCAGTCTGCAGCGTGCTGCCCTTTTCCCTCGAATTCTACATGTCACATCTGAATGACGTGTTTGTACTGGAATCGTACAACAAGTCAAGACTGGTGAAATTTGATAATGGAGTTCACGGGAGGTACAATACATTGTTCCATGTAGCCCGTGCTATCAGGAACTATTTCAGGATAAAAAAAGACAAATCACCAGTCGTGGAAGTAATGGTTTGTCCTCGAGAGCTGTGATTTTTAAACGTCATGTTGTGTGTTTGGGATTACATGAAGATAAGCTAAATAAGAGCGTCTCCATCCACACGAAGTTTGTCTTGTGAGGCCTTTCAGCAGAGTTCCTACAAAAATTGCAAAGTTACTGAGAAGAATTGGTGCTGTTTTGTGTGCAAATGGTGATACAATGAAGAGCCTCTGTTCATTTAGTTTTTTTAAGAGGTTTTGACACGCCTAACATTTGGACTTGCTAATGTGTCTTACTGAGCACGATTCTGATTTCAGGTGGTCTTCCACAAAATGTCCCCCAACGAGACCTTGTTCCTGGAGAGCACCAACAAGATCTACAAGGACGACATCTCCAGCAGCTCCTTCGTCAACTTCCAGATCTGGGACTTTCCCGGGCAGGTGGACTTCTTCGACCCCACTTTTGACTACGAGATGATCTTCAGAGGAACCGGCGCTTTGATATTTGTCATTGATGCTCAGGTGAAGATTTAAAACGGAACATCTCAGTAGGAAAATAATGACATTTGAATTTTCAATTTTTGGAGTCACCCTCAGTACCCCCCCCCCCCCACCCCCCCCCCCCCCTTTTTTTTTTATTTTTTTTTTTAAGAAGTTAAAACTGCTCATTCATTGTCAATGTAAGACCTAAATCTCAATGCAGCTGTGGTTTTTATGACGCTGTTGTTCACATAACCCCGACAGCTTTGTGGAAGTAATCTCGGCTCCAGCGACGGCCACAACCGACCTGGTTGCGCGGTTGATTTTTACTCAACTTGCATCAGATCCCGTTTTTATTTTTCAACATGTAGTCACACAGTGACATTAGTAAGAGGCAGCATGTCTCATTCTGAGTTTGAAGGAAATGCAGAAGTAGATTTGCTCATGTCTTGCTTGGTCATCCAGCTGTTCGAGCACCACTGAATGCATGCTCATAAAACAAACTGTCTTCACTTCCACAACACCTGAAATGGGAAGTGCAACTTAATTTTCCTGTTTAGTTTTTCGATCTGAATTAGTTTTAAATTCCCCCCCAAAGCTGTAGTTGCTTTGGATGCTAACTTTGGCTGCGATTTATATAAATTTAAGGCTTCTATTTTAAACCGGTTCTTTAAAAGGTCTTTTCCTGATAGTACTGTAAATACGTCTTGTTGCCTCATATCATCAGAGTGGCCCGTTTTTAGTTTAAAAAAAAAAGTAAATTTTTCTCAAAAGAAATAACAAGGGAATAAAATTATTACACATTTAAATGTCAAAATGTCATAAGTTCTAAATTGTAACCATTTAAGACTATAATAGACGTTCCAGTAATTTTTAAATTAGTGCACCTATGGGAGTGTCGTCTTCCCACACTTTGAAAACCACCTTCTTTGTTGCAGGACGACTACGTGGAGGCTCTGGGCCGGCTTCATCTCACCGTGTCGCGGGCCTACAGAGTAAATCCAGAGATCAACTTCGAAGTGTTCATCCACAAAGTGGACGGCTTGTCAGATGATCACAAGATCGAAACCCAGCGGGACATCCATCAGAGAGCCAACGATGACCTGGCAGACGCAAGCTTAGAAAAGCTGCATCTCAGGTATATTTCAATTTCAATATTTTTATTTTTAAATTCCAGCAAGTCCACTTCCCTGTTAAGGTACAGAACGGAGATACAGGGGGACCTCTTGTAATGGATATATCGGCTGTCATTGGAAAGATGTGGAGGGAAACCGTAATCTGTTGAATATATATCAAAGTGAATCAGATTTCAGTAACATAGACATGCAGTAATAATGTGGATCAAAGATTGATAGTGTGTAGAGGTCAGTAGCATCGATGAGCGATGCACCGATACCAGTATCGGGCCTGATACTGCATGGAGTATTCATACTCATAGGTGGTAGGTAAGAGAGCACGAGCGGTAGTTTGTTCATCACCAGCGACATTTGGCTCAATGGAGTTAGCAGGTGTTTCGGAATAACTGGTTTCCCTGTTAACTGGTGACCGGCTTTGTTTGGCACCCGTTGTTGCTCCTAGTAACGGCAAACATACTCATTCTTTAAAATTGTGTCATTGGTGCATCCCTAGTGTTTTCATTAGTTTATTAACATGTTTCTACAGATAGTCTGAGGTTATTTACCTGTGAAAAGTTAAACCTGCAACCAGGCCAACTGCACTGGCTCCAAAATGAAAGTGGATGTTTACAAATCCAGAATTATGTGTTCATATCTCCCAAATGGCGGAGAAATATATCATTTTGTAAAGTCTTGCTGCTAAACTACTGCAGCCCAACTTTTTGTTACCTGCTATATGTTGTGATTCACTGCAGAATCCTGCCGAATGAACATGTAAAGGAGAATCAACTGACAAATCTTTGTGGGAGGGAAAACTGAGTTTCTACTTCTTTCATTTGCATTTATTTTACTTTCACTTTACCACCCCAACAATGCTGGCATTGTACTCTTAATATAAAAAAATACATTCATATCTCTCCCTAAGCTGCCTGGTGGTGTACTGCTTAGCAACCTTGGTTCATGGCAAGAATGTCATGGGATCGAATCAAGCGCAGGCTTAACTGTATGTTTGCAATTTTTCCCCTCTGTGTGTGGGTTTATGATTTTACTAGTTTCCTCCCACAGTCCAAAAACAGGTTTGGGCTTTCTTTGTGACATTTAATTACCTGTAGATGCGAGTGTGTGTGATAAATAAAGTCAAATATGTTGGTAACAAAACACACCAGTCACACAGAAGCATTCTGGTGGAGGACATCGACTCAACGCGTGATCTGACACACCCTCATAGCGCTGCTGCTGTTTTACACCACAGATTTAAACAAATGCAGTCGGACGGTGCTGGCTCAGTTGCAAGAGTGTGTTGTCCTTCGGATGCAAAGTTGCAGGTTCAATTCCATATCTCCTCTTCAAGTGTCTTTGAGCAAGACACTGAACCCCAGTATTGCTCGTAATGTCTGCAATGAGCACCGTTTTTACACAATTGTTGTGTGTGTGAAAGGGTGTTGAATGTAAAGCACCTTGGGGGCTGCTGAAGCAGTGGAATAGCGCTGGTTACTCAAATCCTCAGGATCAAAACATTTCCTCACTCACAAAGAACAATACTTTTACTTGTGTCTGAAATGGAGCAGCATGTCATAGTGTACCCAAAGTTCAACAGCCATAGCAAATCTTTCAAATCTTTCACTTTCAAAATGAAATGTCTCCTGGTGACAGTATGTTTCCCAAAAATAATGCATCGTCACATCATACTTGAGGCCAAAAGACAATTTTACTCCTATTACACCTCATCTCTATTCGCCTCTTGTATTGTGGACGTCCGGCATCAAAACTAACAATGTCAATGGCACAAGTTGCAATGACTTGCTGAGGCAGCAAAGAAGAAAGAAAATTGTCTTTAACAATGTAGGAGACTAAGTACATCACTAGAATTACTGATGGTAACTATCACAGTGCATGTGTTTATTGCCCTCTTTGCTCTTCCTCCCCCTCCCATACGACGATCAAAGTAGTGAAGAGAAGGCAGTATTGTTGCTTTTTGCCATTGAGTGTGGATCAGTTGCACTTCTTCACTTCTCCGTTAGTGATCTCATGCAGTAGACTGTGCTATGCGTCACTGTTGGATTCCTCTTTGTCCTCCTAATGAAGAAACGTCAACCTGCGTATCAGTTACCAGTAAAGCGTAGACATACTCTAGATATAAGAAGGAGCTGAAGTGCACATCTACTGTTTGGGTCACGTTAAGCACGGCACCCAGACTGTGTTGGCATCTGAGAACAATAAGACTGATTTGTGACTTTGAATTGCTTTACTAAAAGCCAGAGGACAACTGAAAAGATAAAAAGTTTTAGTTGCGAGAAAATGTTGAATGTTCACCTCTAAAATTTGGTCTTGTCTTTTTGAATGTATGCTTTTAAGTACTAAATAATTAAGCATTTGCAGATTTAATTTAACAGTAAAAAAAAAAAAAAACAGCAACATAGTTGATAGCTGTAAAGCCCTCGCCCTGACGCATCGTGTAATGTTTAAATCTGTAGTGAACCACATTAAACCGTCTGCCCCGGCTGTACGCTCAACCCCGCAACTGCTCTCCTGTTGGTAGTGAGGCTGTGCTGGCAACGTGTTTTATGTGGGGTGAGATTGTTGTTTATTCCGGTTAGGTGGCCCGAGCCGTCCTGGATATATAGCGGAGCTGGGCCGAGTGACTCTCTGGCTCTTTCATCACCGCAGTACATTGTAAAGTTGAGCCTCTGCCAAGTGTAATGCAGACTCGTCTATTTGGCTGGAAGCGGCAGCTCCCGTCCGACGCCTGCCTTTTTAAATTTCTTTTTTTATTTTATTTATACATCTCTCGAGCTGAGGTTCGTAAGTCATGTGTGTTCAGATTTGCAGCCCTCACATGAGGACCGTCTGTGTGCCAAGTGCACATTTTTATTTAATCCCGCTGTCTAAATCAGGCTTTTAAAGGATTTCCTTCAGTGCTGCATCAGTCATGTGATCCCATGTGATGTCTGTTTTTTGTTTTTTTTTAACCTGGTTTCATACATATATTTTGAGGAAGTAAGAGGGGGGGTTCATACGAGCTCCTGCTTATTCACTTCCTTTTTGTTCATCTCATTCAGCTTTTACTTGACGAGTATTTACGACCACTCAATCTTCGAAGCCTTCAGCAAAGTGGTGCAGAAGCTCATCCCACAGCTCCCCACTCTGGAGAACCTCCTAAATATCTTCATTTCTGTAAGTAGCTGTCAACTTCTTCTTCTTCTTTTTTTTTGGAGGGGGGGGTGGGTAGTTTTGTCATGCACTGCATGATTTACGTGTGACAGTGTTTATGACGTGAGTCACTCTCGGCTCTGAAGCCACAATATTGTAAGCAGTTCCTCCAATTCCCCTTCAGGCCTCTCGGGACAAGTCTGTCTCCGGCCGTGACACTGATTGGTCAAAACATAACTCAGCGTTATTGCCGGGCTGTCATTGTTGTAAACGGTAATGGTTGCAACAGGCTGACGGGATTGTCGGAAAGCCGCGGTAGGATAGAAACTGGTCATAAAAATCCCACATCAGATTTTACTGGGGTAGTAATCAAGCAATGGAAACAATCTACTACAAAGGAGCTCATCACATTGAGGGATGGTCATATAAACACCCAGTATTTTCTTTAAAGAGATCCTTCAGATTGATTTGTCTTATCGGCTGAAAAACGTCTGTTTTCACACCGGATTGATTCAAATTGCCTTTTTAAACCAAAAGCTGCGATTGAAGACATGAAAGAGAGTTGGACTACCAGCAAAAGAGGTACTCATTGTCGTTTGATATCTTATCTCAAGGCAGTTCCGCATCATTTTTGCTCAGTTTTAACAATCCGCTCACTACTTGGTCGTTGGCCTTTGTCTGTGGCTGCTGCTGCCCCTGCCGTTCATGCAGCTGCCGATCAGTCCGGGAGCTGACGCCGCTTCCCCCGAGGAAACATGTTCACACTAAACCGAGCAAGGTTACGATTAGAGGGTTGCAAGATCAGTGTGAAAACAGCTTGAGTCATGAGTTCATTGTTACCTAAAAGAAATTTGGTGTTGAGGTTGCAGTTTGTTAAGAAGCTGTAGGAGGGGGTGTTCCTGACTGTGTTTTGCAGGAACCTGTTGCTCTCTTCAATTTAAAAAAAAAGAAATAAGACAACAAGTGTGAAAAATAATTCCTATTAAAGCAGTTTTTCTTTTAATTTTCCAAATTCTGTTCACCCCAATATACAATAACTCTAGATTTTAAATGGAATTGCCTTTTTTGATAGTGCGGACACCTTTTAATACTCGTTTCGCCTTTTGTCGCTTCTCTACTTCTTTGTCTCCGACAGAATTCAGGGATCGAGAAAGCTTTTCTGTTTGATGTGGTCAGTAAGATCTACATCGCCACAGACAGCTCTCCTGTCGACATGCAGTCCTATGAACTGTGCTGCGACATGATCGACGTGGTTATCGACGTCTCCTGCATATACGGGTGAGAAGGGCTTTCTTTACTTTGCCTGTTAGTACTTTGGTAATGTACCCGAGAGGTCAGATCAGTAATGAGAGTGCTCTCCTGTAAGGCCTTATCGCTTTGAGTTCCTCACCCGGCGTTGTCCGAGTCTCACACTCAATGAAGCCCAAATTAATTTATGCATAATTAATGTCCTCATTGACGAGCTGCAATTTATTTCACCCGAACGTTTTTTCCCGTGTTGCGCTGTGACCCACCAGTCTGAGGGAGGATGGCAGCGGCAGCGCCTATGACAAGGAGTCCATGGCCATCATCAAGCTCAACAACACCACTGTGCTCTACCTGAAAGAGGTCACCAAGTTCCTGGCCCTTGTCTGCATCCTGCGAGAGGAAAGCTTCGAGCGCAAAGGTAAGCCGTCACAGAAATCTGTCATCCTCCTCGGCTCCCTCGGCCTAATTTGGCCAAAGGCGACGAGTCGGGCGTGTTCGTATTCTCCATCGTGTTGTTTTAGGTTTGCAACAAGTGTGTGTCTGCACGTGTACGCCGTCTGTTCAGTCGAGACGAGAACACTGCGCCTGAAGTAATTATGTAGCAAGTCGTTACAGTATAGAGTTGAGGAGACTGAAAATGTAACATTCAAGCTGAAACACACAAGATGTGTGGAAAACGTATCACATGAATCTTCCTGGAAAAACTTATAATTATCATGTTTGGGGGGTTTTTTTGTTTGTTTTTACTCCCAAATGAAAAATAAATAAGTGTACAGATTCACTGTGCTGGAGGAAATGTAGAGTAGTGGACGCTGACTACACACACGCACATTCTGGAAATGCCACAAAATACAGATGATTTTTAATAAAAAATCAGAATCCACAGCATACTGGGGTACTTTAGATCCATTACAGAGCCTGTTGGAGCTCAGGATAAGTACTTGATCACTTGATCAGCCAATAAAAACGGTGTTGCCGACAAATGCTGTGAAGCGGACCGTCCTTGTCTGGGACAGTGAATCAGGTTTGTTGACAAAATTCACATTGTGGAAAAACTGCAAAGAAAGCTACAACAAATACAGTTGGGAGAAAAGTGGGGGGAAAATGATGTTGTTACCGACCGAACAATCAAAATTTAAATAACTGCTGAACTGTTTTCCTGAGAGTAGTACACGTTATGCAACAGGGAGACCTGAGCTCGGAGATCAATGATACAGCAGTGAAAGCTACTTTATTACCAGCGGAGTAACATCAGAATCAAAGTCACACTGAGCTGTCGAATTTCTGGAAATATGCAGCTTGAACGCTGAGAAATAGCACAATCTGAGGACCTTGCACTTGTATTTCACACAGTTGTTATCAATAGCTTTAAGTTGAGATAGCAGTTGGTTGTCTATAACATGTAAGCTTGTTCAGATTCTGTTGTAATTGACACATTTAATGAAATTGACTAAAACCTCTTGGCATCAGAACAAATACCCAAAATTACTCCTTCAAGGTTATTATGTTGGTGCCTCAAAGTGTTTGTGGCTCTTAAAGTCTTTTAGTGAACTCCTGCACTCAGGGTTTACTTGGTTCTGCAAATAGCAGTATCTCACAGATATATATTTTTGGTTTTCTAGGATTAATAGACTACAACTTCCACTGTTTCCGGAAGGCCATCCATGAAGTATTTGAGGTGGGCGTTTCTACCCAGCGTCCCACGGGCTCGCAGGCGGTGGGCTCGCCCTGCAACAAGGCCGTCGCACTCAACGGCACGCCGCGCAACACCGTCTAGACACTGATGCAACACACACAAACTAAAAAGACGCAAAGCGAGGGGGGAAGAGGAGGAGGAGGAGGAGGAGAGGAAAGATGGAGAGGAGCCGGGGAGCCCGTCGAGGAGAGACTGAACTTAAAACTGGGGCTCGCCGGCACACCAGTCACAATCCCTTTGCTCCCCTACACCGAAAGCAGCGAGAGACTTCCTGGAGCCCAGAGTGTGGAAGCACTGGAGCACTGGAAGGGAAATTCATGCATCTGGATCAGGTGAATGCAAAACCACTGTGGAAAAGCCAAGGAAGAAAAGAAAAAAAGAAAAAAAAGTTCAGGATCTTTCTTTGGACTTCACAGTGACACAGGCTGTGACGTTTTAGCTGCTGGTTCCTCCGTGTGAACAGTGCGAGGAGGAGAAACGACCCCCCATTAACGACCTCCGGATTTGGGCAAGCTGTGACGGCAGTTTGCCGGATTGTGTCTGGTGACGGCTCCGCCTTCCCGACCGCTCCTGTGCTGACCAACAGGGTGGATGTGAAGCGCTCAGTCTCACAGCCACACATGTTCAGAGATGGCCTTACTGGAGATGAAGCTTGACCTGCGGCGGCAAGCTCTCGTCTCACCACCACTCACCTCACCCTACCTGAATGCTGCCCAAAACTGGCTTCTTGGATTCACCGGCGAAAGGAAATCCATGGTTTTATGAGCAGAGTGAAAAGGGATCGTGCTGTCATCTGAATTGTGTGTATGTAGGTATCTACGTATGTGTGCGCGTGTGCGTGTATGAATGTGCGTGAAAGGTTTCGTTTGGATCCCAAACTGGGCTTCGTGTACCTACTAAGACTGGGACCTCTTGTATAAACGTGTAAGTCCTTCTTCAGCTTAGCGTAATTAAAACTCCTCTCGGTGGAAGTGGTTTTTCTGTTTTGTGCTCCGAAGAAAAATCAAACTTCCGACGGGCTTCGTAATAGTGCAGACACGATCATTTGCAAACGCACTGCCAAATGCATCAAACGGATGGGAGCCTGTTGAAACACGATTCAAAGTGAGGACGCCTGGTCGAGATGTGGGAGGAATGAAGGATCCAGACCGCCTTGTCGTAAAATTGTAAGATCATCACACTTACAGCTGGGAGCAGACTTGCATGTACCCACACCTTCAGTTTCAGCTCCGGCATAACATAACAGACCAATTATTATAATTTTTTTTAACATTCATTTTGGCGCCAATCTACAGATCTCACACAAAGTTCCCATTTTCCAGCATGCATACATTGGTGTGTCGTTAACCTGTAGCATTCACAGCTGTTAACACTGCTTATTGTATTCACATGTAACATTGGAATTACCTGAGAAAATTGTAAGAGACCAAAACTCATTCTTCTTCTCACCATGACAGAGACACAAAAGGGTATTCAGGTCTGTATATTTTCTGTTTGTTCATGTCGGGTTTTGAGATCTGGACCACTAGATAACTTTGCTCTGTGACCCCCGCCTCTTGAAACAGGTTCCAGATGTGGTCACCGAAAAACAAGAAAATAAGTCACCGTTTAATATGTTGCACATCAGAACCGTGATGAATGATTGACTTCATGTATTGTGATGCTGTACTGTGTGAAATAAACAAAACTTTACGTTTTGTCTTTGTCACTGCCACATCACTTGAAGGCTTCGGAGGGACCGGATCAGCCGATTAGATTTATCATGCAACAGTTTCAGAGAAAAACAAACCAAGCTCCAGGTTAGTGTCGATGGAAGAGATGACCTACGCGTGCTCCTCTCTCGATGCCAAACTACAAGTTGACACAAGATGGTGCTGCAGGACTACTCGACTGATAATCCCTGCTCTTCTCCGAGCCAAACGCTGTTATCCTTGTTAAACATATAGAAAGCGTGCAGCCATTGCTCATCCAGTGTAGTGAATTATACAGCCCGACAAAGGATGATCATGAATGTCAGCAGCATCTGTTACTGCTTCTGTTACTGGCCCAGCATTATGAGCGTGACAATAGAATAAATTGGATTATTCACTGTTGATGAAACATAGGGTTTAATGCACATCAAATTTACAATCATGTCTATCAAATTCCCAATATTAACCTCGTTTAACCTTTGATAATTTGCTTTAAATCTTTTTTTTCTAAGCCATTGTTAATTGCCTTTTTGACTTGGCTGTTGTTCAGACGGTATTGTAATGAGTAAGAAGAAGGAGTAGGGGGGGAGTAAAATACCCCCTCACTGGTTTAGTGCATATAAAAACAACTCGGTGAATAGCTTCGCCATGCAAGTTATTCACCAGTTAAGTTAAATAAGCCTCACAGCTACTGTCACGACCCATTATGTGGGGAGTAGGCGAGACAGCTAAACACCACTTCCACACAATTTAGATGCAATAAAACACTGACAGCTTTTTTATCCACTTCATTAAGCCAGTAATTTCTTATAAAAATCTCCCGCATTAATCCTGCCGATGGTTTCCCTGCGGTTCCTTAAGCTCTCCTCCAACCTTAGCCGCCTTGCTTTGATGCTTACTCAAATAGGCGCTAATTTGAGATAAATTATGCATCCGCATGTAGCCTACCCATGCCAAGGAATATAAAGTGTGACACTCTGAAAGATGGCGAATTAAAGCAAAGTGTGATATCGTGACGGGCTAATGGCAGATAGGTTGGGCCTGTCAACCTGATGGTTTGTTGATCTGCAAGTCACTTCATATTCAGAGTCGAGGAGAGGTCATGTTTATGATGTTTTGAAGGTCGCTCGGACTCGGCCAAGAGTTGTTTTTTTTTTTTACCAGACCTCAGGGTGAATGCAGAACACTTCCACGAAGTCACTCAAAAAGTGCAAACTGGAGTGTATTGAAGTACTGTACTGATCATATTCCCTTCAACACCTCGAATAGAAGACAAAATAATCATAAAAAAAAAGACAAGTGTGGCAACAGAGGAAATTCAGGAGCAGATGTATAAATAAGTAACTCCAAGACGTTGGAATTAATATCACCAGCTTTTTTTTTCTTTTTTTAAATACACAAGTATAGCCTAAAATAAAAAGGTGGTGAATTCTCTGTGCGCTGACGTGAAGCATACAGAGAGAACAAAAATAGTCACAAATAAAGTGAGGCGCCAACAAAATGTGAATACAGAAATGGCACTTGGGGGAACAAAATTGTCTGGTGGTTAATGTGTCTTGTGCCTGCAGACAGCAGCGTTAGCAGCTTAAAAAGCAGTTATTGCACTTGTTCGGGAGCAGAAAAACAAAGCGTGCCGAGTGTGTGTGTGTCTGTGTGTTGCGATGGAAGTGAGCGGAGAAAATGCTGACAGCTGTCAAAATTAGCTGCAGATAAATGATGCCTTTATCTTTGTTGTGCGTATAGGATCATCCTATTAGTGCCTTGGGAAAACGATATCATAAAAACACTTCTGTATTCTACATTGGATTCAAAGTGCCTTTAAAAAGAAAAGATGGATTAAAAGAAACCTCCTAATCAAGAAAGTGGTTGGGGAAAAAAAATAAAAAATCTGAGCATTAACTTAAAAGAGTGCAGGTGGATCATCTGAAGTCCACTCGTCGACACAGTGACTGAACACCATCTGTAGATGGGGCTGTTGTCTGCGGCTTCACCCTCTGCCTGTCACTCTCCTGCCCATCTTTCTGCTTCACAGTGCAGGCAACATGGAGATCAACATCTAACGCAGAGTCCCAGAGACCAGGGACACTGTGGAGAAGTTGTGGAAGCAGCAGAGTGAGAGCTTGCGTGATGTACAACTCCAATTTGGAGGCTGGAGCTGCTGCTGAAATTGCCTTGCTTTATCAATGGCAGCATCCCCCCCCCCCACCCCCCCACCTCCACCCACCAAACCCCCCTGCTCTTAATAAAGAAGCTTCAACCAATAATGAAACAAAGCCAGTCCAACATACTTTTGCTCTGTGATGTCACTTTCACTTCCGCACGCCTGTCTGCCCTTCATCTCAGATCTCTCGGCGTCATTACAACAATGATATTGCCATTACGTTGTTAATAAACCCCCAGTCAGCGGGGAGGGAGCTATCTCCCATCTTTACATTTTATTAGCTGTGCTTATGAGAGACGAGAGGACAATGATCTGACTAAGTGAGACGTCTCAGATAGGTGACAGATGCGACACATTTGTTATACCGAGAGACAGTGGCGCTCCAGTGTGAGAGCGTGTGCGGTTTGTGGAGTGCAGACGAGGCAAGTCGGTAAAAACTGACAGGTTTGTGTCGTATTGATGTCAGTACTTCTTTACCTGTGGTCAAAGCTGGATTTACTGCTCAGGAAGGGTTGGTTTGGGATTCTGTGCCACAGTATTCACAAGGTACAAAACACACAGATATCTTTTAATATAGCCTTTGGTACTGATACAACTTCTTATAATTGTTGAAAGTGAGTAGTTATAGCCATCAGAAAGACTCAAGCAGTCAGGTCCATACATTGGGGGGGGGGTTACACTGTCTTGCTCAAGGATACTTGACAGGGGGTAGATGAGGAATGGAACCTGCAGTATTCTGATTGAGAGACGAGCACTCCACCAACTGAGCCACAGTCTGTATACAAATTTCACCTGAGAGAGTCGAGGGAAAAACTGCTATTTTCTAACATTTCATAAAGCAAATAATCAGCTGGATGACAAAACAGAAAGAAAACAAGGACATTAATTGATTGTGATGGCTATGTTTGCCGGAGTCCTTCAGTTTGTTTATTCTCCTGTTGGAAAATGCACAAGCAAAAACAAAAAAAAAACCCCACAGACTTTCATTGGGGACAATTCTGTTTCAAAGGGGATTCCACATGACACTTTCTCAGGAAATCCCTTAATTTTCGATGAAGAAAACATCTTCTAATACACAAAGACACAACTGCCAGACGCATCTCTCCAGCTAATAAAACTGCACCACTACTCATCTGCAGCAACAGGAGGAGATGTTACAGGGGGACGGTGGAGGGGAGGTAGGATAACGAAAGTGGGAGTCAGAGGAAAGGGACAGGCGTCTCCTGTATTTTCTGGTCAGGCAGTAGAGCGTGGAGCGAAAGGGGCCAGCAGGCCAGCAGCCAGCTAATGGGGACCAGCAGTGAGCAGGGGCCGGGGACAGCGCTGACAAAAGGAGCAGTGACAGATGCCATTATCTCAGCCTCATGCAGATACAATGGAGCTGGACAACACAGGGCCTGATACTGGCAGACGTGTGGGTGTGTGTGTGTGTGTGTGTGCATGTGTGTGTGTGTGTGTGTACACTGTGAGGTTAATGGAACACGATAGAGGAGAAGTGGATTATCGTGGAGACTACAATTTCTTGGTTACACTCTGAGCTCCATTGCCCTTGTGTGTGTGTGTGTGTGTGTGTGTGTGTGTGTCTGCGTGCACGCGCTCGTATGCAATTCACATGTGTATTTGAGTATAGCCTACATGACCTCGCCTTGTTACAGGAAGACAGCCGGATCAGTCACCCATCACTTGCTTAGAATTCATGGGCGTCGTGAAAAGCACATCACATTTGGTTCAAAATTTTCACTGGCTGATACTCCTTGGACTCGAATTATGCAGCGTTCAATTCAACCAAGGATGTTCTGGTCATTTGGACAACCAAAAACGTGTCGGGGTGGGGGTGGGGTGGGGTGGTATGGCAATGCTTTTAGCAGGATTGGCAATGGTAGAGAAGGGCTGTTAAGCAGCCGTTTTTGGAAGGGATAAGAAATGTGAGCTTTAGCCAGTGTAGTGCGGTGACATGGGACAGCGTTATTGACTGTGGCGGTGCACGCTGACAGTGGATTGTCAGCCCCTGCAGTCATTTGCCAGACTGAGCAAATGCTTGGATCAGAGCTTAGAGAGCAAAGAGGAAGAAAGTGAAAAAGAGAGGGATGACATGAAAAGTAAATAAGAGAGAGCGATAGAGAGCGGCACACAAATGTGTGTGCGCGCACGCGCGCGCGCGCGCACACACACACACACACACACACACACACACACACACACACACACACACACACACACAGAGTAGTGGACGCCCTGCTGAGTGTCTGACACTGATGCTGCCAGACTAATCATGGCACTCTCTCTCTCTCTCCCTCTCTCTCTCTCTCCCTCTCTCTCTCTCTCTCTCTCTCTCTCTCTCTCTCTCTCTCTCTCTCTCTCTCTCTCTCTCCCTCTCTCTCCCACTTGCTCATTATTGTTAGAGAAGGAAACCAGACAGTAGTGACGTAGCGGTGACGTTTTGTCCTGCTGTTGTACCCGTGTTTGGTTTGAATTTGGTGTCAAAATCTATTTGTTGTTTTTTATAAACTATGTGAAACCAGTGAGCGACCTGCTAAAAGATCTTTGCACGACTCAACCAGGAGTATCACTGTCTTTTTGTTTTAGTGGTCTCATAAACCTTGCCTCTTTATTGTCTCATCAATAATAAAATCACTTTTAAATACCCTCATAAAGTTTCTGTTTGTTTGTTTGAATCAATATAGCCTAAAATAATCAGATGAGTGATTTAAAAAAAGTATTACCACAATAACAGTTTAGTGTTATTCTGCTAGTACAGTATATTTGCCAAACTCTGCTTTGTTTTGCATTACAAGTTTTAACCACAAGATGGTGTATTGGGTTTCCTTAAAAAAAAGCTGTGAGAACATCATGTAAAAGAAAAATGGCTGAAAGCCTTGAAGACAACACAATGATTTTCCCGACATCATAAACAGATTTACACTGTTTACCAGATGTGGTTGGACCAGTGGCAGGATTTTGTTTTCCTCGTTAAGCCTCAGAAAAGCTACTATCCCGTTTCAAGTGTTCCTAATTTAACAAGGCATCAGGCAAAGTCTGATTCTGAATAAAGTTTCAAATTCAACTCGATAAATTAAGTAAAAAAAAAAAAAAGGGGGCCATGTGGAGTAGCCTTGTTGCCAAACAGGAGGAGAAATGACCTTCACGGAGATCACATGGTGTCCCAGTGGTTAAGTGGGTTCTTTCCAGGTTTTCCAGGCTCTCTCCCACAATATAAACAACACTGGTTAAATGGTTAAATGACCAATCTAAGTTGGCTGAAGAACATCTGTCGATATCTAACTGTCCAATGACTGGAAGGTCTCCAGCCTCTGAAATTCTAATGTGGATGATTGGTGCAGAATAGATATTTGAGTGACTGGAAGCAAGAAACAATGACGATACCATATTTAGAAAAACACCATTAATGCATTGATGTAACTGTATGAAGTCTCAAAGCATTTTCTCACTTGAGCATGAATTTATAAAACTAAGGTCTGACATCTATCTATCAAAAGACTCACTAATAGAACATTTATTAGTTTGTGAGATGCATGGACTTCATTTTGAGAAACAAATGTATCCGGTGTACTAATACTACTTTAACTCATCCAAATGATGTTTTGTGAATTCTAACATAACAAATTAATTGTTGTGACGATCCAGGTCAGAGGTTTCTTTGTCTTTTAGTGTTTCTTTTGGTTGTTTTTTTAAATTCTTTAGTCAGAACAACATCCATCAACTAAAGTTGCAGCATCTTGTTTCACAGTCAACATGATTAGCAGCAACTTGCTTCTGTGTTTGCACTAGTTTTCTGTAGCATGACCTATTTTGGTTTAGGGGATGCACAAAACCCCACTGTGCAAGCACCAGCCTCCTCCCAGAACTTTTTAAATCGAGTCCACGTCGTGAGCTGCACAACTCATTCCTTAATACATTTTATTTGTCACTTGTATGATTTCAAACGATTCACATTTCTTTACTTTTATTTATTTATTTACTTATTTTTGGACCAATTAGCAAATAAGGCGCTTTCAAGTAAATCATTAAGTGGTGTCAATGGGGGGAAAAGCTTTAAGTTGATGAACTGCTTCTTTGTGTTTGTCCCCGGCCCCGTCTGCCCCAAGACAAACAAACAAAACAAAATGTTGGTATTAGGCAGCACAAGAGAATCCAAGACAGAATCAAAGTGTGTGCTGTCTAAAACGTCTCTGATTTCTGAACCGAAAATCCCCCCAAATTTGTATTTTGTGTGGATGTTAGAGGCACCATCTGCAGGTCACACAAATATTAATACAGTATTTTAGACGAGAGCGTGACAATGCAGAAGACAACTAAATATACGCATACAAATGGATTTTAAGATCATTTGACAGCAAATGTATAAGTACATAGCAAATGCACTTCACTTATAAAGAGCATTTGTAACAACCGCTAACGTATTAATGGCCAATACAGTAATACTTGCAAATAATGCAGCTGTGTTGGCCTTTTTGGAATGTAACAAAGCCTTTTGCTTAATAATAGCCAATTATATAAGAAAATATTTGTCCTTTATCGTATAGAATTCAGAGTTCAGAATTCTGAATTTTGACAATAATGGAATAGGTTGGAGTCGCATTAAAGAAATCTGTATATGTAAATAATGCAGCTTTTCTTTTTTTATGTGTGTTGAGTTTGCTTATTAAAAATTAGGAGATAGTGTATTCATTCATTGAGAAGACCTGCTCTGAAACACTCCTGGAATAACTGTTGGAGACAACCTTTGTGTTTTATTCCATTATTGGCAAGTTGGGCACACATGCAGGCACGCTTAAAGTTTATTAAGTTCAGGGGCAACTATCTTGGTAATTTAGACAGAGATTTGCATAAATTGCATTTGCTTGTGGTTGCAAGATGGAAAGAAACTATGAGTGTCGTCTGCAACCTGATGCACCTGTAATTTTCAATGTTCATATATTTGATTTTGCTCACTTCACATTGTGACATTGACGAAAATAATCTTTACAAACAGATCAAGTTATAATTAAATCATTAGTATTTGTATTTTTATAATATTTCTAATAGCAACACAAATCATGCCTGATTGTAAGAATCAGAGAAGCAACAGTGGAGCAACATTAATATCATGATTTTAGGTCCAGGTGACTGTCGCACTGAGAAATTTGAAAGAAACTATCACTAACTTAATAAAAGTACCAGGGTGGGACGACAAGTCGAAGTGAGATGGAAAAGCCTTCTAAAACTTTTGGACTGCTCACAGGTACCAGACACGAGTTCTAAAATGAAATAAGGGTTCATCTTTGTGAACATGAGGAGTTGTGAGGACCTGGGAGGAGGCAGATGATCACAGTGGCCAGGTGTCAATCATCAGGAGGCGGCTGATAGATAGATAGATAGATAGATAGATAGATAGATAAATAGATAAATAGATAAATACTTTAATGATCTCCAAGAGAAATTCACAGTTCCAGCAGCAGCAATATTGATATATATGATAGAGATGGAGTGACAGGTCGGAGGACTGGGATGCTATACATGCACACTCGGGCCAGGATGCTCACTTGTTCCCTCATGAAAAAACAAAAAGAAAGAAAAGAAAAACTTTGGGGAAACTTCGGTGTAATTTCCGACTTCCCTTCCCTTTCCTACTTCTTCTCTTCTCTGCTTTCTTTCCTCGCTACCTCTCAATCTGGAAGTCATGCTAATGACCCTGCTGTCTGCCCCGCCACTTTCTTCTGACACAACTTATCTGCACCGAACAGGAGCATGGGTATTTTTAAACTCTCCTGGACACACACACACACACACACACACACACACACACACACACACACACACACACACACACACACACACACACACACACACACACACAGAGACACACACACACGTACACTTGCATGCATACATACACTCTGTAAGTATTCAGCAGACTCGCTGGGAACCTGTGCCAAGGTCCAGATTGAAAATGTGATGTGTGCTAATGCATTCAGAACAGAGGTGAGGCTGGTCCTTTCCTTTTCTGTAAGCCAACAGTGGGAACACCAGCCCCAATGCGGTAAGCTCGGAAGGCGAGCGCATTACAGTGGCTGAGTAATGAGAACCATGGAGCTCCAAGTCATTCCCACATTCACACACACACACACACACACACACACACAGTGTGGGAGAGTGTGTGAAGCGGTGTACGACTCCAGCAGAGTACTAGCAGTGCTCTGCTCTCCTGATGGTGATGCTGTGTGAAGTGCAGAGTTGTTCGACACAGACTCCAGCTGCTGCTGCCCTGTATTCAAATGGCGCCACAAGACATCGGCACGCTGTCTCTTTTTTCTTATTAGACTCAGCCCCTCACTCTTTTTGTCTCTCATTTCACCACCTGTAAACATTTCAACGTGCACTGTAAAAACCTGATGAGCCAGTACAAGTTAAAACACTTTGGGAAAACATTTTTCTAATTTGTACAACTGAGCTATACTTGACACGTTTCTGTCATTTCAGTTATGACTTCATTCTTAGTTTATACATTTAATTTAAATGGCTTTTGGCCATGAAAAGGGGCATCTGGGCTTAATTTATTATGCTTTGAAAAATTTCCCAACCATCTGACTTTTACTTGTGAGATGCCACACATGATGCAAAGGCACAGTGTAATGGAGAGTACAAGTCCCCTGTACGACAGTGTTTCTGTGTGTGTGTCTGCTGTGTGACAGACCAAACCAAAGTGTAACAGAGAAGTGAGAAGAGACAGACTGCAGGTTTCAGTTTAATATTTCAGCAGCTCTCCTCTGTGTGAAAACACAGACAAGAGTAAATATGCTCATTTTTCGCTCTGTCATGCATGTCCTCTGTGCCATGCAAACTGCACACAATGACTTGGCCATTCATAAAGTTTAAACACTATGCAGCTGTTCGGGTCAGAAAAAAAATAACAAACTAACAAACTTAATTAATAATTTGTCTCATAAAAATGTTGGTCAAAAGAAATAGGAAACAAAGAACTTGTAGAGTTCAGTCAAAGTAAAGGTAAAAAGAGTACACATTTCCATGTCAGGAATTTGAACATTGGATGGAGTTATTAGATCCTTTAATTTTTATAAAACATTTTTTACAGAAAAAACCTTAAAGACAGCTCATTCGAAATAAGATAAATTAAATTATTAAAACATGTTTGCAGTGAAAGTGAAGTATGAGCCCACCCTGTCAATACTCCACCGCTTATCTTTGCTTGCCATTGTCTTTCTTTACAGTATGCAGATACGCACGCTGTCCATTATGGGCACAGGTAAACATGGTGCGTTCAAGCTATGAAAATCTGGAAAATTGCCGCTTGAGAAAGTGTTATAAAGTGTCAGTGCAAAATCCAAACAGTATCGCTCAGAAAGTTCCTGGTTGGAATCACATCAGACTTGATGAGGATTTCCCACTTGGAGTTTCTGTTTGACGGCTACAGTTACATTTTCCCTCACACCTGAGAAGGAACTTTTCCTCTTTCCAGTCATTCCTGAACGCACCATCACAAACTCACCTGACTCGCGCGCACCTCATTATCGCGTCCGGTCCCTACCATATTGGGCCGGGGAAACTTTCACGTCACTTCAGGCAAAAGAGGTGCGTGAACGGATATATAGGGGCCATGCGACAGATTGTGCTCTCAGCAGGTGTCCAGCGCGTGTCCAGAAGACAAACACCTGTTCCTACTAAAACACTTTATCATGTATATAAACATTTATTTGAATGTTTTTTAAGTTTTTTATGGGGTGGCACATCAGCCACCACGTGCAGGTAAGATTTTTGTTGTTGTTTTTAATGTTTTTAATATGGTATTTAGTCCATCCGGTTTGAAAAGTTGATTAAGAAATATAACAAAGCAAAAACCCACCAGATTTTCTGAATTATTTATTGGACTTCAGATGTTGCATATTTGATTTTTCTGACTTTTTCTGAGCAAAAACGAGTAGATAAATATTTCAGCTGGTTTACAATGAAGCTGAAATATTGTGTATATTTCGACATGCAAATGAAATTATTATCAATTTGTTTGTGCTGCTGGATGATCTTGCAATAACATGTAATATATGACAATGTTTTCATGGCGCTGTGACTTTTGATAACACTTTTGAGTAATTATGGTGTTTTTGTGATTAGTACTTCCAAAATAACCTTGATCTTTCTCTTGTTTAATCCAATTTTAACCAGGCAAAGTGAGCATCTCCAGTTTCTACAAGCTCCAGTTCAGACGTTTTTTCGCCTTTATTTTTTTTCTTGCTTCAGTCTTCTGGCCTGTTGCTACCAGGTATGATATGATGTTGAGATAATTAAGTGAAAAGATAAGTGCATTGTTACACATGATTTGTTGCAATTTGGTATTTTATATACACAAAACCAATCAAACGTTTGGATACACTTTCTAATTCAATATTATTTCTTTATTTTCTTTACTATTTACATTGTAGAAATCTAAAATAGTTTTTCAGTTATTTCTTAAATTTTGTTTGTTTGTTACATAATTCCATTTTGGCTTATTCGTGGCTTTGATGCCTTTAGTGTGTATCTACAATGCAAATAGCCAAGAATATACATTTATTAATAAGGTATATAAAAACTAGTTTTGTATTACATTGACCAGGTGGCTACAAAAAAACTGCATGCCAGTTAAACATAATGATATGTCTGCTCCCTCTGTGTGTAAGCAAAGTAGAGGCGCTGTAAGCCAACTTCTTAACAATGTAGAGTAGTATTGAGAGCAAATTACCACCCTAATGTATTCTCTTTATCATAGTTATAGAATATGAAATGTGCATGAACAGTGTATGTAGCATGAGATAAGTTTGTTTAAAGCTTTAATAGTCGCAAGAACAATTGTGAAGAAACTGTGTGCATGCTTCAGGCAGCTGGTGTTGTTTGAAGGCTTTGATGGCAGAAAAGACACATTTCTGTCGGTAATTGAAACTATATGAAAACAAGGTCTAAGTCCACAACTTGGAAACTGGCAAGAAAGAAGATAAATCCAGAAAAATGCAACTTTTTTATGCTCCTGTGCAACTTGTAAAATTATTCTGAAGCAACTGGGCTTATAGATGCGGTTCTTTCCTGGCGTAGGCTTGGATCCATGTGAGATCACTGTATGAAAGTGGTGTGCTTGCTGATGCTGACTGTGAGCGTTCCAAATGACACCACAGTGACAGAATCGCTTGATAAATTTAACATCTGCAGTAGCATGGGCTCCAAAATAGATTACTTTTGATGACAACACTTGACGACAAGAGGAAACAAGAAATATGAAACCTGTAACGCCTGCACGCAGCGCCCTGTCCGTCTGTGGTTCAGCGCTGTTTTTATTTTGTAAGACAGTTGGCTCATCCAACTGAAGAATTCAGGGTCACCAGAACATACTAATGGAGAAAGCTTCTCGAACTCTCAGTTTCTCATCACAGAACCCATCAGCACAACACAGTGACTTTGTGTATTTTAGACCTTGCTGCAGCCCCTCTCTCTCTCTCTCTCTCTCTCGCTCTCTCTCTCTCCCTCTCCCTTCTTCCTTGTCTCTGTTGTGCAAGTTCTCCTGTACACACACACACACACACACACACACACACACACACACACACACACACACACACACACACACACACACACACACACACACCAACCGCAGCCTGCAGCTCCTGGGTGTTTTGCAGGTTGGATTCACACCGATGCTTTCTCTGACTGCACTATTGTTATTTAAATGTGGGAGGGCGATCAGCAGCAAGCATTAATGGCATTCTCAGCACTGCGGATGCAGCACGAGATGCGCACACACCTATACACACAAAAGTGTACACGCACAAACATCCATGCGTGCACATGCGACACACACTTTCACGCAAGCCTTGTGGATGCACCTTAAGGGTCATATGAATAACAAATACCTCTGCCATCTGCAATACCACCGAGTATTTTCAACCATTTCGGGCACATTAGTCAGCAGTCCTTTGACTTAGGTTCTCCACGCACTACTTGGTGTATTAGCAACGCTCTCCCCTGCTACCTTATACTGTGCTTAAGAGTGCAGTTTGAAGAGAAGTTTGTTGTCCAAGATCAAACTTTATGTCGCTGCTGATCTGACCTTGTCCTCCTGAGATTGATGGAGTGGGAGGTGCTTGACTCATTTGCCGCGGCGATGTTTTGTTCTGTCAAGGCCAATCTGAGCCAACTTGGAATACCTGTGGTGATGGTATCGTTTTAAACTGGTGAAGACCTCCCCCCACCTCCCCGACAAAACCAGAGCAAATGGGATTAGACAGGCACCCCTGGCCATTAACACTTGATCCTTACCTGATTCCTCTCTCCTGAGGTAACCGTGGCTGAAATAGTCGGATATGTTGCCCTTCAGTTACACATCAAATCTATTGGTAAAAGATGCTTTAACTGTACCATAGAGTAATAGGTTGTCCAAACCAATGTAATAATTTCATTACATTATTGGCAAGTTATTGCATTACTGGCCGTTATTCCATTCTTGGTTGTTAAAGTCCAAGCGCTCTACTGTGTGAACTGCAAATACAAAGAAGCTTTTTTTTTTCCATCATTGTGGAAACTAGCCCATTGTTTTGTGTTTTCTGACATTGTATTTGAAAAAAAGAAAACGCTTTTGCATGGAGCCATGTTGGGTCAAGCGTCTTAATTTTGTATGATTGTACAGTATAATGTTGTGTTGCTGTTCCTGGTTTCGGCAACACAAAACTCTTGCTGGAAAAAATTACTTTCACTCCAATGCGGTTAACAACATGATGCATTTTGGACTATTGTGGTAGTTTTTTTTAACGAAAAACTCACCAACAGCATATAAGTTCATAGGAAAGAGTCCCAGTTGTACACTTCAATTACAATAAACTGCAAGGTTACGGCACTAGTTAACGTCTGTCATATCCTGTGTTTGGTTCAACAACAGCAGTTTGTTTTGTTTTGCCTGCATTCAGACTGGAGTTGGATTTTAATCAAACCACGGCAGCATTTATTAGCAAGTTGCCTGGGACCTATTTTTCAAGTGAAATTGCTGCACTAATGCAGCCATCGTACCAAAGTCTGTTTGAACTGGAACTTGTGTGAACATAAACTATATAAAATATTTAGTTCTCTAAGTCCTGTCTTAAAAAGTGTGTAAAAAAATCAATTTCAGACAGCTGTTGAGACAAAATTTAAATTGTTATATCATAATATATATGGACTTACTGTGGTGAAAAGTTTTCAGCAGGTAAAATGACCAAGTTTTCATTTTATGAAGGCGTCAAAGCTTTTGTGTGTATCTCACAATTGCACACATCAATTAAGAGCTATTCCAAGGACCTGAATGTCATTATTTGGTTCATTCAGAGCTCTTCGATCTGTGCCGCGTTAATCAAATGAACTTCAATCGATCCTCACCAGAACGTGGATTTGGATGTGCTTATCAAACGTACTCGGTCTGCCTGTTTGCTGTGCACCAGGGTTGGGATGACAGCTTTCAAACTTCTAGATGTGAGCTCCACTGATGCAGCCAAGTGTACTTATGTTTTACCTCCAATGTGGAAACTGCTTTTGGAATCATAGCTTCCCTTCCTTGCTTAAATCGTTACTAGAAAACAGTTGTATCATTTAAGGAGTTGTTGTCTTTTCCAATCCAGATCAGATGATCTTGGAATAATTAATACTTAACACATTTTAGTAGACGAGAATATAATTTGACTCAAGTGGATCAAAAAACATGTTTGAATATTTCTCTTCAGTGAGATTTAGGCAGTCCCTTATTCTCACAGTTTAACATGAATTTTGCGCCTGATTTTTGTGTCATTAAATAAACGCTGCTAATTAGCTGCAACTGAGTTATCTCTCTTTAATCTGTTTTTTTTTTTTTCCACAAAACAAAGAGTCGGTAGTATTACGTAACACATACAGTGAACCAGACAGCATTTCCTATGAGCACCGGGTTGCTTAAGTCAGGTTTTGTTGGGAGACTTGTGTGGCACTGGTGTTCTTCATCAGCATCTGTGTTAAGATGCGAGGATTTTGTGTGTGTGTGTGTGTGTGTGTGTGTGTGTGTGTGTGTGTGTGTGTGTGTGTGTGTGTGTGTGTGTGTGTGTGTGTGTGCCTGCGTGCGTGTTTGTTGGGGTGCATACAAGAGTGCATTAGTGTGAGTCAGTGTGTGCGATGCAGAGTGTTGTCAGAAGTGATCCTATTTTCATTACTCACTGGCTCAAAGAAGGAGGTGAGGCCCTGGCTTGCTGCAGTGATAAATGCATTACCCCAATAAACCCCGTCTCCGCTGAGGTGCTGAATGCTGACACACACACACACACACACACACACACACACACACACACACACACACACACACACACACACACACACACACACACACACACACACACACACACACACACACACACACACACACACACACACACACACACACACACACACACACACACACACACACACACACACACAAGAAGAAGAAGGAGGTGACAGAGCGAGGGGGATGTATAGATAGACGGAGTAAAGAGACAATCAGATAGGAAAAGAAAGACAGTGACAGGTAAGAGGAGATGAGAAAGGGGGAGAAAGGATGGGGGAAAAAAACAGCAGAGATGGGAATACAGGCAAAAGTGAAAGGAAAAGTGACAGGTGCTGAGGAAAAGAGCACGCCAGGAAGGAGAGGAGACAGAGGAAAGGATGCAGACAGACGCTGGAGGAGGAGGAGGAGGAGGAGGTGGTGGTGGTCGGTGCAGCGGAACAGAAGGTTAGGGGTAGAGGGGTGCTAATGGCTGTATGCAGAGCAGAACTGTGGGGCATGCAGGGGCTTGCGGGGGCACAGGAGTCAGTGGATACGAAGGCGGATGGAAGGATGAATAGAGAACGGTATAGATGGAGCTATGGGAGAGAGGTGAAGGATCAGCATTGTCCAGCTGGCCTCCTCCTCGGCCCTCATTAGAGGAGCACAGGTCTGCAGCGAATAGTAATCTAATAGGAGATGAGGGGGAGGATGTATATTGTGTATGTCTTTAACCTGTTAATGTAGAGTTTCTCCCATTCATATGAATGATTAGTGGCTTTAGATGTCGTATAAATGACATAAGGCTTCTTTCTTGTCTTACACATAATGTAACACATGGATAGGAATTATACTTAAAATTAACTGCACTTTTATAAATCATCAGTTGATCTTTAGAAAGCACGAAGCTGGAGTGCTTGGACAGAAACAACAAGAGACTACAAAAAAGCGAATGGCTTGGATTTAAACCCAGAACCCATTGCTGTGAGGCGGTAGTACGAACCACTGCATCACTAATCTTGTGTGTTTAGACATGTTTGATCTGCCCTCAAATCTAAAACTTTGTTTTTGTTTAAAGGATGTTTTGGATGCGCAGCGTGAGTTCATAAAGATCGATCCAGTGGTGGTCCATGAAGGGACTCGGTGCATCTTAACTGAGTGTTTTAGTAATAGTGCAGGCCCCTGCTTGTATAAATCCATATGAAATGAGTTTTTGTAAGTGGGGGAAAATAATACCTCTGAAACATCATTGTGAATTTCCTTTTTATATATGTTTTGTAGTCTCGCGTGTGAACAAGTGGGCGTATGACAAGTGTATACTGTGTGCCGGAAAAATGCTTTTGTGGGCATATTATAAAATGAATGCATGTTAATGTGTGGTGATTGTTAATGCAAAGCACCCGAGTTTGTGTACGATGTGTCTGTGCATACATGGCAGGAGAATAATAAGCTCCTCCGTACATGTGTTTGTGCATGTGCTGTAACTCCTCACCATTGACTCTCGTGCTCCTTCTCCCTCTCTCCCACCCTCCCTCCCTCCGTCCCCTCCTGGCGTCCCACCTCTAATAATGAGGTGAGAGTGGGAGCGGATCAGAACCCTTAGCGGAGTGGACCGGCCCCTGCCCCCAGTCACAACTACACACGGGTCAGGCCTTCCTCATTAGTCGCCATCACAGTGACATTATAGGTGAAAGTGGCGGTGTGCAAATTGAAAACACCAAGTTCACTGAATCAAATCAGAACCTCGGTAAAGACCTGCTGAGCCCAAGCGTTTAAAGAAATGGATGGAGAAAAAAAAATTTTTCTGGTCTTTTTAACATGTTTTGGGGATATTTCAAAAAGTATATGAAAAGTTGGGCATTGTGTGTTGGGTAGGGGGTCAGATGGGGGGGAAAAAATTATAGTCTGAGAGGGGTGGAGGGCAGATTACAATTAAAAGGGAGCAGAGAGTCAAGGGGACTGACCTAGTGACGGGAGAGGGGGCAGTTCTGAGTGCACGTGCGCCACATAATGAAAGGTTGAACTTTTTGTAGCTGGGGTGGCATACCAAATCAACTTACCCCAGGAGTGTTGAGAGAGAAAGTGTGGGAGAACTGGGAGGAAGAGAGAGTAGACTGCAGCACGAGGAAGGGAGGGAGGAGAAATGGAAACATCGGGTGACCTGTATGAAAGAGGCAAAGGCGAAGGAGAGGCAGAGACTTTAACGAGGGACAAGGGAGGCAGAGAGGGACGGAGAGCTTGGGAGGGACCGAGCACTGCTGGCTGGCTTGGAGAATGAGCCGGAGAGGTGGAGGACGAGGCAGGAAAGGAGGGAGAGGCAGAGAGTGTGAGAGGCCCCAGCTATGTGGCTGCCACGGGGGCCTGAGTGACAGAAATTAATAATTAGTGACAATGATTGACAGCGCTCCCTCCATCTGCGGCTCTCCGCCGCCTCGCAACGCCTGCCTCCGCCAGCGACCGCGGGCACAATGAGCTCCAGAGGGATTGTGGGAGACGCACTTGATTGACAACTGCCTCCTGGAGAGACAAGGGGGGGGGGCTGGAGGGGTGGGCTGAGGCAGTGGAAAGAAAGGAACGAGTGAAAGAGAGGGAGGGGTGGCATATGAAAGGGGTGTGATGAAGGGGAGAGGTGGGTGACAGGGGGCAAAGGGGGACAGAAAAATCGAGGGGGGTGTGTGTGGAGGGAGGATGGTCAGAAATCCCCCCCCCCCCCCCCCCCCCCCTCAGAGATTGAAGAACGAATTGCTGCTATCAGCTTCTCTCAGTCTTCTCTTCCATTACCGTCCCCACTTTCTCCATCACACCTCTGGTTGCTCATCTCACCACCTCCACCAGCGCCTCACTACGCGCCACACCAGTGTATCGCACCATTATGCAAAAGTGACAAATTTACCACAGAAGGAAGGAAAAGGGATAAATAAAGAGGAGAAAATGAGATGGGGGGGTTGAGGCCTGGGGCTTCCGCTGTATGGGGGAATAGCCTGTAAATAGTCATCAGCAGGGAATTTGTCATTCTCTCCTCCCCTGTCCTGTCTCCCTTTTCCCTCTCTCTATCCCCCTGCCATCACTCCTGCTCGCCCTCCTCACTGTCTTTCTCTTTACTGTCAGCCGTGACACCGCTAAGTGTCTCCGGTTTGCTATACGTCTTTTACCGGTTGTGAAAGTGTGGCAATGAAACAGTGTGTGACGACGCACAAGCGGTACGACACGAAGTCACACGAATGTCATTTCTCTGTTTTGCTTTTACCTCGCTGTCATACCCCGCTTTTCTTTCTTGCTTTATATCCATTCCTTCCACAACTTTCTCACATTTCTTTCCTCTCCCTGCTCTGTTTTTTTTTCTCCTTTCTTATTTTTTTTTTGATCCCATTTTTCATCTCCTGCCCTCTGGTGCACTCCTCTCTTCATCCTTTTCCCTTCCATGCCAGGCCTATTTCAGCCTGCCATGACATGGCCTGAGCTAATGTGCTCCAGTACGGCTTAATCGCTGCACAGGTCTCCAAGGCTTACAGCTACACACTGTAACAAAGTACACTATTTACCTCAGGGCCACACAGAGAATAGGCTTGCACAGAACACAGCGATATCCAGTGGGAATCAGTTTCACATCACAACACATTATTGATTTTTTTTTCTCACCCCCCCCCCAAAAAAAAACCAGACATGTTTTTTATTGTTGCCTGAACCCGGTTTCCTATCTCTCTGTCCCTTACAGATGTGGGGAGGGAGCTCAGGATTAAGGTCATGCCCTAGAGGTAAACACTGCAATGTGTCTTATTTCTACACTAAAACTATCCATTTTGCCGGTTAATGCCCGTGTCTGTTTGCATTTCTTTCTTTAAATGTTTTTCACACAATGATGCACAGCTGCAGTGATTAATTTTGATCTTCATTCAATGTGCATATCATATTTTTGTGTAACTTTGAGAAAATGGTAACAAAAAGAAAGGCAAAAAGTTCTTAAAGTAAAAATTTTCGATGTACTTTTTTTTTTACATTCATCTATGGTCCACATGCAAGATAGGAATCTAGATTTAAAATAGAAAATTAGGTAGAAGATAGATTTTCAGTCTATCCATTCTGTATACTGCTTTATACAAGTGTCATTTGCCACTGGACTCTTATCTCATCTGACATTAGCCACGGGTGTCAAACATGTCGTCCGTGGGCTAAAACTAACTTGCAAAAGAGTGCGATCCAGAGTGCAGGAAAGTTAAAAACAAACAAACAAAAAAAAAAAACAATTGCAAAGAAATCACAACCTTAAAACTTTAAAAAGAAGAAAGTTGAGCATTTTCAGTTGAAAGGAAATATGGCATTGTGAGATTGTTGTGTTTTTTCATCAGGAAGCATAGTTTGGTAGAATATTGAAATTGCCCATCTCATTTGTTTGGTCAATTTAAGTATTTAAAAAGTTGTATCAGAAGGTTTTATTTTAAATTAAAATTTTCATCTTCTCATATATATTTGTTTTGTTTTGTTTTACAGACTTTATAGATTATCCTGCTGTCTTTTCACTGTCCTGACCCACTCTAGATCACGCTGGATTCTATATGACTCCTGAACTGAAATGACATTGATCTAAACCCTGTACAGCTAAACTCTACTGTTATGGGGGGATTTTCTGTTGATTTTGAGAAGATTGAATCTTAGTTTAATTCCTGCCTTATCCTTAAACTCTTTAGAAACAAATACAGTTAGATTCTAAAATAATAGCAACTCTGGTTTAATACATTTAAACTTATTAAGGAACCCTAATGCTGCTTTGTGCATGTCAAGCCCCCTCCTCACCGGGTCTTGGTCTGCTTCCAAACGAACTCTGTTTGGCAGGATACACCCTGGACAGGTCACCAGTCCATCACAGAACTAACACAAACAGACAGACAATCCCTCCCCCGCCACACACACACACACACACAAACACAAACACACCTGCAGGCAATTTAGAGGCACCAATTAACCCGACAAGCGTGTTTTTTAATCGCGCTGAAAAGGCCAGGATACCTGCCATACAGGCACAGAGGGATCATGCAAACTCTACGCAGGAAGATGCCAGGCTTCAGGCGAGCTTGTGTTTATCTTGCTGTGAAGTAACAGTGCAAACCACTATACCACTGTGCCATCACAGCATGGACCCAAAATATCTGCACAGTTCAAACACAGCAAGTGACGCGTGTCTGAACTGTTTTATCCCTGCAGGACAAATTCACTGTAGTTTAACAGACAATTTGATGCTCCTCTTTTTTTTTTTCCCCTCACTTTTTTTGAATAGTTTTTAAAGGGTTTAAATGGCACAATCATGTTACCACAGCTGTGTTTACTGCACCATGCAGCATATGTCTGAAATACACCCATTTGCTCATTTTTAACGTGAAGAATGAGAAATAATGTCTTCCTTTGATGCTTTAATTCAAATGATGAACATGCACATGTGTAAACATTGTTAATTTTAAAGCCTTCTTCATTTTCTGTTTGGTGCAACTATTCTTCTTGCTCTATACAAAGATGATTTGACTCCCATGCAACTGTTTTGGTCGACCTGGTGAAACATTTGTTGAATGCAAGTAAATGTCCTTGAAGCCCCCCCCCACACATAATTTTTCTTCTTCCTCTCCGTCCACGGCCCAGCTGAGGTCTGTAACTTTGATGCAACCCTTTACTACACACACACACACACACACACACACACACACACACACACACACACACACACACACCAGAAAGCACAGAACACGTGGAGTTGACAGCTGGTAACTGCAGGGCCCAGCAGGTGCAGTGTGTGTGTGTGTGTGTGTGTGTGTGTGTGTGTGTGTGTGTGTGTGTGTGTGTGTGTGTGTGTGTGTGTGTGTGTGTGTGTGTGTGTGTGTGTGTGTGTGTGTGTGTGTGTGTGTGTGTGTGTGTGTGTGTGTGTGTGTATGGCCCCAGAGGGCCCCTGACTCATGGCCAGAGAGGCAGTCAGAGGTGTGCGGCTGTTATGAGGGGGGGGGGGTTGGGTTGGCTGACTCGCCTGGAGTTGACTTCACTTCAGCTCCAGTGATTGATTGCAATCGGCCTGGACACGGGGCGATGTATTGCCTGTGGTCACTACCTTTGACTACCTTCATTACATCAATATCTGTCTCTCGGCCTCTGCCCCTCTTTTTTTATTTCTTGATTTCTTGATTTATTATTTGTGTGTTTTTGTGGCTTTTTACTGAACTTTGAAGAGTTCACTTTATTATGGTAATCTGCACAGGTTGAGGAACTTTATGAAAAGACTCTCTTTGTGATCCGTTTCATGCTTTTAAACATTACAGAGGTAACTCGACTTGAATGTCCTGCAGATGGGATGTTTGGAGGATTTAGAGAACACTGAAAACTCTTTCTTTCTCTCTGTCTCTCTCGCTCTCCCCCTCTCCCCGCACAACCTGCTTGTTCTTGGGTCAGTATTCGCATTGATGGCGCTTGCTCGCCAGCCTGCCTGCCTCTGGCCATGGTGCCATCTTGAAAGGCGCTGCGGCACACACACCTGGCCCGCCGGCTGCCTCTTTGGTCTGCCTCACCTTTTGTCAGCACCATGTTAATGAAGGCCCTGTCAGTGTCCACTGCTCGCACACCGGGGCGCCTTTTAATGAGTTCGCTATTTGATCACTATAGACACCCGGCATGAACCAGGCTCGGCTTTTTTTTCTTTTTTAAAGTCCCTCGATGATGCTACTTCGCTCTTGTGTGGCGCTAAAGGGGAGGGAGACAAGAAGGAGGGGGCTGGTCAGCTGATTAGGGCTAGTTTATAATAAAAAGGGGAGGGTGGGTGATTTTATATATATATATATATATATATATATATATATATATAAAGAGGGGTGTGGGGCGAAAGAAAAGAAAATTATTATTTTTATTCGCCCCCTCCCTCGGTGCCCAAGTGAGTCGCGGCTCTCTTTTCAGGGGTAGATGAAAGCAGCTGGGCGCAGGGCTTCCAACAAAAAGTGCCACGCGATCACAAACAAACCTTCAGATGAATCACATCAAAGGCGCTGCCCCAATTGTTAGCCCTCTCGTATCTGCAGAAAATTGGCTCATTAAGGGCAAAAAATGACATTGTTTACATTAGCCGGGGCCCTGATTAGTGCTAGCCATGTTTGTTGTGTTGCTCTGCTGTCCGCTTACCAACAGACCACTTCAGCCGCTCTGCACAATCGCTCCTTTGAAGGCTTTCTTTCCGTGGAAAAAAAACAAAACAACAAAAACACCCAGATAAGAAAGAGTGGGGACAACAACAACAAAAAGAAACGGGAAACAGAGTGGAAAAACACACACAAACGCACACAATTGCGGTTCCAAAGCCACACAAATGGACTTGATAGCTGGTCTTTTCTCTCTCTGCCTCTCCACTCTCCCCTGCTTATTGGCTTTTCTCTCTTTAGGACTAATTAGGTTGCTTGTGGAAATAAAAGTGATAGAAGAGGACAGTTGGGCCAATGATGAGTCTGTTTGTGCTGTAATTGCACTGATAAAGAGGGTAGTGTTGTTGGCGGCGAAGGGAGGTGGGGGGGTAAAAAAAAAAAAAAGAAAAAAAAAAAAGGAGCTTGACAATGAAAGGGCCTGGGGCGCTTCTTTGCGCCGTCGACGGCCTCGTGTTTGTGAAAAGAACACCTTTTGTGGGGCGGACCTTTTGTAAACTGGGATGATCTGCGGAAAGTGCCATGTGTTTTAGATGGGTGCTTGTGCGTGTGTGTTTGATCTCATAGATCTGAGCTGCAAGGGTCCTTCTACCTTCTCATCTCCCACTTGAACTCCTTTTTTGGCTCTATCCTGCTCTTTAAAAAAGAAACACAGACTATCTGTAGACTCATTAGATACTACAGCTGCAGATTAGATAAATTAGATAAATGTGCCTCTAATCATTTTTGCATGAACATTACATTTGTCACGCAACAAAGCAGATAGATCATGTTTGTAATGAACCAGACTGCTGGCTCCTGGCTTGTATGTCCTTTTAAATAGCAGTCTTGTATGACAATCACTGTCTCTTTCATGGGGGTGAATGATATTTTGTTTGAATGACATATATGTGATAATACTGAAAAAAAGTATCACAATATGTATTTTTCCCCCGATGCTGTCAAGTTGGGAACCATTCAGAGACCAGTCTTGATAAACCAAAAGAAATGTCACACCTTCATTTGGTTCAGTGGCGTTCTCATTCACTGATCTGGCCTGACCAAATCATCTGTAAAATGTCACGCAATTACAACAGCTGCTAGTTTGGGGGCGCTGTCACCTGACACAATCTCTAACCAGAGAGAAAGTAAAGAAAAACACGGCTCATAGATTGGTCCAGACCGAAACCCCAACCGCGAGAACGATCGCCTGTAAAGGAGCCACTTCCTTGCTACTCTGTGCACGAGCCATTTTCCAGGATAAAATAAATATAACAGGACTCCCGCTCTCTTTTCCACGTCTTTTTTTCAGATTCGCTGACCTAAAATGCGTTGCGCTTTATGTCATGCCCCCTCAACCCTCACCCTGCTTGCTCGAAAGTCCGTTTAGAAGAGGACCGAGACCGGTGTTTTGAAGGAGACCAGATTCCGCTTGAAAAATCCGGAACCAAGTTCGGGGTGTGTTCACATTTCCCCAAACGAAACGGACGTTCCCAGAAAGTCCGCAAAGAAAACTCTGCATCGCAACAAACAGGAGAGTGTGAATGCACCCTAAGTATTTCACGTGGATTTCTATTTCTCATGACTGTTCAGTTACACTGTGTTTCCTATACAGCTTTTTTGAAGTAATCTTTAAAAAGACTCAAAATATCATCGAACAGATTGTGTTTATTCATTAATTCATTTATTCATCGCTGTTCATTAAGAGGAGTGAAAATAACTCCAAGCTTGCATTTGCAGTGATCACAGTTTGAATAACACCAAAGAGTGAAGTTTTCGTTGAATGTTGAATAACATATTGCCAGTGGTTGATCAATAGACAATAAATTCACTTTTTGGTGACTTCAGATCTGAATGTAAAACCTTTCTTTCCATGTGTCTATTTCAAGTCATTAAGTTGGCTCATCATAACCAACACTAATTTTGCTGTGATCCACCATTGAGAGGGTTTTATCCCACAGCCCTGCTGTCCTGTTAATCAAATAAAAGTCTAACATGTCCCTTTGCAAAGATTTTTCATGAAATATCATTCCCATCGTTGCGACTCTTAAGACTTTCTGACAAACTTCTTCCAACAAGTTCAAGATGACATATTTAAAATTCAGGAGGGGACGTGTCATTTATCCCTGCCAGGTCTGGCAGAGAGTCGGAGAACAAGACAGTGCATGACAAAAAAATGATATGGGGAGGGGGGAAAAAAAAAAGTTGGGGAGTAAAACTTCAAGTTGCGGGTGAGCAGGTCAAGCGGCATCGCTAACGACAGCCAGCGACCCCGAGCTGGCCCCGCGTTACCCTTCACCTTCCTCTGCTCCCCAGGCCGCCTCACCTCTGCCCTGGGAGAGAAATGGAGTCTGCGATGGAAGAGGGGGAGGGATCGCAGGACGGATGGAGAGGACCTCCTCTTCAACATAATGATAACCGTTGAGATCTGGCCACTGTCTCCCACCGGCCCCTGGACACTCAGCCCCGCGGCCCCCAGGTCAGCTCAGCACATTATCCCTCCTCTCTCCTCCTGAACTCTATGACTCCACATTTACATACCCAGTGCTTTTTTTTTCCCTCCTTACTTTCACTCATTTTTTTTTTCTTATGGTTTGCTACGTTTCCTCAATTTTTTTCCGTCCTCTCACTACACCTCATTTTCTTTTCTGCTTCTTCCACAACTCCTCCCTTTCTCCTCTTTGTCTTTTGCATTTCATCTGTACAGTTCAGGTGCTGTGTATGTATGTGTATGTGTAATAATTACCATTTAGAATACTAGCAGCTCTCAGAGGGAGGGAGCCTAAGTTTGCCAACACTGAGGCATTGTGGGAGCTATTTGGTTTGTGTTTAGGTGCCCTTGGTGTGCGTTGCTGAGGAATCAGAATTTCCTTGACTTTTGACCGTCTTTGTCCCCAGGGGGGAAGCAGTGAGGGATAAAAGGGCACAGACTGACTTCTATTTGCCATTTAAGGACCCATATGGAAAATATAAATTGGTAGCAGCAGGAAGAGCTGAAACCATTGGCATTCTGGGCATCCGGCATTTGAATTCATGAGCTTGTGTTGTGTGTCTCTGCCCACTTCTTGAGTGGAATATTTAAGACTGTATCACATGAGAAAAGACAAGCGATGTGGACAGTGCTCACTTCCGTCACTGTTTTGAGTCTCACTTTTTTCCCCTCCTTTTTACAAATATCCAATACATGAACCTGAATGAAAGCTGACAGGTGCAATCGGTTGATTCATGAGCACCTATGTCTCTTCAACTGTTCTCTATATTAACAAGTTGCTGCAGCCCTGATAAAGTCTCAACATCCAAAATCTTCCATATGATTGCGTTTGCTTTCGTGACATCTGGCAGACTCTCATCTGAATCAACTTACACAATTCTTCAAATACGTGATTAAGGTCATTACATCAGAACAAGTCAAAATTGATGAATCAGCAGCAGTTAGACAATTTCCAAACAATAGAAATGTAATCTTTTTATCAGTGTCAAGTAATCATATGCAGTGAGTCTTGTCTCACTACAGGTAGTGGTTATTTTTTGTTTTTAAATTTTTTTGTTAGTTATTATTATTATTATTGTTATTATTAGTATTATTATTATTATTATTAATACTAATTATTATTATTTATTATTCTATCATTCTATATTTGACAATGTTTACAATTATATTGGAAAATAAATCTGTTGACTGTTTTGCATCAACTCCCCATCACGTTGTTAGATGTATGTCGCTTTCTGGGCCGTTCCATGTTAAAGTAATGTATAAGTATTCAATAAAAATGAAACATTACCTTGTAAGACATGCATAATGTCCTGTGTCATGAATCAGTATCATACTGATGGCATAATAGACTTCCTGCCTCACATTGCATCTCCTGCTTTTAGGAATCATGCTCTGTGAGCACAAGTCGACAGCTGAAGGAACTAAAGCTCAGTAGATGGATGATCAGGGTGTGTGTGTGTGTGTGTGTGTGTGTGTGTGTGTGTGTGTGTGTGTGTGTGTGTGTGTGTGTGTGTGTGTGTGTGTGTGTGTGTGTGTGTGTGTGTGTGTGTGTGTGTGTGTGTGTGTGTGTGTGTGTGTGTGTGTGTGTGTGCACTCTAAACGAGGGGTGGTACACTGCTTCATGGGAGCAGGCCCAGTGGGGGACTGCATTAGGAAGGGGTTGTGTCTTGCTCGTGGGACGTAGGACCGACCACGACCTTGCAGATGATAACTGCCTCTGGAGGTCAAAGCTCGACGCAGAGGAAGATGGAGACGGAGAGAGGGTGAGGACAAAGCTTCACGCCTTCCCCTTTCTCTCCATCTCTCTCTGCTCATGTCACTGCTATCAGTTTAAATGGAGCATTATGCAAAATGGAGATGATTTTGGCTTCAGGGGGTGTGATAGGGAGAATTGTGGGTTAATGTAGGGGAGAAAAGAAAAGAAAGACCAGCCATATGTTGGGTGGGAAGAGAGTTTGAGTGATAGTGTAAGGTTGTGGGGTTTGGTGGGAGATGTACACGGGAGGGGGGCAGAGAAAGGGGGTATAAGAGGGTTAATAAAAGTGACAAGTGAGTGTTTCATTCTATCTAAGCCACCCTGCTAGACAGGTAACTCACTTAGAGGATTCAGTGAATGAGGGAGTCAGGCTATTGGGAAAGATCGTCACTCTGGTGTCTGTCTCAATATAAGCCAGAGGCGACACAGGACCCCGGGGTCCAGCCTTCCCATATAAAAGCCCACTTGAGAGCCAGCACAATAAAGGCCACTCAGCCAGATGCAATATACCACAAAGAGAATTTCCTGAAAAACTTGATTTAAGCCCGGAAGAAATTGAAAGTTATTTGCAAATAGCGATTTCCTAAATTCATATACCCCAGGTTGACTTAGGAGAGTCATTCATATAAGATTGACTGTTATCTACAAGCTAAATGGATTTGGTTTTACCTGACTCAAAAGAAAAAGTTATTGGAAAACACACTTTTCTCGAGTCTCGCACCAATGCCTGTGGGCTGCAGAGGGCCAGCGCAGCACTGCATATGTACTCTGAGAGGATTTTACCATTTTTATCACATACACTGTTTTGAAAGGGAATCAACTTTTAAAGTTGGGGCCAGATCTCAGGCCTCCTATCACTTTATCACACTTGCCCTGAGCATCAAAGATGTGATTACCAGAAAAGCATTGTGCTTAATGAGAATTTTGCCCTCATCGCACATTCAGCAATTGCCATTTCCCAATTCAGAAAGTTCATTTCATCTAATTTGTTTTTGACTTTGTGGATTTCTTAAGAGTGTTTTAGGTGCAACTTTTTACCAGTGGGGAATCTAGATCGCTTTGTTTGATGGCCATTTTATTAAGTGGTACGTCTTCAAATCAGTCATATTTTTACGTTTTTTCTACATAGTTGAAATCAATCATTTTGCATAGGGAGCAAAAACATACTTTTATTTGATTTTTATTCAAAGTTGCAGGAAACATGAACAGTCCGTACATCATGGCCACTTGACTAATGCGTGCAGGTCCGACTTTTGTTGCCCCATCCACAACAAACTCTGTTTTCTGACCTTTCTATTTGATTCAGGATTTAATTTTGCAGCAGTTTGAGCTGCAAAACACCCCACTCCTCTCATGCATCAATAAGTATTTTCTGCTTTTTTTCCCTTTTGCCAGTTCATAGCTTTTCCATCCTGAGTACAATTTTGATAAATGCTGCAGACTAGTAATGCTCACAGGAGCTGTGGGTTTGGTCCCTTTTGAACTTGATTAAATCCTTTTGCTTCCTCCTAACACATCAACTTTAGTGCAATAATCAAATGTATGTCCATCTGTCATGCCCTTATTCTGTTCATACATTTATTCGTCCATCCGTCCATCCACCCATCCACCCATCCACCCAACCAGCCAACCAACCAGACAACAATTGGCAAGGACAGGGTACAGTCTGGGCAAGTCCGAGAAAAGCGGATGCAAGAATCAGCTCTGAGTTTCCTGACCATGTAACCTAAGTTACATTAAGTGTAAACTTAAGTTTTATTAATCAGCAGACAAATTAAAAAAAATGTTTTCATGCTACGACCAATGTAACACAACTGCTGGCCCCTGTTTGCACTATAGTTCAACTGGAGAGCTAATATACATAGTATATCGGATCTGGAAGGCCAAAAGCTGGCATTTCTGCTCAGAATCAAACTGCGGGATGTGAAATAAAGACAGCTACAAATGTGAAGCGGTCGAGTACAACAGGAGATGTTTCAGCTGTCCCTGTCAGTTGCAGTCATCAGATCTGATTAACCTTTATGTGAATCCAAGGCACTTTTAACATCAAATTCTAGTTTGAAGATGTACAGTCCTTCAAAAAGTCATTTGGACAGTTTGATTGTGCTTTAATCCCCAAAGGGTGCGCTAACCACTTCCTGTATATCACTATTCCAGAGGTTAACAATTATGTTTCCCTTGAAATGAGGGGCACTGACCCTAATATGAGGCCACTTAACACCCATAATAAGATGATAATTGGGCCATGATGATGATCTTGCTCCTCCTCCTCCCTGAAAACTGTCAGTTAATTGTAATAGATTACCCCTGTATTAGTTACATTTATCATTTCTGAGAAGAAGCACATGAGAAGTGTGTGTGTGTGTGTGTGTGTGTGTGTGTGTGTGTGTGTGTGTGTGTGTGTGTGTGTGTGTGTGTGTGTGTGTGTGTGTGAGTGTGTGCGTGTGCGTGTGTGAATGATTGTCAGTGGGGGCGGGGTGTGCTTAGGCTTGAGATAATAATACTTCAAATCATTTCCTCCTACTCCATCCCGATATTTTCTTTTTTACGCTCAACGTCCCACTTCCTCACGTGCGTGGTTCACTGATGACTGTCGTAATTGCGTGTTCACGGGCTCGATTTCCCTCGAGGGGTTCCCCAAATTAAAAGAAGTCATCCCACTCTTCCCTCATCTCCCTCTCCACCAGCACCCTGTTTTGTACACACACACACACACACACACACACACACACACACACACACACACACACACACACACACACACACACACACACACACACACACACACACACACACACACACACACACACACACACACACACACACACACACACACACACACACACACACACACACACACACACACACACACATTTTCTCCCCCGTCTTTCTTTCTTTCCTACAATCCTGCTCCAGGGATGCCATGGTTATTTGAATGGAACTTTCTTGTCTTTTTTCTTCTTCCTTTTCAAGCTGTGTGTCACTAATGAATAAATAAAACACACACAAGCAGTGGATTGACTTTCATGCATGGGTGCACTGGCTTTGATGAAACCCCCCCCCCCCCCCCCCCCCCACACCTCCTCGAGTCTTATAGACAAGCTGCTGAGGACAGTCACTCTGCACGGCTCGGCTGCTGTTAAACATTTGTTCTGTATGCAGATGATCCGCATTTTGAAGTTTACAAGGCATCTCTCAAAGGTCAAATAACTGCAAAGACATGGGATTTCAGATATGAAGTCATTTTTTCAGAGGATAATATTCAGTGTTATGTATTTACACAAGAAATCACTATGATTTGACACATTTAGAACAATTTGAACTGCACACTTACCTCAATATCCCCTCCAATTAGGTGTCTGGGAAATAATGTTCCTTTGAAAAGCAGCATTGATTTTCAACTTTATAGCTGCACCAGCAGCTCTTGTATGTTTGTTTCAAGTGAGGGTAAATGTTGCTGGTGATTTTCACCAATCATCCTAAAGTTGGCAGATTGTTTTAATATCACCTTGCATATAATGTACTGCACTTTTGAAAGTGTGTTTTAAATTAAGTTCAGAAACTATCTTTTCACTGAAACATAGGTTTTCACGTTACACACGCTTTGTCTCGTGCCAAGTAGTAATTTTTAGTTGAATGCTGGACTGCTTGATGTTTTTACATCAGAAGATGATTGTTTTCTGCTGGTTCGATCCATATAGGCAATAGCAACCATAACTCTTCTCATGTAGAATGCTTTGAGGTGAATTCTTCATGAATTCGCCAAGAGTTCTGTTTTTTGTTCTACAGCTTATTTTCCTGCACTTTGTGTCTGAGTAACTATCCCCAACTCTCTGCCCTTCCACAAATTGAATGACCCACTGTTTGATACTGTCTCTGAATACCTCATACTTGACGCAGTTCTTGTTACTGGATTAAACTGAGTAGCAAAAGTTCCAAACAGTCTGACCAGAAAATCGCAATGACTGATTAGTTGATTGATGATTTTACTTATTTGTCAAACACAAATACATCTGTGCTAAACCTGTTTGTGGATGTGACGTTTGTGAACTGATCATTGGGAGCGAAATGAACTTTGAAGAGAAGTTTGCTGTGGTAATTCGTTTTTAGTTTGACGATAACACCTTTTTAACTCTTTATTGGGATCTGCCTTGAAATCAAGCATGTTTGTTTCGTTATACTTTGATGTAAATTAAAGTACTTTTTTGAAATTATATTGACATTAGAGAAAATTTGTTTTGAAGTGTAAAACTGACCAGAATTGCACTAATTTCTTGTTGGAAACACATTACCTTTTTTTTTTTTTTTTTAGTTATTGTAGTGATCAAATACTTTGTAATAACACTTTTGAAGTGAGTAAGAGCTGTGTTGTCAAAGGGTCAGAATGCAACAATGGGTGTTGTGTGTGGCCATAATTGCAATTATTGCAATACAAGCTCCCCATTGTAAAGAAACGAAGAAGCTAACGAATGTGCAAGCAGTGTGAATTGAAAGCTGTACCATTGCACACATTTCCTATGTGGCAGTGCTTTTGTATTTACCAGCCGCTGTGACTACAGTTTAAAAGGAAAACAAAGGTCTCACTGTTGACAGTAGCCTTTGCTAATGCCTGTGCGTTTAATGCCAGCAGTTTGTGCCCTCTCCGAACTGCCAAGGGCCTGGCATGCTGTGCTGGGCAGAGGGATCCTGGCACTAATTAGCTTGTAATGGCATCATAAATTATGGACAAATCAAGGCAGTGCATCCGACAGACGTTTTAATGAAAAGTTGTAATGGGTCACCCCCGGAGGCCTGAGGGCTGAGGTCCTCTCGCCTGCCAGGGTTATCCATCACATCACAGCCAGCAACAGGACTGCATGCACAGAGCGGGTCAGACATGTGTGAATGGTGTGCAGGCTGGAGCCGACTTGTCTCCGTCTTCATCACTGATACCTGTTTGATTCTGTTGCCGCCTTTTGAAATTGTCATTCTGGCAGCGCCGATGCCAGATTTTCCAATGAAGCAGTTCTTCCCATTTGGCTAAATTGCATTATCTTGCGTCATGCGTAAATGCATGCATATACGTACATTGGATTTACCCACACGCGCCCACACAGCGCGCGTGCAGCACAAATGATGACGTCTTGGCTGTCCCCGTGAAACGCTTTCCCCGTGCAATCCTTTGAGGAATTGGACATCAATCCTTGGAACGAATAGTCAAATAAAATGTTTCCGGGACTTATTGATGCGTCTTTTGTCCCTCTGTGCAAAATGCGATGGGGTTCTGGCCACGGCTGCCAGATGAGCGTCTGAGAATCATTAGCAAAGCTGATTTGATTTACGTCCCGTGTAGACGGGGCCACCCAAATGATCTGCCTCGCCATGGCCGTCATCAATCACCACCAACCAGAGGGCACAGCAAGCACGCATGGGAAAGAGAGCGGGGTGGCACACCACAGCACCCAGAGGGTTGTGTGTATGTGTCGGCATGTGCGTACACACCGCGGGTATGTGAATGTGTGAATGGTTGTCGAGTGTATTCTTTTCTCTGTGTGCAAGAGATTGTTGGTGTATGTTAGTTTTACATGTGCTTGACTATGACAATCCTAAGACTGCTGTTATCAATTTCAATGTGTGAATAATTACGTGTTGCATCCTCTTTTAATGTCAAATTGTTCACTAAAAAACACCTGAGCTTTTGGACCTTTTATTGTGTCTATCAATAAGTGCATCATATGCGTGCGGTGACTTGGCATAGCTGCGCTGATTGAGTTTTGTATTCAAATCTCTGGGTTCCTGTGGCATAGCAATATAGGAAACGCCACAGGTTCAGCTCCCACATGGCTTAACAATGCATTCTTGGCTAATGATAACAGGAGCAGCACAGACCAGCGCAGGCATGGCACCCCTACTGTACCTACCGCTAAGCACACGGGCTGCAGCTGTGCTCACAGCTTGCGACTGCACGCCGCACAAGCTCCACCGTTTGAAGGAAGGAGTGAGCAATAAATATGTGATGCTCACTGTCACGTCATCCCTTCTTTTTGTTGTACCTGGAGTCTGTTTCCTCACACTGTGTAACTCTGTGGATGGGGGCGGGGGGGGGGGGCACAAGGAAACTTTGATTTTGATCACACACTGCATGATAAAATAGTTGTTAAACACTGACATCAGTGTTGCTTTTGTAAGATTACTAATGTACTTTCCATTTCCCATAATACTTTAAGCACTCTTATAGTTTGCACTGTTGCTTTGACAAAACATTTCTCACTTGCAGTGTGGTTGATTTATGTCGCTAACTTGACAATATAATGGAAGAAAACCCCTTACGTCATCGTGATGAATCATATGCACCAGACAAACAAAAGCAAGAGTGCAACAAACAATATATTTCCTCATTGTAGGATAGTACTTCATAGTGTATTGGGTACACATACTAGATCGTGTGAGTCATTCTAATTATTAAATCTTTTCAGCTCTAAATTATGAAATATGTGCAAGTTTAATAAGTTGTAGCTTTCAAATCACATTCATTATATCAAAATTCTACTCAAACGTTTTTATTTTTTGGGTTTCGACTGCTTGCCCCATCAAACCATGTAATCTGCCTGTCAGATTTGCCACTGCACAAGAAGTTGGGGTTGAAATGCTCGCTCAGGAAACCATGGTGGTGGCCTGTTGATAAACTACAGAAAATTATTCCCAAATGTCTATCTTGGGTGGTGGTGTATTGAACCCCACCTTGATAAGCTCCAAGCTTTTTTTTGGATGTCCATTTTTTTCATAATTTTGCAAATTCATGCACATATCAAAAATAATTGATTGTACGTATATGGGAAATTGTGGAAAATAAATCAATGAATGAATTAAATTAAATATGTTATCACTGTCCCTATAATAGTATTTTTCATTAATTATAAAAATAAAATCACAAATTAAGTCTTGAAATATACTGAACACTTTTTATTTCAATGAGCGCTCCATCGACTGCAGTATACAGAATGTGCTTCACACATTTACCTTGTAATTAAAAATGATGTGAATAAGAAGGCATCTCTGCACCTTTCTAAAGATGTTTTTGGCTGCTTACCCAGAAGGTCTGACAGGTGCCGACTCCATATATTTTGAATTCTGTCCACCGAGTTACATTTTATTCGAACCTGTTCATTTTTGACCCAAGGCAAGTGAGCTGGTAAAATTCCCATGCTGTTCATGTAGGTTTAAAGTGCAGCTGCTCGGGATTAATCAATTCATTCCGATGACGATAAAACTTTCCCTTGAAAGTCGTCACCCATTTTTTTTTTTTCTTCAGTCACTTGAGGACCTCTCTTGTATGTTTACTTGCATGTGTACAAATATCTCTTAAGTCTTTCTGACAAACTGAATGAGGTGGGTGGAGGTGGAAATGCAGGGGCTTGGGAGAAAAAGGTGCATTTCCTTTTGAGGCTTAATGATTGACGGCCAACTTGAGCTTCCCCGGGAGTGTGTTGTTGCTGGCAAGAATCCACGGTGCCTTGTTCACTTATAGAGACTTGGCACGGGTTCCTCTCCACAGTGGCGTACAATTCACATGCCATCGCACTGTTGCATCAGCAATAATCTCTTAAAGCCAACAGAGACAGGGAAATGGATCAACATTCTGTTAATCGAAATGCCTTTATCCAAGCCTCCTCCCATCGTAACCACCTCCACGCTTAAACACCATGGCAGTCGTATTATTGGAACATGCATGCTCAAATATCTCCGTGTGATATGCTAATGAAACACTAATCCTTTATAGTGTAGGTCTATTTGCACTTTTATAGCAGTCAGAATCCAGTGATTTTCATTGGATTCAGGTTATAGGAATATCAAATTACATGCGCAGTATAAAATCCTGAATTTATGACTCAAATATGGGACTATTTGTTTTGTTTTTGCAGACACTCTCGAGCAATAGTGACTCTCTACAAACACTGAATACAGCAAAATAAACATGAACCAACACAGAATGCACACTTACTGTGGATTATATTAAACATGAATATTACACATGTGCTGGAGAGGAGTTGTGCATGTGTGTGCGCACATGCATATGTGCCTGTGTGTGTGTGTGTGGATGCTCAGGGTGAAGGCCAAATTAGCCAGGTTGTATAAGTAATTATTGGGGCACACTCTGTACCTAAGCGCCCTAATAGGTATGTAGAGAAGGCATTATTCAATTAGAGTGGTGGTTTGCTGTAGTGAGGAGCAGAGCAGTGGTGACAGCGCCGGTGTCTTCTCCTTATGAAACAACCTATTTAAGCTAAATCAACTCCCACTTAAGAGCTGCGGTAATAAGCGTGCGGCGACGCTCGCCGGCCCGCGGGGGCCCATCCGTCATGCTGTAATACGGAATCAGAATGAGTGATAACACCTAGTGCTGCTACAGCGCCTTAGCTGCTGCCGCAGGAGTGGTGCTCTTACACACACACACACACACACACACACACACACACACACACACACACACACACACACACACACACACACACACACACACTGCTAGAAGCAGCAATACTGCTGGATGGCTCTGCTCATTTCCCTCCCACCCACCTCCTGCACCACCAACTTGAATATATGGAGAGAAATTGTGTTTCCATGGATTTGCAAGTATGAGTCCCTGTTTTGGACCCCCCCACCCCCCCCTCCCTTTGCTCAGTGAGAGCACAGTCTAATGTCTGGCTGTTTGATATGTGAGGTTGAACATGTGCCGATAGTCACTAAATTATAATACACCTGTTATGCAATAGTGTGAGTGATCACTGTTCATTTGTGGTATTAATAACTTCTACTATAAAAACTAAAGCACAGATTAAAAGATTTATAGATTGATCATGTGGGATCGATAATGTGCCTTAAGTAATTTTCCATACTTATAGCGGTGTTTTACCTCACAATGAAAAGACCTTGGCTTGTATCCAGCCTCGGTGTCCAAGTTTTTATTTTTAAGTGACGTCCAGATGATTTGACGTCTTTCATCAAGATGAAGACGTTCCCAGATAATGTAAACAGTGGCTGTAAATTTCACATTGGCTTGCTTATTTATCTCTCCTGTGAGAGAATGGTTACCTTTTGCCCGCAGCCAACTGGAAACTGCTTAACTGTGGAACTTCTTTCCACGCAGCAGCGATTCAGTCAAATGGCAAGAAAAAAGGAGGGAGCTGCAGGAAGAAAAGTCGATGCCGGCACGAGACACGTCACTGAACTGAGTGAATCTCAAACTGTGAAAATGCCATGAAAATAATAAACCTTTATCATGCAGTTATTGTTTTGCATCTCATGTCCAAACCAAGAACTTTGATCGGTTATTGCTGTGCATGGAAAAGTTAATTCACCTGCATTAATACATGAAGTCAACAGAGTTTGTTTAAAAACTTGCATGATTGAAAAATCAGTCTGAGAGATGGGAAACGATCCTACTGTCTATGTTTTTATTTGATGATTCAGTTGATGACAATATTCCATCTTTGATATATCTTGAACATTTTGGTCTGTCTGCATGCTCTGGTCTGGACTGTGTATAAGCTCCATTCTAGTTTTTACTAGAGGAGTCCTCCTTCCGCTCAACACAGGCCAGTTTAGAGATAAAACTTATTACAAAGAATCACAGCAACAAATACAAACAAACAGGAAAATATGTTGAGTATTTTTTCGCAGTTAAATTATGGATAGATGAATGAACAGATGAAAACAACAACAAAATATGTACAGTGCTGAAAACAGAGACGAGGAAAAACAGTCAATAAGCGGCATGCTTGAAATGTTTGAGAAGCCTGATTTCATGGGCATCCCTCTCTTTCTTTTTTATATCTTGTTTGTTTTCCCTCCTCCATTCATCACCCATCCCTCTCTCTCTCTCTCTCTCTCTCTCTCTCCGTGGCTCATCAGTGTGGTTGTTCATCGGTAATGACTCCCACTGTGGCAGGGCCCCTTTAAGGTTGAGGTCCCCCCCCCCATTCTTTCCCCCTCCTTCACTCCCATCCACCATGCATTATTCATGGATTCACAATCAAATGAGGGAACAACGGTTGGTAGCAGGAGACATGGTGCATGGCTCTTCCTTCCCAAAAGTCCCCCGAGGTGCCCCAGTCTGGTACCCACCATCACCCACTCCCCTGAACCCCCCCCCGCTCGACCCAACCCGCAACTTCACCCTCACCCTTCCCAACACAGTGACAGATTTTTTTGTTCCCCCCCCCCCCCCCTTATTTTGATTGGACTGGGGGTCCAGACACTGAGACTCCATTCCAACCCTTCCCTGGGGTTATTGGCACTCACACTGGTCAGTGGTGACCTCCGCTGCCCTTTTGGGGTACTCATCGCTTCCTCTTCCTCTCAGTGGGGATAAAACCAAAGTGTCTGGCACCTTTTCCAGGCGTGACTAAGGATGGGTGGACTTTGTTTGGGTCAGGTGGTCCCTTGTCTTAAATAATCAGTACACTGCTCTGTCATCAATGACAAGCTGCTAAACTGGAGATGTTATTACATCTACTAGCTCTATTTTTTCCCTCACCACTTGGAGCAACAGGCAACAGACACACAGAGAAGGAGGAAATCCGCTTGGTGTAAATTTAAGGCAAGTTCATCAGAGCTGCAAGATTAAGTTCCAAAACCCAAAAAGATGCATGTCTTTAACAAACTTGTGGCTTTTGAGGGCTCCTCTGCACAAACAGCAGTTGTTAAACAGTGATTATACCCGAGTGAGTTGGAGACAGTAAACATGGACTTGTCCAAACTAGCAATCTATTGTTTCAAACAATCAATACAAAGTGCAACTCCAAGTGTTTCACAAACTGACAAAATGCAAACATATTTACATACACACACATGTAATTATCCAGAGTTAAATGCTTGCTCTATTCAAGCTAGGATCCTGGTGAGCTCGACCTGATTCCAGCTGACTGCAGGCAGAAGGGAGGTTAGGCTGGAGCTCAGTCGGTAAAGTGCGTTGCCTTCCCATACCAACATTAGTGTTTCGATCTCCAGTCTCAAACTGCCCCATGTCCTTGGGCAAAATGCTGGACTCCAAATTGATCCCCATAGAGGTTGAGCGCCTTGCATATCAAGTGAGATTGTGAATTTTCTGCTGAAGCATCAAGCAACAGGTCCAACACACAAAGACTTATCAATCTCACAAGCACTCAATCACATTTCAGAGTAACCAATTACCCAACATGCATGATTGTTTGAGGAGAACATGCAAACTACTCAGATCAAAACTGTGATATTGGTGTCATTAGTTTTTTTTGTTTTGAGTATGAGTATCTTATCTGCCGATTGGTTTAGGCCAATAATTGGTTTAAAAAAAAAAATGTGTCAGTCTTAATTTAAGGATGGAAAAAAAAAATAGATTTTTTTGAAATCGGATTTTCTGCCGCTACCCAAATGCCATTGGAAGAACTCTGGACTGGTGATAGAAACCTACATATACATTATATACTGTATGTCCTTTCATCAATAGGAAGGAGCGTGATGAATGAAGGATGCAAAACAAAGTAAAACCACATTACAGGAACAACTTGTATATATAATTTCATAATATATACATAATAACATAATAACATAACATAATTTCAAACAATTATTGAAATGTGCATAAAGTCAGTGAAAATGCATAAAAGTATATTCTGATTTGGAACATGTGCTCAGCAGTTATGTTGCTGCAGAATTTGCTCTAATTGCTGCTGTATCTGCAGCACAGTGATGATATGCGTCGCACGGATGGAAGCAGGGCTCCTGAACAGGGATCGGGGCAGAAATGCAAACAAAGTAGCTCGGGCTCACACAGTGATGATGACGATGATCATTGATGATGCCTACCGATGCTAATATTGACACAACTTTTCCCCACCTGTCCCTGTTTGCCACCAGCAAACTGGAAAAATGCTTGGGAGGTCAGATTTTTGCAAATTAAGGAGGAACGCTAAAGAGGAAGAGAGGAAATGTGCAGGTGAAGTTAATGTTTTTTGTTGCTGGTATACTTTGTACTTTGAGTTTGTCTTTTCCACCGTGCAGACACACACACTCTGGGCTCATTCAGTAAGCACTTTGAGCACTTTTTAAGCAGAAGCTCACACAAATTTAGTTGAAACAACCAGCGTTTTTGAAGTTGATCATTTTTTTTTTTTTTTTTAAATGATTAGTCAGTTCAAAATTAGCATTCTCAGTTCTCAGCGTTCATTCTTGCGTTTAGTGCCTGCAGCAAAGTGAAGATTAGAGTACTGAGTAGAAAGACAAAAATGAAAAAAAAAAAAAAACCCAAAACAACCCTTCAATGTGGTGCCTGTAGTAGAATAGTTGAATGAGAAGGAAGATTACAGATTAACATATTAAATGCCAAGATAGTCCCACCTGGTGTGTGACAGATCTTTCACACAGCGCAGCCAGTGGAAATGGAAATGTATCATAACTAGGTCTCTTGTGAGTAATTTTATTCTGATCACTCCTGGTATACTTGTTTGCTGCTTCTTTTATCGCTTGCTTTATGTGTGACGGAGTAAACCGTGTAATCATGTTGATAATTGAAATAGCAGACGAGGGAGCTGTGCATTTCTTAGAGCACTGTCACCTGTCTCTGAGTCAGACTCTTTCTATCTCTGCCACGCTGAATAACCTAAAACACTGCAGCCACTCTCTTCTTTTCCCAGCCAGCCCATAAATATGCCATTATGGTACTCTTATTATCCTCATTATTGGGGTGGCTGGAGTGGCGCCTGCGTCTATCACGGCCCTCTAATGTGGGTCTAATGGTTCTGACCTGTACGGGACACAGGTGGTCCCCAGAACAGCCTTGATTGGGTCCATTTATTAAACTGCTCTGGCGCCAGAGATGGTCCAGTTAGTCATTTGCGTGTGGGCCAGGTTCTATTCCCGAGACCGCTGATCAGTTGGAGCCCCCCCCCCCTTCCAAAACACACACACACACACACACACACACAGACACACACACACACACACATACGTACACTTTCCCTCCTCCTGCACCCGACCCCAACTCCCCCAATCTACAAACCTCCGTCTCGCCCCGCAGCCCCGGCTTTGTTCTTTCCTAATGGCTCAATTAAATGGGTTAATTCAGAATAGAGACCCTCTTCAAATCTGTGATTATCACCTAGCACTACCCCCCAACACACACACACACACACACACACACACACACTGCTGTTGCTCTTAGTGCACACCATCCACTACCCCCACCCATAGCAAACCCACACATTTATTATTCATCGCAATCAAATAAGTGAGGTGGTTGAAGAAAGTTGCTTTTCTTTCTCCCTCACTTTCTTTCTTTTTTTTAACCTCTCTCCTTCCCCCCTCCCTCCATGCACCTCTCCTCCACTCGTCACCTCTCCTCTCCCAGGGAAGAATTGCTTTTATTGCGACAAACACTCTGTGGAGCCCTCGGCTTTCAGCAGCCCGAGCCAGTCATTGATGCAGGCAGCCAGGGGAAGCAGGCAGCCAAGCAGCCAGGCAGCCCTCCCCGTCAGGAAAATGAGCAATTCTCTCATTGTAATAATGCGCCTCTGTCATCTTCCCATTATCGGCATGATAAAAGATGAAATATTCAGGGAGGCTGGCCTCCTAACCTGATCTGGGCGCGATATTGGGCCTGTGGAAAATGAGTTTTATCAGCTTTAATATACTCCTTGGCAGACTGACCCTTGAAATTAAACATTATTACAGAGCGGATATTTAAAAAACCGGGGCCACAAATTACATCAAAATGAAAATATTAAGGAACATTACGAATATATCAAGTGGCGCTTCTCTCCCTCTCTTCTCGCGCTCGCACGCCGGCTCCCCTCATCCTGACACCCTCTTCCTCATCCAGGCTTGCCTGCCGCACCCCCGCCCCCCCACCCCCACCCCCCTCGTCCCCACCAGCCATCTCCGTTGAGCGTAGTCGAGGATGCAGCAGGCGATGTTGTAAGTGTCACCGTTACTGTGTGTGTGCGCGTGTGTGTGTGTGTGTGTGTCTGCAGTGGGCTGGTAGAGAAATAATAACAATACTGCCTGTCCCACCAGCTTCATACGTCTGCATAAACTAATTAGACCTCGACGCTCTCATCACCTGCTTTATTGAGAATGGAGGGGAAAACACTAGCTGGAAGTGTGGGACTCCAGTAACAGAGTGTGTTCCGACACTTGTGTGTCTTATGTTCGAGGACTGTGCCATGAAATTAGTCTTTGATGCGAGTTCGAGCTAGAGCCTGGGTGCGCCTGAGCTTCTTTGACAGTTGCGGTGGGATTTAAACTACCACACATAACGCCTGTCTGTGTGTCTACACGTAGTCGTGAGAGTTCCTGCTTCAGATTTGCTTCTCTTCAGAATAACTCCAGGTATTTCAAGTATTGCATTTGAGTAGATCTCTGGACACACTCAGGTACAGTAATGCTCTGGGAAAATAATAGAAACACCAGTAGGAAGTGAGTTTCCCTAATCAGTTTAAAAGTAAAAATCCCCCAAATCTATCTGTCCCCCAAAATGGAGAGAAAGTGATGTTGGTTCTGTGAAGTGTGTGGTGATTTGTCACTTTGTGATGGGGGGATATGAGAAATGCAATAAAAGGCGGAGGAGAGATGTGATTTGAATTGATTTCAGAGGAAGTCAGTCCTTAGGGGAGTTGGATGAGTAAGCAGTGTCCCCAAGGACCGAATTAAAACTTTACTTTTGGTCACGGAACCCCCCCCCCCACCTCCTCCCCATGGTGCTCCTTTGCTTATCGCCTCCATGTGCATGCATGCGTGCGTGCGTGCGTGCGTGTGTCTATGTGTGTGTGTGTGTTGTCACCAGTGGATGCATGTGTCTGACTTCCTCTGTTTGTGTCTCTCCGTGTGCCAACGTGTGTTTCAGATGTGTGTTTTCACTCGTGTATGTGTGTCCCACGCAAATAGAGTGCCCTCCCCTGCCCCTCGCCCCGAGGTTATGGGGGGATACACACAGCTCCCTCTGCCAGGCTCAGATGAGTATTCACAGCAGCACGCCTCTCTCCCTTAGCCCAGCACAGGGGAGCTTTGCATATTGAGGCCGTGTGTGTGTGTGTGTGTGTGTGTGTGTGTGTGTGTGTGTGTGTGTGTGTGTGTGTGTGTGTGTGTGTGTGTGTGTGTGTGTGTGTGTGTGTGTGTGTGTGTGTGCGTGTGCGTGTTCGCCTGTCTCCCCTGCCCAGAAATGAACAGGGGGTCCAGATGATTCCATGCACATGCATTATTATTATTCCACTGGTGATTCAGCTTGCTTGGTTGGTGCCAAACTGACAGAGCTGCATGCATACATGCACAGTAACTTAATGTGAATTGATGCATGCGACCAGCTCATACTTTGGTGTGTACGTGTACGTGCTCCCAGACAGAGTGGGCATCAAATAGGCTCCCAAGCACTTTGTCCAGTATGTCTCGCAATGTCTTGATGGTGTTTGAAGCTCAAGGAAGGAGCTGCAGTCTGATCAAGCAAAGAAAAAAAAAAGAATTCAGGCAAAGAGGGGAAAATAGGGGTGAAAAAAGAGAATAAGGCGAATAGAGGGAATAGACACCACAGGGGTTGGTCGCCGGGAGGGGAGAAAACAGCAGAGGGAAAATGGCTTTCTCCATCCATTCCTCCATTCCACCCTCCCTCTTTTTCCCCTCTCTCTTTCCCTCTATTTCTCTCTCTCTCGCTCTGCCACTTGATTCATTATGCTGATATACACAGTATTTGCTTCCTGAGTGAGCCCCCCTGCACTCCCGCCCTCCTGGAATGCACATGCTGGTGAACACACACACCCACACACACACACACACACACACACACACACACACACACACACACACACACACACACACACACACACACACACACACACACACACACACACACACACACACAGCAAGGTGGTGGTGGTGGTGCCATAAATATAGCAAACGACATAGCCTAGCAGCCGAGCAAGGTCAGCTGCGGCCCAGGATGACAGTGCCGTGGGCGCTGCACTGAGCTCTTGTTAGAAATGCACACAGATAGCTCATTAGGACGGGCCCCTGAGGCCCCCCCCCCCCCCCAACACACACTTGCACTCACAAACATATACAAACATTGATCCGTTTACTATTTAATTGCAAAGTTACTGTGTACGCTTCGTTGTAGAACATGGATCGCTTTTTGACAAGATTTAATCTGTTCCCCTCATCAGCTGCTGCTTTATTCCACGTGCAACGACGTCTGCTGGTTTTCAGCGTGTGTTTATAACCACATTGCCAGAGTGTACATGAAAAGTGTGTTTTTAATTTAAATATGTTCAAGGTAAGTGTTTGACTCATACATTTACACATGACATATACACGGTATATGTTGAATTTCTCCGTGTGATACTCCTCTCCCCGGCGGAGGTGTCACTATATATAAAAGCAGCGTGTGCTGCTAAGTTGGCTCTGTGTCGAAGAATAGGCATTTCCATGAATGCACAAACTGTCATGTTTACATTAACACAGGGCAGCTCTCGTAGATATCACACTGACGCGAGCTCGGAGCTGCCTTTTTCTCACTTTGAGAGATCTGTAGTTGGAGAGTGAGCTGTGGGAGTGAGGAAAAAGTAGCGAGGTACTGAAGGGTACCCTCAGATCAGCCCGACTGGAGCAACAGCAGAGGACGTATGAGCATGCATGAAGTTTACAGTGACAGGGTAAAAAGTTGGCGTGCATGTCGTGTGTGATGAACTGCAGTCATTTATGCCGCCTTGTGTTTGAGCAGTTGTGTGCGGTGAGAGAGGGAGAAAGAGGGTGTGCATGTATAGGTGTGTGTGTGTGTGTGTGTGTGTGTGTCTGTCTGTGTGTGTATGAATGAGTGTGTGTGTCTAACATACTAGAGGTACTTGGCTCATGCTCTGGACACGCCTGAGAGACTCTGTGAAGTGTTTCCCTCCTCCCTTCTCCACGCGAGCCTCAGACACACGCTGGGACACATACAACTAGTTTTGTACTCTCCTCCATCCTTTTTTTTTTTTTTTTTTTTTAAATCTTCATCTGATTCTTTAGTTTCTTTTCATAGATAATACCCATCTTTTCATACGAGACAGATTTACTTGGACTCAGCTGCAAAGGTTTTGCTGCTGTGTGCTGCGATCTATTATATGCTGAGTAAGCGCCGTCTGCTGCCCCCTCCGCGCACCAATAGCATTCGGTGAGTGGTCGCCCTCTTCACTGCTGCCCTACGATATGAGATAGATAAATGCATTGGATACTGATCATCCCTTATGCCAACCTCCACCTCCATACACCCTCTCCCCTGCCCCCCCCACCACACCCCCCCACCCCCTCTCTGCCTCCTGCCCGGCCGGGGGTGGTGTCAGTCTGGCAGGCCTTGGGGCCCGTCAGGAGACCAGTGGGCTGTGACGGGCAGCAGCTCTGCGTCCCTCTCCCGGCAGTCTGGCGCCCGCTGGGGTCTCGTCCGGGAGCCCAGCCTGCCAATGTGACCTCAGTCCAACTGAAGGAAAGAAAAAAAAAAAAGAAGAAAAAAAAAAAGGAAGCGAAGTCCAGGGTCCGCAACATTTTCATTCAGCAATCCGGACAACACTGCTAACAAACTGTAACAAACTGGTGAATGAAATTTCACTTTTTAAATGCTTCATTTTTTTCCAGTAAAAGGATTCTTAAATAATTGGGCTGAAAATCTTTTTCTTTTTTTCTTTTTATTGCACAGAACAAAATTAATTGCAGAATCATAATTTTTTATGACATTTTAAAATGTTTCTTCTTTTTCACATGGTACAACTGAAGCAAGAAGGAAAACTTTAATAGGAGGATGATCGGCAGTTTTCTAATGAAAGAATCGACAGAACTTTGACTTGCCTGTCAGGAAAGGAAATCATTTTTTTATCTCGCATTTCTGCAACAGAGTGCTTTACATCAACAAACATGAGCAGCAAAGAAATTAAGAAAATAAGAGCAGAAATGAGAAGGAAAACAATGGACAATATAAGCTCTATTAAAAACCATCAGAAAATTACAACAAAGATAAACGGAACAAAATTGAACAAAAGGTAAAATGCAATACAATTCAATATGTTTTTTGTGACCTTGTTCCAAGTATTTGATGCATAAAAACTAATAGCAGTTTCTACACGTTTGGTTCTGGACAGAAAACTGTATTGACCCAGTCAATCTGGGAGGTCTAGATGATTCATAACAATACAGGCGATAATAAATATATATCGGGCCTAAAACATTCAGAGCTTTGTAGATCTGAATGTTTTTCAACATCTTTTATCAAATGTGCATGAATCATTTCAATCAAAGGAAACTATATCACATGTTTCATATATTAGTGACTGTAATAATAAATCAGCTTTAGTTGCTGTAACTCTGTCCAGTTGGAAAAACTCAACTTTTCCCATCATATATACATCCAATCCAATCTTTTATTTAAAATTCCTCTGGATTTAGCTGTTTTATAATACTCTTTTTTTTTTTTTTTGGAACCAACTATTCTGAAAATATATTTGACACTTGCTCTTCTTGATATTTTTTCTGAATATATTAAATTTTTATGTTAATTTATACTTTTCCAGTATAAATACATGCATTTAAACTTTGATCTAAACAAAACTGCTCATCACAACAGAGACATTGACGCAGTAAAGAAATCTTCAGGAATTGTTTGAGACTCTGGAAAGTGCAAAATTAGTTCTTCATGTGTTCTCGTTTCATTAGGATTTTCTTTTTTCTGTCAATAATTGCATTTTTTTGCTGGTGCCAATTTGTTAGAAGATGCGTTATGTAGAAATTCACAATTTTATAATAAAGTGTAAAAATTGTTTCCTTTGATTCTTCTTGAAGCAGTCTTCACTCTCGTGCATCTTGATCGAACTGCACTTTACGACTGGATGCTTTAAAAAAAAAACAACATTCCTCTCCACAGTCCATTAGAAATCTTAATACACGTGCCGTTAATCTAATCTGATGTTTGATATGTAGCTCTCTCACTTTCAATCATCATCAGATGGAGATGCATCAATATTCCTCCTAATTTGGAGGACTTTCGAGCAACATTAGGCTGCTCTTGCAGCAGATGAGGGGACTAATTATTAGTGTGCCAGAAAGATCCAGGTGCGTTACACAAACAATTTCCCCGCCACCATCTCTGGTGGCAAAAACACAACATCGCAGTCTCTCCTGTGACCGAGCGTTGAGCTGTGCCTGCTGAGGCGAACCTCCCCCCTGCATCCCTGAGAGGGTGATGCAGTGAGGTGACACCGTTTGGGAGGAGAGTTCTGGGTTGTGTGTCTGTTTGTGTGTGCTTGTTTATCTACACTAAATAGGGAACGTGTGCGTCTGCTGCAAAAATCGTGTTATTTATTTATTTGTTTTTTGTTGGGAGTTATTGTGACTTTGCATCCAGTCCAAGCACTCTCTCCCAAGCTGGGTTTCCCCGTGTGTGTTTGCGCCCGCAAAAGCGTGTCTTGTGTGTGTTTACAGTGTAATGTACTGTGCTTTATTTCCAACCCCCCCCCCCCCCTCCCTCCCTCCCTCTCCCCGTGCCCCGCCCTACCTCGGCCCCGTGGAGATGCGTCGGGGTCAGGGAATATGGGGAGAGGAACACAGGGAGGCCGCACTCCACAACTTGAAAGGAATTCTAATGAACCGGCACAGTCGCGCTGCCTATTCCCACGACAACAGGCCCCAAACAAATAGCTGCATTTGAAGTCCCCTCGTTTTATGACTTTGAAAATTCTGCTTGTGTCTGTGTGAGAGAGAGCGCGTGTGGTTGTTTTTGTTTTTGGAGTACAGTAAGTGTCTGTTAGTGTGTGAGTGTGTGCACTTGAGTCTCTACCTTCTTTTTTTTCTTTTTTTCTTTAAACACAGAAATTGGCCTGGGAACTGATTGACTTTAATGTTTGCACTAGACGATGTAATTATTGTCCGACCAGAGAGAGACTTTTTTTTTTTTTTGGTAATTACCAGGCTAACATTGGTGTGCGTTTCCCTGTAAACACTTCATATTTGCAGTGAGGGGAGGTGGCCTTTGCATGTGTGAAAGGATAATGAGACGCTAACTTCTATTTTATGTTTAACTTCAAAATACCATTCGATCAAAAGAGGCATGAGTTTTGGATTTGATAAAAAAAAAAACAGGTGAATGCAGTTATAATTTCAGATATTGAGTTAAAGATGTATTACTGATCATAATTATTACTGTAATGATTAGCCCCAGGGTTTGAACTCTAAAAGGTAGTATCTTCTTGAAGGCCTAAAAACATGTTTCCTGTGTTTTGAATTTTGATCTGAAGTTTGGATCAGATTAGGCCTTGAAATTATTCAGTTTTCGCCAATAAAACCATTAATTATCTTTTTTTTAAAAATTTTTTATAAAGAATATCTTCTCATTCCCCTGGTAATCCTTTTGAAAACTAAAGTTCAACACTGTTACTGAGACCAACAGTTCTTTCTTCTTCTTTTTTTTACATTTGGTTCAACAATGTGGCTCTTTTACTGATTAATTTCGATGTAGATAAACAGATATATGAAGAGTAATGTGAAATGCTGCAGTTTCATAGCTTATACACTTTTATCATGCAGGATTAGGAGCCCATCTTTAATTCACTGTAGCAGAAAAAAAAAAAAAAAAAAGAGAGAGAGAGAAAAAAACTGATGAGTATGGTCGTGGCCAGTTAGGTGTTTGCATGAATAATAATATGAGTGTCTGCATCCTCGTCTCCTCCAGCCCACCTTTCTCTAACCCCCTCTGTGCATGTGTGTTTTTCTTTGACAACCTCAGGATGCATGTACAACAACTCCTATGAACCGAGATGTCTTTTTATTTCTCAGTCCAGTGGCTTCTGCACGGGCCGAACGTGGCTCTGCGCGGTCGGCTGCCCGGCCTGCTCGGCTGCCTGCGCTCGGCTGGCGGGACCGCCGGCTCTGTCTCGTCTGCGCTGCGCTGCGCCGCTCTGCGCAGACAGCACGGGTGAGAATGTCACTCCACAAGAGCAGCATGACTTGAGCTGTGTAAACAGTAAATAATAAACAAGTACTCTAATACATTATTGAGAGAATCACTTTAGGCAACTGGGACAGCATGAAACGCATACAGTACCCCCCCCCCCCCCCCCCCCCCCCCCCACCTCCTCTCACTCTTTTCAAACTCATGCTCTTTATGTTTTCTGTCGGTGATGCTGCACATAGACTAGGGCTTTATGTTTACGCTTTCATGTGTTGACACGTGCGCCTCTCTCTGCATTTTCTGATGTTTGTTCTGCAAATGTCACCACACTGATAAATGAGGGTAATGTTTTTTTTTTTTTTTTGTTAATTATTATTCTTGATTGGACTGCAGATTCCTGATTAATCGGTTAGTTGTTTCGTTTGTCAAATGTCAGAAAATTGTGTGAAAAAGCACGTCACAGTCTTTTTCCTTTTTCTTATTAAAAAAAAGCACAGTGTGAAGTCTTTACTTCACCTACAGTCAAAATCTCAACAACGAGCAATTTAAAAAGTTGAGAGACAGAGAAAATCTGCAAATCTTGACATTTCAACAACTGGAATCATCAAATTTGTGACCTTTTTGCTTGATAAAATACTTGCAATTTTTAACTGATTGACTAATTGTTTCAGCAATGCTTGCTTTGTCACAGATATAATATTAAAAAGCACATTTTAGTTTAACTTCACCAGCAGCTCTGATGTGCATAAATGGCACCAAGTTGTAATTGTGAAGTACAGCAAAGCTTTTCAAATATGCATGCAATTTTTTTTTTTTTATTCCCACCTTAACTAGGAGCCAGTTGACGGATATTGTGTGAACATAAAGCAGCACCTGAATCTACCTGCTAGTACTAAATGGAATATCCTCCTCCAGTGGCTTATTGAGCAGAATAATTACATTGCACATATTGAATTCCACTAATGCTCCAAATGTAGGTCTTATTTAATACCACAACTCCCCGAGGGTACTGAGCATGATTTGGAGCGCACTTCTCTTTACTGTACCTAATGCTCCAGATAGATTTGTACATACAAAAAATGTCCAGAGCTTTTTGCCACTGTAAACTTGGCTGAATTAGTCTGAAAGGTACCAGAGAAAACAGTGATTATTTCTGTGAAAAATCTCTTAACAGAGTGGGGCTCGTGATTATTTTACATTCAGTATGCCATATATTTATATAGCGGCTATTCTCCATCTCATTTGTCATTCATAACCCATCCATGCTTTTGAGGAAAATGATTAAGATGTGTGTAAATCTGTAAGAATTTACACACATCCAGCTGATGATGTGCATTTATGTAAACAGATGCCACACTTAACGATTATGTGTAACGCAAGTCTCAGGGTTATGGCTTCTACAAATCCTTGAATGAAATTAAAGGAGATTAGGGGTGGGGATGTCTAATTTTCATGAAGGAACAATCACCACGTTTAGCTCCAGGGCTTTTATATCGTATCTATGGGTTTGTGAGGGGGCAATACCCAGTACAGCCTGAAGATGGCAGCCAAAACCTAGTTAGCTGTCAATTGGATTTAGAGACCCTTTCTCAAGAATATTACTTCATAGGTCAAATGTATCTTCTGTGATACAATCATGTTCTACCTGCATGTGTTCATATCACTTAAAATACAGCAGTCAAAGTAGCAATAGGACAAATTTAAGCTTGGTTACTTTTAAGTGAGATGCATTTTCAGAGCACTGCAATAAAGGGGAGGTTAAATGTGATGGATGACACTCAGAAACTACAGTGCAGTCGTTGCTACGATGAAAACAGGAGAGCGGAAAATTTGTATGATTGGGCAGAAAATAAATTGAGATTGTCTGCTGTTTTATCAACACTTTCAGTGCTGAAAATGTAAAACTTGTGAGAGAGGAACAGCTTAAAACGTGAAAATGACTCAAGGTCTGCACACATTAAATAAAAAGGCAAAAGAGTTATGCTAATTTCTAATTAAATAAAGTGTGAATTTGTTTTCAATTAGAAAGACAAAAATAAATAAATAAATGAATGGTAGTGATGCAGGTAATTTGCTCCCAAATGGATTTTTACCTACTGTTGCAGTCTCACTTTTTTAAGTTGAGTGTTGGCAAAGAACACATCAGCAAACCCCCGTTTTTTGCCACAGTGTGTTTGATGAAGCTTCCAGCAGACAGTTCTCTGCATCAGCATCCTTTTTTTTTTCCACCGGCTGTTCATCCCTCCATTCTCAGCTGAGACAATGGAGGGGAGGAGAGGAAACAATGGAAAGGTTTGGATAGGATGAGTGAGGAGAAGGGGGAGACGAGAGGGGGTTAACACACACACACACACACACACACACACACACACACACACACACACACACACACACACACACACACACACACACACACACACACACACACACACAGATGGAGGGTGGGGAAGAGGGAAAGGTCATACAGGTCAGTGATCAGGGTCTCTGTGGCTGCGTGTCTTTTGGGGTCTTTGGGTGGTTTTGTATGATTGTATGGAAACCCTGCATGCGCACACACATACACGCAGAGACATACACATGCACACGCATGCATACATATCGTCTACAACATGGGCAGTCTGGGTCATGCCTGTCCCTTCACAGTCCACTGCGCCATTATTGACGGCTTGAACTGATACCCCAACAATGAGGGTGTGAATGCTCTTGTGTGCGTGCGCGCGCGTGTGTGTGTGTGCACGTGCGCGCGCACGTGCACACACAGGCTGGAGTGTGTTTGAATGAAAGTGTGAGGGGACGTGTCGGTACTGCTTAAGATGTCAATGAGATGCAGTATTTGGACTTTTCGCTCTATTTATTTCTATTTCTTACCATCCTCCTTTTTCACACACACATACAATCTCTGCTGACACACCAACTGCTGGTATTTTGCACACATGCACACGCAGGCACAATAGGAGCCGGGTGGGGAGCCGAGGAATGGGGCCCCTGCGGGAGGGGCCTCCTCCTGGTCCAAATCAATATATGAGAAGCCATGCAAGTATAACAGAATCATTACTCTCGCCGGGCTTAGGAGGGTACAATGCAGTCTGGTTAGTGTGTGTGTGAGACCATGTGTGCATGTGTGCTTTGACACCTGTTGTCTCCATCCCGCTGGTGTCGTTTTTTTTTTTTTTTTTTTTACACAGACTTTCTTTGATATCATTAGTGATAAGAGGAGAGGATTGTCATTGTGCATATTTACCGCCGGCTCTGCAGTATGCTCTGTAACGTTTCGTCTCACACAGAAGAATATAACAATGCAACTGCACACATCTAAGTACCCAGTTGAGTCAAACATGTACAGTGCTGTAGGTTCATTGTAAGGAACAACAATCTACTGCTGCCTGAACCTGTGTCTAACAAGACTTTGTATTTTTCTCACTAATCATGATTACTGCCACAATCTTCCCCTCCAGCCCACCTCTTTCTACCCCCTCACACATCAATGACAACCTCCTTTCATCTGCCGACGTGCAGCCCCACATCCACGATGTATTTACAAGGTCTGAAATGAACAGAGCAATTATTATCAGTCATGCTAATTCTGCAGATAATGATCAAAAGCCGAGTCCTGCTCTTCTTTCTTCTTCTACTACTCTCCCTCTCTGCCTGCTCTGGGGAGCTAACAGCGGTGACAAACCTCCCCTTTTATTATTTCATGGCCTGTTTAAAGATTTAGTGAGGCCCACAAACCACTACTTTTAATGACCAATTAACAGGAGCAAAGCTCTCTTCGGAGCACCGTGGCCTCGTTCAGGATTTGCTAGAGTAAACAGTGGTGCGGCATCGGTTGCGGTGGTGGTAGACGGGGTGTATGTCTCGTTACTGGCTTGCTGTTCAAACTCGAACACGTACAAACAGCCATGCATGCACACAAACCACACGTGCACACACACACACACACACACACACACACACACACACACACACACACACACACACACACGCGCACACACACGCACACACACACACACACACACACACACACACGCACACACACACACACACACACACACACCCTTCTGCTCCACTGCTTATTAAAACCTGGAGGAGCAGCAGTGCTTACCAAAACCTTGAGAGAGAGAGTCAGTCAGCAAGAGTCAGAGTGAAGAGTCCCGCTCCCACTGGGTATGTGTGTTTTTTTTTTTTTTTCTGGGCTTTTTAGAAAAAAAAAAAAAAAAAGGGGGCTGAAATCTAAAATGATAAAGCTCGCTGTAACGTCAGCCAGGCTAAAACTGATTTGAAAGCCAGCGAAACGGTGTTGAAGAGAGTAAATGAGTAGAGCCCCAGATCATTAGCATTGCTCAATAATGTAGCTGGGGGGTAGGACAGCACCACTCAAGGCCACAGGCTTTCTGAGCGGCTAATTTGGACCCGTCTTGTTTATGGGTATAGCAAGCAGGCCCCTCAAGATGACTGTCAAGCTGAGGCTCGCTCCCCAAACTAAACAAATACAAATGAGTACACACTCGTTGAAATCCACAACATGCATGAGTGATCAAGCATATACCAAAGCACATGGAGAGTTCACCACCGTACCTCCTCAGCAGTTGGGTTTGAAGTTTGATTGCAGCCATTTACACGTACTCTACATCAACGCTACAGTTGGTTTTGCTTCCCAAATGGCTTTTTATGCTCTCTTCTCACTCACTATTCCATAATTTTAATATTTTGTTTCAAAGAAAAGCAGTTAGTTGACATTTGATGGATCAACAGTTGTAATTGCCATTTAAAAAATTCTGTTCATCCGCTTTATTTGATCAGTATAGCTGTTCTCTATCCTCTCTGCATATTTGCATCTTAAGGAATATTTTAGAACATCAACAAGGACACAAAAAAAACAACATTAAACCACAGACCTCCATTTGGCATTTGGATGCTCGTCTCTTTACTTTAGTGATTGGCCTAATAAAGCATTGCATTATAGTCCCTATACCCTGTTACTTTGTCCTCCCATTGCAAATTAATGTTTCCCTGTGTGAATATGCAAACCGATATTTACAATTGCTTCACGATCTCTCTTGCAGTGTACTGAACACACATGGTGAGGGGGTATTGTCTCGCAGAAGAGGTGTTTGGGAGGATCAGACAACCTGGTTAATAAGACAGTGTCTTGATTGTATTTGTTTTCCATTTGTCTCTCATCGTTTGCATTAAAGATGCTCAGAGGTAATTAAGCCACTAAGTGAAACTGAAACAGGCGAGTCATGGGGCGAGCTCCAAAGCAGCATTATGAGATGAGAACAACAGACGCAGAATGACAAGAGCTTCATAGAACAATACTCGGAAATGGAAATCCCCCCCATCAGGAATATCCTATTGTTGCCTGAAAGACAAAACTAGAATGGAGAAAAAGAAAAGAGAGAAATAATACCACAGTGTCAGGCTGATGCCAAAGCGTTTAGCATACCATAATGAAAAGCACAATGCTTGTTGATGTGCATGTGTACGAACGTTATAAAGCACATAGAAGCCAGACAGGTTTAAATCTGTGTGGGATGTTGCCAAGTTAAAGAGCCCCATATGGAATAGACACCCTTAAATGATAATGTCGCCGTTCACAGTGGTCCAGGTGCCTGGTGGTGTGCCATGCCGTTTATAAGCACAGTGGTTTACTGTATTTACTTCCCTACATCTTTAATGCCACTTTATCATCCTTCAAGGTCACGGGACACTGTTTTGGATCCCAGTTGATAATGGGTAAAAGTATATACTGGGAGAACATGCAAACACCACAAAAAAGCTCAAGCTGAGAAAGCTCTCGCGATGAAGACTGAGGGCGAACGACTTCACCAGCATGCAGCCCCCCATGGTTATGTGCTGGAAAAGTCATAATCTCCACAAGTTTTAATCTTTATATTGAGACTGTAGTTCATTAACATTTACCCTCCTGCCCTCTGGAAAGAGATGTAGCCCAACTAATTTCTGGATGAGGCCCTCAAACTGTCAATCACAGTGTGTGTTTTAAACATTAAAAAAAATTTTTTTTTTGAGGTTTTATTGCCTTGCTTTACCCTCTACCCAATGATCTTGTATGTGTTTTGTGTCATTGTCTTATCTCCTCTTATAAATTCTGTTATCTAGACTTTCACCCATAGCCAACTGGAATCGTCCAAAATAACTGAAGTTGAGTTACTTTAAAAATCCTCAATGAACTTAAATATTCTGAGTTTCCAAGATATTTATATATGGAAATTACTTGCAGGTAGCATACTGGGGTATATAAGGAAGATGCTCAAAAAGGAAAGAAAAAAGAACGGCCTGAAAAGCCAACACAGAAATGACTAACAAATATATGACTGATCTACTGTATCTTGGTGGACTTAACATAAAATAATCTCATTTTATATTTTTTTTGTATTTATTTAAAAAAAAAAAAGCAACTTTTTTTGACAACCAAAATGTTTGGTCCAACCAAGAGTCCCACAGCTTTTTGACAGTTATGAAACGGTAAAGTGGAGGGAGACTGAAATCGATAGAAGATGAAGACTCATAACTGATTTGAATCATTATCATTCAGTTCTGCTGATTGAAACTATGCCTGCTGTCACTTCACCACAAACATGCTTTCAGTTTTCCTCATACAGTTGCGAGAAATACAGTTGTCGTTTCAATCTACAGCTCCCTCATCTCTCAGGAGGTCCAAGAGAAGGACGAAGACCCTCCACCAGCCTCACTCGAATTCCCCTACCTTACTTTGCCTTCTACCCCCCCTTCACTTACCCAATGAACCCAAGCAACAAATCAATGGTCAGGGATAAACACAAATCCCCCGTAGAGGTGACTTATAGAAAACAATTTGAACCTGCGCACCCCTCTTAGGCAGCCCTGCCCAGCCTCTTTACTGTATAGTTCTAACCTCAAACCTCCTCTGTCTGGCAGTCAATTGAAATTAGATTCCCAGGTAGATGGGAGGGAGGTGGAGGGATTCGGGTGGAGTGTCAGGAGTACCGATACTACGCTGAAGGAATACATAGTTGTGTAAACACAGGCGGCAAATGTTAACAGAGGCCGCTGCAGCCTTTAAAGGGAAACCAAGGTGATCGCTGTTCTTAGCAGTGCCATCATTTAAGTAGATATTGATACTAGTATTGAAGATGCTAATTGAATACATTTCATAAAGTACTAGCTAATTATTAGATAGAAGAGGTGTGCACTTCTCCAGGGAGTTCATGGTCTTTTTTCATCTCATTCAAGTCAATTCATTTTGTATGTGAAATGATCAAAACGCACAGTAATATGTACAAATGATCACAATGTGTCTTTTATACCAGAAACATAGATTCCTTATGACACCTAATGACCTACAAAATCAAAGAAGACGTACGGAGTCTAATGAGAATAAGTTTAAGGAAGACATGGGGATGAGAGGACGGGCATCCTCGGGGAGAGACCTGGGCCCAGTGCTCGTACTGGGGCACTCTGGGGGGAGGCAGGGGAGTTAGGGGATCTTGGGTGAAGAGATTGTGAAGCAGGAGGAGGAGGAGGTTGGTGAGACCAGGCCCTTGTACTTAGTGAGCCCTCAGAGGGCTCCATCCCCTATTTGCGGATCTCGTGAGGTGGGGGTGCGTTTGCATTACCACCTCCTTTATTCTAGTCAGCCCCCCCCCCCCCCCCCCCCCCCCATCCACTCTCTCTCTTTCTTGCTCTTGTTCTCTTTCTCTCTCTCTCTCTCTCTGGTCATGCTAATTGCTCCCAAGGTCAGAGCGTTGGCTGCGCTCTCCTGAACGCCACCCCCCCCCCCCCCCCCCCCCCCCCACTCCCACCCCCTTCACCCCCCAGCCCTGGCTTTGAATGGCATGTTTTGATCAGGCCTAATTTGATTGGTCGACGCTGTCTGGGGTGGATAGGGACAGCACTTTACAGCCCACTGCTTTTGATGTGTGCGGATGTGTGCATGTGTGTGCGTGTCAGGGTGATGCATGTCAGGTTATGAAGTGTCTGTGGATGAGTGCATGAGAGTGTTACACGTCAGCAGGGAAGTGTTTTTTGAGGGGTGTCAGAGTGTGTAAAGGGGAGTGTGTGTAAAGGGTGGTTTATGTCATGGGCGAGAGTGATTTTGTGTACTTGAGTGTCAAGGAGAGTTTGATGTGTTTTGATACAGCATATGGCAAGTATATTGGGAAATACGGTCCGACATGTGCCGAAATGCTGCTGTTCAAATAACAGCCCACGGTTTGTCAATATTTGACTCCAGTCTCTGAATGAACAGTTTTTGGGACAAAATGAGTGCAGTGATAATAGTTTTATTGGAGAAAATAGCAGACTTATAGCTTTCATGGGGTGATCAGCTTAATGCACCCTTAATTTTGATCAAATGAATAAAAATAAATAATTGTTTCTGTAGAAACATAATTTTGTGTATTTTATATTTTAAAGTTTTTCTTTTCAATTTTAGGATAAGTGATTTAGCTCTCCCCCTTTCTTTAGAAATGCACATTTTCTCTCTATTTCTGTCAAATTCCTAAGATGTTATGACCATTTTCTTCACTCTCTAAACAAGAGTTATGCGATCAACATTATTGATAACATATTTGTTTCACATATTTGCTTTAGGCACAGTCAAATTGAAATTAAACTTTATTTTGTATTTAAAAATGAATTAGTTGTTCTGTTCAATAGTAAAGATCTAATTAAGATATTTACTGTGCAGAAGAATAGTTTTTCTGTGATTTTATTCTGCTATCACTTTTCATCAGATACGTGACTTGGATCATCCTCCACTGGAAAGTTGCTCAATATTTTATGAATTGAAACTAAAGTACAGAAGGAAAAATACTACAATCAAGATGTGGACCAATTTAAATGATGATGTTTCAGGTCTGACTTGATTACATGTAGCAGCCTGCTGTTCTACTAGGAAGTGGCTCACTTATGACAGTATTCTGAAATGAGATGTTATTTTTTTACCATTTAAATTTTAAAGTATAGGAAAGTCTCCACTGAGAGCATGAGCTGTTTTGATCTGTGCGAGTTTGAAACCTGAAAATGTATACCATTTTATGTCTGATAAATGAATTACACTCAAGTCTGTTGTCTGATTATCACAGGGAATAATTATTACATTGCTCTCAAAATATACCTCAACCAGCAACTTAACAGAGCTAAAAGTACAACTATATCATCTGCTTTTTCTGTTTGACAGCCAATTTATACAATGTCACTCCCTAAGAGTCTAAAATAATAAATGTATTTGAACTTTCTATACAAATAAAGCAAATACTGTAGTTTTGTTTTAAATCATTTCACTCCTGGTAGAGTCCTGCCAGAAGCCTGTGGATGAGTGGGACTTAAGTCTTTCTCACCCTGGAGTTCAGAAATAGCAACATCTTTTGTGTGGGTCTCCCCGTCTTCGCTACAGTCAGATCCCCAGTGAGTGCAAGTGCACTAGGTACAGTAGGAAGTCCTCGCCATTCAAACAGGCCATGTGTGTCTGCTATCTGACAGCAGCGCTGATCCGGCCCCTATGAGTGAGATTGATAGGGCCTGTGATCAGGGACGCCGCGCTCCCTCCATCGCCGGCGAGATGGATCACATCACACCGCCGTCTCCTCCGCTTCCAGGATAAATGAACTGAGGGGGAATCTATCACTCCCCGCGAAGAGGAGGGAGCAAGACAGAGGGAGGGAGAGAATACCTTACAGAGATACTGACGAGGATGCCGGAGTAGAAAAAGAAAAAAAAAGAAAAGGAGGAGAAAAACGAGAAAGTAAGAAAGACTAACTGAAAACGAGACAGTCAAGGGAGTGAGAGAGAAAAAGTGACTCGGACAAAGAAAGGAGCGACTCATGAAAGAGAAGAAAAGGTGGTGTGATGGAGACAGCTGTGGCGGCCTGCTGCTAGGTCAGCCCCCTCCCATGCCCCCAGTCCCCCTCACAGGTTAGGTGTTAGGGTGTGGGCTTTTTTGTGTTCGGCTGTCAGCCAGCTATTTGTCACAGTGAGCGATCTGATGCTCCGCTGAATCAATCACACAGGAGCGCTGCGGGTTATGTGTACTGTACACTTGTATCTGTGTGTCTCTGAACATAAAACTGCGTTTGTGTGTGTGCATAGGGACGTGGACAAAGCCAAGAAAAGAGAAGTGTTCCCTCTCAACACGAGGCCAAACTCTGCACGCTCTAGTTTTTGGTGAGGCCAGTGCCCCAGTCTCAAACTGTTAATCATATATTCCAATGGTCACAGTCATCACTCGGCCTCTGGACTCTCCCCTCCTTGTGCTCATTTGGCCTGGCATAAATTAGACTTTGTCATGGCTGATTGGGAATAGGCACCTTATTGCATTAGGGCATGGCTTATTAAGCAAATGCTCTTAAGACAAGCCTTGCTTAACTGGGTGACAGCCTCTCAATTAGGTCGTCTGTGAAATATGCCCATGCTAATTGCCCCCCCCAAAAAAACATGAGCCCGAGAATTGAATTAGAACTTATTCCGTCTGACTTGTGTGGACATGTTTTCCTTTGAGTTGACAGGTGTCATGGAGCTCAGAGTGATTGTGTGTGCGCACCAATGATTGCCAAGGCATTTGTAGTTATTTAGCTCCTCTGCTTGATATATATTTGTGTGTGCACTTGAATTCCGGCACGTGTTTGTGCATGTGTGTGCACCAATAACTGCTTTCGTGGATACAGCGCTCATGAAATCTCCCTCTTCTCCTCTCAGGGTGAAATGACAGCTTCAAAAACCTTTCCCCAATGATTATAATTGACTGATTGGTGAGTCCTTAACTTCCTCTGCCTCCTCCAATAATCCCAACATGGCTCTCAAGTGGCCCTAGGCTGTCTTTATGAGTGCCTGCTTGCGTACTTTATGATTGCCTGATGTGAAAATGGCAATGGTGGTATGAGGGGGTAATTTGTCGGAACCCAACAAAGAAATGTTGTAACAATTAATCACGGGGTGAACACAGAAGAACGTGGTAATTACGTTCATTAAGTGGCGAGCACGAGGGCAATTATCTGGCATCAGCTTGGGTTGTCACAGTCGTGTCAGGCCGAGATGTTGTAATAACTCACCACTTTTAAAGGGTTATCCTCTCTTATCTCGTGTGTTGTGATGGCTATGGAGTCGTGTGTATGTAACAGAAAGGTGTTAGTTGAAATCCAGTTTCCAGTGCTGCCTTGTGTCCTGGAGTTTTTCCACAAATACAAAATGTATAGCAGCAAATATACACTCTGAATTTTAAAAAGCATTTTTGCATTTAATTGCATCATGGTAAATATAAGTGGATCAACTGGATCAACTATTGCCACACACTGGTGCTCGGACTTTCAAAGATTCCTGTGTAGAGTTTGCATGTTCCGCCTCTGTGTGTATGGGTTTTCTCAGAATACTCTGACAATCATCCACAGTGCTCAGACGTCCTTGTTTTCAACAGGCAAATTAACTGTGAAAGTGTATCTCTGTGTTTGAAGAGTGTATTCTACCTTTCACTCATTTTTAGCGGATCTCTTTTTGAGCTCCTCAGGACCCACAAGTTAGATGAAATGGGTCAAGAAAATGGATAGATGTACAATCAGTCAGACTCATTGTGCCATCATCGTTATATTTGCGAGATGTTTTACTCTCAGCACTTACGGGCAGCTATGGTTCAGCTGGTTGTCTGGATCAACTTCCAAACCCAAGTTTGGATGTTTGACCTTGTATTTTTGTGCTAAAGTGTCTTTGAATAAAACTCTGAACCCCAATTCTTTCTTTCATAAATCTGGTATATATCAAGATTTGGTTAAAGTAAACATTAAAAACATTAAAGTAAACACTTTCAGTCTTTCGTAATCGACTTCAGTGGGGGACACATAAAGTGTCCAAGATGTTGTGCAAATGAAGAAAATCCACTTGATTTCGAAGTTCACATTTTATACATTTAATCCAAGGTACACGTTGCAAAGTTTACTGATAAGTTTTATGTAAAAGTAAAAAAAACACAAGTTTCACAGGTGAATTAGATTTAAATATAGCAGCTCTCTTGTCATATGAGCCATATGATAGTCCCAGATGGTATGCACTGGTATATTTTTATATATAAGTTGATTTTTGACATAAGTGACATGACCAGCCAAACAACAAAAAATAGTGGCACGTTTAGTCCAAAAAATATGGTATTGTCTGACTGATTATTGAATAGGCTTACTGGGAGTTCACGGACATCAGCATGTCAAATATGAATGCCTGATACATTTAACATTATTTTTAATGATGTTTCCTTTCCTCTGTGTAAGAAGTATCAGAAAAGATAATATTCCCACTAATAACCTCACTTTGTTTGATTTAGATTTTTTGACTGGCTCATTTTTAATAAACCGCTCCTGGAGTAAACACGCTTATATGAAGAACACCAACAGCTATTTGTCTTCAGATGCTTGATGTAATCCAACATTCAAACTATTATGATTTGATGTTTGTAACTGATGTAGTTGAAACAGAAGTTTGATTTCACAAAAAGTAAGAAAAGTAAAACTATTTAGAAAAGTGGATTTGATGTAAATAAACCTAGAATACGTGATTGTAACAATTTGCATGGCCATAAACTGCTCATATTTAGCAGGCCTCGCAACTCTTTATCTTGAAATGTGAGAAGGACCTTGGATTATTACTATTTATTCCTTTAGTACCATTTTGTGCATGTTAACATACTCGGAGTATAGCCCCAAGAGATACGTTTTCACATAGACCAAAAATACATATGAATCATTTTCACCTAAACACACAGGAATAGATAAGTTACCGCCACACCTGGAGCAAAAGAGCTCCTGACTACACCTGTACAAAACTCCTACCAATGTCTGTCTGACGCACGTTCACCTTCCATCTGACTTGCGGTGAAAAAGAGCTGCAAGCTCCAGTGAATCTTTAAAGAAAAGGCTGAAACTTAAATCCTTACTCACAAATCCCAGCCTTGTAGATACAAAACCTGGAAATACCATTGGGCTAATTAAGCTGATTGGCTCTGTCTGTCCTGAAAGGAGGCCGGCCTGCCAGTCAAATGTGGATGTTCTTGCTGTAACAAACTCTGGCAACAGCTTCTCTTTCCCACTTGAAGCCAGGGGAAGAATCAACCTGACAGTGGAGCGTGTGATTGGACAGAACAGTGCAGGCTGTAGTTGTCAATCAGTCAGTGAGGAGCTGAGTATTTCTGACCCTTCTCACAATACTGCACACCTCTGAAGCTGCCAGGCGTGAAAATAATAGATACTTAGGATAAAGAGTCCCGGTGTAATTATACAAACCTGCGGAAGACACCCAATTCTCCACTTTGTGAACATAGAGTGTGCTCAGTTCTCTCTTGACATACTCGCTCTTCTATCGCTGGCTTAAAAAAAAACAAAAAAAAAACATCTGCAGGTATCTATGCTCTCGAGGAGGGCAAGGCAAGAGAAAGACAAATAGCGTGGGCTTTTTATCACCAAAGCCCTCCTGCAAACAGACAATAGCCACACAGGTCTTATTTTAGTCACTGCCTTTTGTGGCTGCCAGCCTTCTCAAGCGGCCTCTCTCCCGTTTCCCTTTTATTTCTTGTGTTTTTCCTTGGGCACAGTTCTCTCTCCCTCTCTCTTCTTTTTTCTTCCCTTCTCTCTCAATTGCAAGCCTATTTGGAGCATGTTTGTTTTCACGCTTTCTCTTCTCGTTCTCAATCTCTCCCTCCCTCTCATTTCCTCTTCTTGCCTTCCCCTCCTCCCTCCTCCCTCCTCCCCCTCTGTGTGTGTGTGTGTGTGTGTGTGTGTGTGTGTGTGTGTGTGTGTGTGTGTGTGTGTGTGTGTGTGTGTGTGTGTGTGTGTGTGTGTGTGTGTGTGTGTGTGTGTGCGTGTGCGTGTGTGTTCGTGCTGTACATCGATGGATGCGAGGCGTGTATAACCTCAGGTAAGCTCAATGAAGCAGCCTGACTAGCCAGTGTGTCTGTGGGAGGCTCTGGCTCATCTCTGCCTGCATCCCTGTAGCCTTAATCTGTGACAGACCATTTCATAATCACAGCCAAGGGGGCTTCTCTCTCTCTCTCTCTCTCTTTCTCTCTCTCTCTCTGTGACTCTCGCTCCTCCTCCTCCTCCACCTCTTCTTCTCCTTCTTCTTCCTGTGCTCTCATCTCTACCTCTCCTCCTTCCCCTTTTTTTTTTCTTTCCCAAAGTGCAATAATTCACAGGCATGCACCCTCCCACAGGCGGATTAGCAGGCGGCGTGCTCGTCCTACATAATCGCAGCACAATGAGCCCATACGTGCTGCCGCTGCAGCCACGCCATAGGGCACAATGCATCTGCGCCGTCCCCCCACACCAAATGACACGGGACAAAATGGACCCCATCTTGCACCCACCACCTGCACTACAGGCCGGCCGGCAAAGGGCCTTGTGTTCCTTGTTTGCTCACTGTGGAATGAATAACAATTGGACAAAATCATGATAACGCAGTGGAAAATCTAGTTGCATTATGTCTTGGATTGGCTTCTTGTTGGACTGTTTTTGATAAAAGTCTTGTGATCACTTTTTTCTTTTTCCACTCGCACTCCTCGTAATTTCAACTATGCAAATGACTTTTTATCTCCGTGTCTCGATGAGTTTGTAATAAGTGAAGAAGACAAAGAGAAGCGCTCCAAAAGCTGCTCCTCAAATTAAGAAAAAAAAAAAAAAGACAAGTTGTGGCATCCGTTCTTTGATTTTGATTTCGCATATGACAATTCTGTGAACATATTTTTCCTGCACAATGCTTGAATCCAAACTGTTCCACCAGCCCAGCTGACTACAGCAACATTAACATATTGTAAGAAAAAAAAAAAAGGAACAAGCATCTTATGATTCATTTCCATTGTCAGAATAATAGCTGAGCCGATTAGCAGCATTGTTGCCATTGGAGAGGCAAAACATCATTACGCTCCTCAATCTGTTTGAGTAATTAAACCATTTGGGAGAATAATTTGATGTGTTTGCTGATTCAGTCAGAAGAAGAAGAAAGAAAAAGTGCTGTTGAACGCTGCAGCTATATGTAATGTTACATTTATGTATTAGCTTTAAAGGGCTTAAGTGTGAAGCTGTGCACAACTGCTCTGGTAACGGAATGTCAAATAGGATCCATCGCTCCATTCCAATGCATTTCATATAATACTATAATGAAAGGCAAGGATTTATACCGCATTAGTATCAAGCTCCATCAGATTTAAAGCCATAAATCCATTCTATATCCTCCAAGTTTTCCTCTAACATTTTCTGGGCGCTTAATTTAATTTTCTCTGAAAGTGCCAGGCGACCGCTGTTCTTTGGTGTCAGGTGAATGAAATAATTTGCACATACTTTGCGCCTAAACTGTGGAAATCCAAGAAGCTATTGCACGCTTTTCCATGTCACACAAATGCACCAAATCTTCCTTTTCCCCCCTGTTGCTCCATTGTTGAGAATGCACTGTTAAGCTCACTTTCAAAGCATACATTTGGAATACCCATGACTATCGTATTAGATTTCTCCTGCTACAGAACCACATCTGCTGTGTTACTTCTTTAAAATCCATTCCACCTTGCAGTCGGCTTTATTCTATACTCTCCGATAGCAGATGACACATTAGTGTCTCGTTCAGCAGGATACAATCAAGCTGCTACAGGTTTGTAGGACACTTGGCCTGTATGTAAAACACAGACACGTCCGGCCTGGTATAGCTTCCTCTCCGCCTCTTATCCATTTCTATTTTGCCAGCTCAGCACAAGCCCACACTGCGGTAATCCCTCACAAGTCAGGACAAAATGAGGGACACAGGGTGGGTCGCAGCTGGAACACGCACGGCCGTGCATAAGATATCTCCCAGATTCTGCCCCTACCTGGGCTTACGGACGGACCCAGAATGTATTAGCAAACTGGGCAAACCCCGTTGTCTGGCATGCTGGAGCTTTACACGGTGTGGGTCTTCTCACACCTGCAGGTTTAAGCACGCAGGACTTCATTAAAAGCATCACCGCAAGATGATGCTCACTATACGTAATCCCCCTGCCTGCTCACCTCCTTCTGCTTTGTGGTTCCAAAGAGGCTTGTTAATCCTCGCTTGTGTAGAGGTAGATGCTGGCATGCAAAGCCTGGTAAAGACATGCACACACATTAACATTTAAGCACACTGGCAATGTTTTGCATTGGTTTTTCCTAATATTTATTTTGAAGGGCTCGGATATGAGGTGTGTCCTATGGTTTGACCCTTAGCACTTTATGTTCTTGCCTCTCTTTTTCTGGAGAAAGTGTCCCAGGAGCCACACAATACTGGAGGCATATGCTTGAATGACAAAAAAAAGGGTGCGGGGTCAATGTGATCACATGTGAGTATCCGCACTTGCATATAGCCTCATGAGAAATAAAGGAAATACAAAGTGAGATTTGATACAAAGCAAGAAATTAAATACAAATATACAGTGAAAAAAACCCCCCAAAAAACAAAGTTATAGGAAATGGTCATTTTGTCGGTGAACCAGGCTAAACACTGCTAATGTTATGCTGCTGTTGTCTCTCTTTCGGTTTTGTTCTCTCCTTCAGTCTCTCACTCTCTCCCTCCCTCGCTCATGTCAGTCTACTGATTTATGGCTCTGTTTAAGTGAAGGCCACACGTATCTCCCGATGCTGCTATTTGTTTCAGCCCCGCTTCATTTTTCCACTCTACCCCCTCTGAAGGCAACCAGGAACCAACAAAAATTAACCCTTGGCTCTTATGCACACATCAAAGTGGGTTTTAGTGGCTCTTCCCTGGGTTGTAACTGCTTCGGGGAACTTGACAGGGGTGCACGGCGACTCCGCCGTTGTTCTGACAAAGCGCCTAGCGGGCCCAGTCTTCTGCTGTTGTTGTTAGGAGCGCGTCGCAGATGTAGAAAAATGACATGCCACAAGGATGCCATTAATAATGCTCACACGCAAGGTTTTCTTGACGTGGGGAAAAATGGCCGACGTCACAAGGCCCTTTTATCAGCCTAATTTCATAAGAGGATTTCATGTCTGAGCAAAGAAAAGTGGCTATTTTTCCTTTTCTTTTATCTTGTAAACAGCCATTACTTGGAGAGGTATACAGGCCTGCTCTGGCAGTAAGTGGATATGAATTTCAAGACCAGACCATTCTTTTATATCAGCCCCTCTTACAAACGCGTTGACACAATCGTGACATCAGACAGGCTTACTACTCTTTTTTTTTGCGCACTCAGGTTCCGAGTGTGCCATAATTCATTGCATTTTCTTGATGAGACTTTTTTTTTTCTTCCTTTTGGTGATACTGAAAATTAGTTGTTATTGATTTTTGCAGCAAACTAAAGCAATTGTTTGACTAAATCAAAGAGGCAGCTGCAGCCACAATTACATATTGTGAGTGTGATTGTGTTGCCATTGATTCTAAATGTCTAAGCTCTGAGAGGGATGTGTCTGACTTAGCTTTGTGTATTGTTGCAGTTTTCTCTTTCTGCGATGGTGCAGTATTGTACTATATTTGCACTTCTTCTTCTTCCCCTTTCACTGCCTGTGCCTTTGTGGCAAGATGGCACGGGGAAGGCTGTTGTTTACACTGATAAGCTGCCCATTGTCTCTTGTGGGAATTCCCACACGGGAACAAGATGTGGCGCTGCTCAAGAAGCTAACTGCAGAGCTGCTGGAGCAGCAGTGGTGGGACTGCCATGCTTCCACTGGGATCTGGTGCCAGGGGTAAGACGGTCATCCCCTGAGACTGGTAGATAGAGACAACAAAAGGGAGAAAGGGACAGACCGGCAACAAAAGGGGAAAAGGGGGACAGACAAAGGATGAAAGTAGAAGACAAACATGCAGGAGTGAGATTTTACAGATAAAGAAACCTTAGAAGTAGTGTGAAGAACATGACAGTAGAGATGAGCTGTGGCAGTAACCTGAAAAATACAGCAGGTAGAACAGGATGTTGGACCAAAGTCATAAACCAATGTCATGTTCTGAATGAGTCTTGATTTTAACACATCATATCTTAAACATACATGAGTGTATTACTAGTTTAACAGTAAAATTTCAGATTGCAGAAGAAAATAGATTGATCGTAATCATTCTTTGTTTTGAAACACTGTGCAGCACCACTTTAAGTTATAGTAACTGTGTCCCAGATAGATGCACACACCAAGATACAAGAAGTGATACGGACCTGTTTAACGTCGGAGAAAACAATAAGGAAGGATTTTTCTGTCTTCAACCAAATCTGCCCACTGACCAAAGTAGTTACTGAAGTAACTGTGTATTGGAATTTTTATAATATGGGGAAAATAAACAGAATTTAAGATTATTTCCTGTCAACAAACAAGCTAAAAAGGGAATCTATAAAAAACATATTGGGTTCATTGACGAGTCTCAACTGGCTGTAGGTGTGTGTGTGTGTGTGTGTGTGTGTGTGTGTGTGTGTGTGTGTGTGTGTGTGTGTGTGTGTGTGTGTGTGTGTGTGTGTGTGTGTGTGTGTGTGTGTGTGTGTGTGTCAGTGATTGTCTCTTTGCGTTAGGCCTGTGATTGACTGCTGACCTGTTTGGGATATATGCTGCCTCTGGCAGTTCGTGAAGGTGGGCTCCAGTCAAGAGTATATAGCAGGTATAGAGAATGAATGAATGAATGAATGAAAGGGCTGATTCTTTTTGTCTTCTCAATGTAAAAGCTTACAGAGCCACACTGTGGTGTCGTGGTTGGCGTTCTCAACTGACAGCAAGATCCCCCTCAGTTTGTGTTCGAACTGGGCTTTCAAGTTCTCCCTGTGCATTTAGGGCTGATTAGTGAATAGAATCTGGAGATGTTTCTCGCTGTTTGTCCTTTGATGGACTGGTCGTTTCATAGTTACAATAGAAAATTATCTTTTTTACCCTTTACTTATTGCTATTTTCTCACATTTTTCTTTCATTGTTGACACCCACTGCCCTCTACATTCCTTTGAAAACATCCATCCCTTTGGCTTTCTAGTACAAATCACAACCTGATTTTAAGAGACAAAGGTAGACAGAAAACTATCAGGCCATCAAGAGAGAATTCGAACATCCTCTCTAAAATATTCCACTCCCTTTCCTTGTATGTCTAAAATGAGGCTTCCTGTAGTATGACTTCACTCTCCTGTTCCTCAGCAAAACAGTGAGTTGACTGGAGGCCCAGCGATGCCACTAGCTGAAGCAGAAGGTGTACCCCAGCTCAGGTGTGTCGGTAGTGGATGCGGGGCTCTGACAGTACGGGTTAGTCTCCTGGCTAAACGCAACCTGACAGCCGCGACGCTCGCAGGGTGCAGTTGGCATGTTGGGCTCTAAGGGCCTTATAGTGAGCCTAAAGCGCACAGGGCTCATAGGGGAGGAAAGCACACAGAACAGGACTGAGTCACATCTCAAGTCGAACAAGATGAAGTGCTGGTCAGTCAGTGTCACTCCACATTGCTCCGTCCTTTTATAATGACAGCAGCAGACAGCTCAGCACGGAAGGCCGTGAGAGCTTAGTTCTGAAAGTCTAATAAACATTGGACATTTTCAAAGTGTGTAACGATAATAATGCACATTTTCATTCATTTAGCACTTTTGTAAAGTTGTAGAGTGCTTTCAGAGTGATTTTATCTTCTCCTGCCTTTGCAAACTAGAGATCATTTGGTGTGCTGTGGCAAATTTTCCTTTTTAACTGGGTTGTCCAAAAATGTTAAACAGTCGATGAAAATATTTTTTTTATTCCTGAGTGCCTGTGATGGAGTTACAGGAAGTGTGTTTAAGTGCTTGTGCATTTGGTGATGTGACAGGGCCCTGGACCCAATTCTGACCCGGATACTTAAGTATCAGTGTTCTCAAGAAAGCATCTCAAGAAAGCTGAAAGCTCATAACAATACAGCCAAAGTTATATTTCCTTTTACAGGTGAATAAAGTCACAGTCGGTTTTGCCACTATCTCAAGTAAACTCTGGCCTCCGAAGGACTGTGTGATTTTATCATTCTTAACACTTTCACTCCACAATGTAGCTCTCCACCAAATCAGAGGTGACAACCATAGTGACGGTACATCGTATTGTACATCTTCAGGAAATGGATAAATTAAGTGAACTAAGAACTAATTACATGTTCCAGTAGCGTTTCTGTGCAGGGGAACGGCTTGGAATTAAAGTCAGTGGAGAAAATTAACATGACGGAACATTTGACATCTTTGGGAATCGGAAAGCGTTTGTTTTGATACGTCAGTATTGTCGCTTTGCCGTGTTTTCTGGAGCATTTCTTGTGGTTAGTACCAGCTGTACCTCGGAGAAGCAGCCATACTGTACCCTACTGTGCCCACAACAAGAGCAGAAACTACTTTGTTGGATGTGTTAAGTTGAGCAGCCCAAGAAACGTATAACAAAACTGATAAAGACAGCAGGGGGGTATGAAAGCACGCTAACGGACAGCTACTAAGATGCTGATCTCCTAAACAAAGCCAGCAAACCACACACTGTAGCAGAGACATGAATTCTATTAGGTTTCCTCCCAAAGTCCATACATTTGAGGTTGAGATTATTTGGTGACAATAAAATGGATAAAGAGTAAAAGAGAGATGTACTGTATATCCATGGGAGTACATGTTTAAATAATTGGGGGGGAATTTCACTGGGATTAATAAATCATCTCTATTCTGTTCTATTCTACATAAGTTAGGAGTAGCTAGTACAATAAAATAAATCTCAACCTGTAATGAAAGAAAGTCAAACTCACATTCATGTCACATGACACATAAAGGCATAATAATGGAAATATATATTTAAAAGTGTGAAAACAACAACAATTGCCAGTGATCACTCAGAGAGGATGTTCCACTGTGTTGGAGCATGAACCTGATATGTCATAAGGAGAATATCTGTCTGTGATGTATCACGGTGCACATTCAGAGAGAGCGGAAGATATCGTAATTGTTAAATCAATTCAACAATTTATTGAGAGCATGTTGTTAAACTATGACTCTCTACTTAATACAGAATATAATAAGGATTGATGCTGTCTGGAAATCTTATCAAAATGCACTGTTAAGCAACGATCATCTTTTTCAATTCCCTGCAATGAAAATTACACTTTTTGGAGGAAGCAGACATAATGGTTTTGTGTAGTTCAGGGGTGTGTGATGCGTCAGGAGAGGTTGAAATGCCATTGGTTAAGATAATGGAAGAAAGAGACGTAAAGTTCAGTGGAAGAGAGCCTAATGCCTTCTTAAGGTGAGCCATTTTAGCACGCTACCGCATTTGTATACGTCTGTGTATTTACCCGCGAAGGGAGAGAGGTGACCTTTCCATGTGGAGATGGTGTCTGCATGGAAACGCTGCCTGCTGCATCCTAATGGCCACCCAGGGCCACCTCGCCTCCACGGCCGTCCTGATATTTGCCTAAACGTGGGGTGGGTGAGAGTGTTTTTTTCTTCTTCTTTTTTTTTTTCATCCTTTACCCCGCCCTGGAATATTTACAGAAATTCTTCTGGTCAGCTAAAGAGAGGGCAAAATTGCTAGGTGGTGCAACTGTGGGATGCAATCTGAGAACTTTGTTCACTCTAATTGGCGGTTGATTGACACACTTTTATGCAGCTTTTTGAACTTTTTGTGCTCAACTAGTTGCTGCCAGGCACCTAAATAACGAAAAAAGAAGTTTACAAACTGACAAACACACTCGGCAGAGGAAGACCGACACGGTATCATTAGTAATGCTGCTCCGAGACAGGGTTAAGGAAGAGGTCTCCTAGTCAACATGGCTACCTGCCTCTTGCTGCTCTGCGGATCATTAGGAAAATGAACGATTGGAGAGCTGTATGTGTGTGTGTGTGTGTGTGTGTGAGATTTCTGTGCCACTGGGCTACGGACAGCCTGATTACTCTGCTCTGTCTCCTACTTACCTGCCGGCCCACCGACTTACCTTCAGCATACTAACTCCCTCCCATTCCCTCTTCGCCTCTTACAGACACACCGCACACTCGCACAGACACACACCAACACACGCGGGGAGAGAGGGAACCACAACTGCATTCATTTGTCTAGATTAATCTCTGTAAAACTTCCAAATGTATCAAATCTTGACAGATGATTCTAGGCCAGTAAATCTATTCCTCGGGGTGTCTCTGCACCTTTGGAAAGAAAAATCCCACAACCAGCTTTTCTCCTCAGTTTTATGTGTGTATGCCCAATTGTGTACTCGGAGGCAAACAGCACGCATACATTTTAAACGCACATCAATGGCAGGGGTAAAAACCTCGAAAAGTGGTGGGGAAAAAAAATCGCAAGATGAACGATTGATGTCGCGGGGGAACAACTCTGAGCAAAGGGCTGGAGATTTTTCACTTATGCTGGGGCATTTGTGTGAGCTATCCCCATTAACACGCAGAGGAGGTGATGTGTGTGTGTGTGTGTGTGTGTGTGTGTGTGTGTGTGTGTGTGTGTGTGTGTGTGTGTGTGTGTGTCTGTGTCTGTGTGTGTTGCTGAGTCCACATCATGCATGCTGAGCCTAACAAAACAAGGGATGAAGGCTATGTTATGAATTAAGCTTCCCACAGCATTCGTTTTACCAAACATTCACATTCTAATATTACTTTCGCCACTGACATGAAAAATAACATTACTCCATGAAAACACACGTGGTTCTTTCTTTGATGCATCTAAAATGTACAACGCAAGGATAGTTTGAAGTGTTTAAAATTAATGTATAATGGATTATAGAATTGCTTGAGTACATGGATATCTTTAAAAAAAAAAAAAAGCAACTTTAATATCATGATAAAGGTAAAGCACAAAGCCTTTCTTCAGTATAAAAGCACCTACTCAATATAAACAATACATTTTTTTAAAGAGGGTTTTTTAAGCCATGACTTGAATGTTCTACTACACCATTCTCCCATTTTGTCCGATTTCATTTTTCTCATTTCTGATATCCATATCTTTTGTTAAAGCCCAGTTTTTTCTGGTTTGGTATTGTTTGGCTTGTCAGGTTGTTGTTTTATCTAAATTTCACTTTTAGAAAATTTTACTTTGTAATAGTGCAATATAAATTCTAAGTACTATGCAGATTTGATCAGAAATTAATTACTAACCCAGTAATCCAATAAATCAAGCTTCACTCATGACTTTCATGAGAAATATTTCCAAACAATGCCCGCTGCAACTGTTAATACCTTTGGTTGAAGCTGATATAATTTACCATGAGTTTTCAACAGCAATCACACATGATGCTTAGAAAAAAATTAAAAGCAGCGCTTCTAATCAATGGGACTTTGCCTTTATTTTCACTATACCATGCAAATGGTCATTATATAATTCTTAGATTGCACATATCTAAACTTCCAAGAACAGGAGAAATTGGTAACTTTTGTCATGACAATCTAACAGTTTAAAGAACTATAAGTACTGTATATATACAGTAATTTGAGCCACTGTAATTTACAAATCCCACCTCCTCCTCTCTGATCACCCTAATGGTTTCCTGGAGTACAAAGGAACAGAGTTGTCTTCTTTTTATAAATTCCCACCATCCTGTATTTTGCAACACAAACAAATTCACACGTTGCTTTTCACACATTAATTATGCAGTTAGAGAAAAAGCTGTAATGGCGGAGAGGCAGGAAGGTGAAAATGAGGAATTCAGTTTCTTGTGCTCCCTTGTTGAATATTCATATAAGATCAATTTTTGATGCTTTCGGGCGTTGTTTGTTCCAGGGCGGCACAGTTGCTTCCTATTTGTGAAGCTGCGAGGCACCAGGAAATGGGTGAATCCACGTCGGTGAAAAGGAGAAAGGTGTCTGTGCTCAAAGGTAGACACATGTGAGGTGTCTGTGGCAGATTGTGGAGGATATTTAATCCTTTACAAGTGGCACCATTTGATTGAATTTTATTGTGTCACTCACTGCTGGAACCACGAGGACCTGCATTTTCTCTGACAGTCAGTCGCAGCACTTGTCTGATGACCACTTTTGTTGCTCTTTGTAGTTACCTGTCATAATTTTTCTTTGAGCTTTGCACAGTTTGTTTCACCCCCAAGATGTTTCAGAGCACTTAAAGATAATTATTGCCAAATGATGCTCTAATGAGGGGAACGACTGTCCTCCAGTCTTTGCGTGAGAGCCTGGGCCTGCTTGCTGTGACGCCTCCTTTTTAGACTTCATTTTGTTTTCCTGTTTGACAGTGTCAGACTTTCTATAGATGCTGCCTCAATCTGACGCATGCCATAATAATTGGCTGAGCACAGGAGATGCAAATTGCTCAGGATTTATTAAAATGCACCTTAAAGGGGTTAGAAATGTCTGTTCGCAAGTCAAATTACCATTTTTCCTCTCTTTGAGTCTTTTTTTTTTTTTTTTTGTCAACCTCTCTTAAACTTCCTGCGCTCTTGGAAGAGGTCAGGCGCAGCCCTTCATTTGTGGAGGAGGATTTTCGTCTCCTGTGGAAAATTGCAAGGCATTTAGAGCTATCGGAGAGGGTCAGGGACCTTTCCTTTAATTTCCCTTTATCTTCACCACCATGCTGCACGACCCCAAGCACATCACAGAACTGATGTCTGGCCTGTCTCTGTGCAAGCTGTTTATTTGTATACCTGTTTTTCCCTCTCAATCAAACTGGATGGAATTTTCTTGCCAGAATGTGGCCAATGCCTCCAAGACATTTAGATTATTTTTCAAGCCCTCTTGTTGTATACATTATTGTCGTTCAATTCTAACCACAAGTGTTACATATTAACTTTACATCTTGGTAATTATTTTTGAAATCTGACAATGAGATTAAGAATTGGTTGAAGTGATGCATTTCCTGGAAGAGCCTTCCTGCAGGTAATGCTTTTTGTATCGCAGCTTGAACCTCCACAGGAATATTAATGACTTTGGTTGATTGTTTCTTTTCCACAAGCCTTGTGCTATTCAGTGTGTAGAAAAGCTGTGGTTGTTACAGGAATACGTCGCGTCAGTTGGTCAGAGGTGAGTGACAGTTGTTTCTCATCAGTGGCTCGACGACACGGAGCGACACGAATGTTCTCTTCTCAGCGTTCTAAGAGGGTGTTATCACAAACATTTCCCCAGTAATCCGTAACTGAGACTCGCAAGCAGGGAACTGGAACTAATGAAGACAACTATTCAATTACGAGCTCAATTAATGCAAGCGCCTGGAAGCACGGATCATAGATGAGCCAAGCTGCTAGCCTTAGATGTTGTGGACCACAACTGCAGGCGAGCAACACACTAAAACATTGAATTTCCCCTTCAATCCCTGGGCTTAGCACTCGTGGTTGTCTCCACTTTAAAATGGCGTGACGGGCTCATGAGAGGCACGGAGGAGTGTGCCTCAAGTCTATGCCTTTGTCCATTGTGTAGGGTCATAAGGAGCTGAATTGACTGTGTCTAGATATGGGTCTTCAATCTCTTCTTAAGTATTAGTCTGTTATTGCTATTCTCTCCGGAGGTGCATCTGTGGGTACTTTATATTTGACCGAGCACAACAAAAAGTCCAATTTAGCCTGATTTTCCTTTGATTCTTGCTTTGGCTCATATTGATTTCGTACAACTTGTTATGTTCTGTTTCTTCTCTGTTTTGTTTTTGGATAAATCCATGTTGTTTACAGTGTGCGATGACCCGCGGGGCGTCAAGATTATTCTTAACCCTCTTTCTCGCTGCGGTCTTGTGGTGTATTGATAGATAGCCATGTTTGCTTATAATTAAGTCCCTACCACACCTCGGATGGGACTCAGTTCAGACCTCTTGGACCAATTAAGAACCAGCTTCCCTACTTCAGTACTACCTGCTTTGTTACATATATAAATGCATTAGTCTGATAAAGAGGGCTTCAGCAGGAATACATTGACACTATTTGATACATGATGCTTGCATCCTTGTGACGCAAAGAAACCCTGAATTACCACAGAATGTTACATCTTACCATAAAGCACCTTGTTGCCCAAAGGGAAATGTTCTCCACTGATTAAAGATTAAACATGAAAAAAAACTGACGCTTTGCAAAAGAAAAAAAAAACTCTAATTATTTCTCTGGAAGTAAAATAAAATGCTAAAGCCACTGGGGAGTTGGGTATAATTATTTCATTTATCTGTAAAAGGCCTCATGAGGATGTTTCCTTCCTTTACTTTCATTTTTCTTGTCTTCTTACACCTTGAGCAGTCTGCGCCTTGTTGCATTGTATTGCATCGCTGGTTCATCTGCAGTACACATCGAGGACATTAATTGATCTGCTTGCATTCACTGGATTAGGAGACATTGATGGTAATTACCAAAGATGACTATGAGTAATTCAACCTGGTCCACTGTCCTCTGTGGCTCATTATCTAAAGCTCTGCTCTGCAGACCTTTGCTAAAACCACTGGCAGGAAAAATGGGCCACCTCTGTCCTTGATCACTTTACAATGCATCATTGGCATGTTTGTTTCTCCTCTCAGATATTACAAATATTACAAGACATCTTTTGACTTTTTAACTTCACACATAAATGGCTTATATAATATGTGGCTTAAGGAAAGAGGATTTGATACATCTTATTATTCTTGATTTTTTTTTTCTTTCTTACAGACAGGAGCATACAGGATATATTTCAATAAAAGTTGGAAATTACACAGACTTACTCTAAACACAGCTTTAACTATGACCTGCTTAAGTCACAGCCTTACAATAATCTAACCCTAAACATAGTCTGACCTTAAAGTAGGTCTTTGCCTAATTTATTGATTTCCTTTCATTCCCCCTAATTTATTTGATTTCCTGGGGGCCGGCATGTTTGTGCCTACAGCAACGGGAGTTCACATGGGTTAGTGTGTAATCATGTTTAAGTCATGCATGCACTATGGTTGTGACATGCAGCTAGATCATATTTTCTCCCTTGCATTTCTTCAAGGGTTTCATTGGGTGCTTGATGTTAAAAACCAATGAACTGGTTATGCCCTTTAAAACTCTCACCTGACAGTGCCATATGATTTTTTGTTTTTTAACTCATCATGTGGTCAATGTCGTGTTAAGCTAATGAGAACAGGCAGCTTCAGTGTCTGCTGCTGTTGTGACAAGTTCATCAAAATCACGTTTTTTAAAGGGCTCATATCCCGGTTCCTGCTGGGATCCAGACAATCTCAGCAGTTGGATAAGGCAGTATGAAAGACGGACAGATGGATGTTTGATAGCACTTTTCAAAAGTTTCTGTCGTTTCCCCCGATTTTCTTGTGATAACTAACATAGTATGTTTTGCTTGTCCGGGATGTATACAGATAGTGACTACAGTATCAGCACAGCCTTAACTATGTCCAGGAGTGGTCATACACACAGCTCAGGGCCTTGGTGTGTTAGGAGCACCCAAACAAGGCATCCCTAGTGAGGTGACAGAGGCAGCTAAGCCAGTAAACAACGATGACAGTAATCATATGTGTTTGTGGTGCTATGCTTCATCACCTGTCTAGCACCAAGGCTTGTTAAAGGACAAATGACTCTTAATAAAGCATATTCTTTTTCCTCATCTCGCTCTCGCTCTCTCCCCTCTGTCCCCCCTGTCAGTGTTCCTTTGCTCCCCACAGCCCTGCCCCCACCTGAGGAGGCCAGGTTGCCAGGCCGTGGGGCGGTGGGATTGGCCGGCTCCATGCTGAGATTGATTACCCCTCTAATCTTAGGACTGCCAGTGTGTCTCCAGGGCAAAAACTCCAGCTTGAATCCCCCCTCTGCCCCAGCTCCCACCCTTTCCTCTGTGTATCTACCTCCTCTCTCCCTCTTCCTCCATCCCCTTCATCCCTCTGTCCCTGTGCTGCCAGAGGCACTGAGGGACGACACTAAGTCACAGCTCCAGACAGGGCCACTCGCTCGCAGTGCCTGCCTTGTTCGCCATATGTCACGGCAAATGGGGCTCCCGCGGACTCTGCCATGGACTCACAAGTAAAAAAAAAATGACAAGGGGAGGATCGGGGATGCTGTATGAGTTGGGCAGTAGGTAGAGAAGAAATAGCCAGTCCAGCTGAAATCCAAACATCATTAAAAACTGCAGTGCTCTTTGGTGGAGTTGTGAAGATGTTAGAACAACTAAAACTAAGTATATGAAACGAGACCCACCGCTTTCATTTACTCCCAAGTGTTGATGTGCGTCGTTTCTTTATGTTCACATGTGATTTGTTAAGGGTTGCAGGTGATGACATGAAACCCTTGCTGCATGCATTATCACGGCGTCAAGGACACAAGATGCATGACAACTTGTAAAGGTGACAATTGTTCGTGGTGATGGTATGACCTGTCAGCCAGATGCTGGTGAAACGAGCTCTCTTGGTAGCACTTCAACGCTCACTTGCTTTAGAAAGACTTTCACTATAGCTGGGTGGTGACATTACCTTTCAGAATGTCACTTTGGTATTCGCCTTTCCTTTCTGTGGGAACAGACTGGAAACCCTGTGACAAAGCAATTAGCACTGTCAAGATTCTGTACTTAAGAAGCAGAGCAAAGTGAAAGTTAAAGAAATGTTAAAAAAAAAAAAAAAAAAGTGCAATTTAATGTGTTAACCTGATATTTGGAACATCTTAGTCTCCATGGGAAAAAAAATGAATATGGCTTTGTTGTTTTGCAAACTGTGTATATGGTGAATGTTAACATTTTTGATAGTAGTTGTCTTTACAGAAAATAAGTCACCCTCTAAAGTCAGATGCAAGTACGGCAGGATCAGTAAAGAAAATGAGGTGACAGATTTAAAAAGATGTAACACTTTATTGTTGTTATTATTATTATTATTATTATTATTATTATTATAATAAAAGGGAATGCTTGAATTAATTAAATTACTCATCTTCTTTCAGGAGATGACTGCATTGCTTTGTGTTGTTTGAAGTAAATTAGCCTATTGTTTAACATGAAAATACATGTGGTTTATTTCTGAACCCCAACCTAATCATAGCAGGGCATTACAGATGTGTTTGTCTATATTAGCACTACAATGAATGTCTGGTAGAATTTCAGTTGTGAACTTTTGTTTCAGACCATAAAAGTTAAAAGTTCATCAGATGCACAGCTTGCAGATGACTTTTTCTTTGTGGAGACTGGCTTACGTCTTATTATTCCAAGGGCATCTATCCTTCCAGCCATCTCGCTGTTCATCCCAGGGTTGGAAAGCAGACCTGGCCAAACATTCTTTCCCCTTAAATTTTCTCAGTCTGTACTCGGACTCCTTTGTAACTCCTTTGTAACTTGTAAGTCCATCTCTGATGATAGATAACCATTGGACTTTGTGATTAGATGCCCAAACCACCTCAACTATGGAGTAACATCAGCTCTACCCTGACCTTATTCTTAATGACCTCCTTAATGACTCCTGACAAAGATTAACTCCTGCTACAATGCAAAGAGAACTCATTTTGACAATGCATCTGTGAATGTATTCTTTGGGTCATGACCCCAAGTACATGAACGTAGGTGGGGAAGTACACTACATTGGACATAAAGCAGTTTTGAGGCCAAATGACTTAGTTGTGTTGTTTTTGTCCCTCTCATTCATGCCAACACAAAATACTTATTAATTCAATCTCACCTTGATTCCACAGCACCTTTTTCTCAAGGTGAGACTTTATGTTTACTTATGCACCTGCACCAAAGATATAGTCTTAAAACACACGATGAGTAATGCCTAAAAGCTGGATTTATTTCGTACGTATGAGTATGTCCCCAAAAGCACTTGGAAAGGGCCCGACAACCATCAGAAGCCTCTTTTGAAGTGCTCTTTCAGACCACCATGGATTACCCACACACAAGTATGCACAAACGTACTCTTGAGAAAGTCATTGAGGGCACTGTTTTCTAATTCACCTCTGCACCTGTTTATACCTTCTCCCCATTCTTCCTTTTTTTTTCCATGTCTGAGTGAGTCCGAGTCATAGAAAAAAAAAAAAAAAAGGAAAGAAAAACAGCGTGGGTGAATCTGAGCAGAGAAACATCCTCTGGGTCTTTTTCCTTTTTTAAAAGAACTCCTCCAGATCTCATGTTTAATTTATGAAGGAGGACTCAGGCGTGATACATTCTGGCATGACAGGCAGAGTCCATCTTTGTCTGGGAAACGTGGATCGGACCGGACCAGAGTTGAATATGCCAGTCTCCGTCAGGGCCCCAGGGTGCCACAGGCTGGTCAACAGCTCGGGGCGAAACCAAGCCTTTCATTGGAACCAGAGCGTGGTTAATTAAACAAGTTCCCCTTGGTCAGAAAGCAGCTGGAGTCGGTTTACTCCGTGTGCCAGTCAGTACCAGGCTGGCTGGAAGGCACACTCCACCACACAAAGGAAGGAGATGAGACACCGTTCTTCAATATGGGATTGCAGAACACAAGAAACACATGAGAGGATGTTAGTGTTTGGGAGTATTCAGATTTCAAGATGCCAGGTCTAAGAAGAGTGGGATGTGCCTGGTTTGGCTCGTCCCCATCCTACTGTGAGCATCCGTCCACATCCCACACCCTTATACACCAACTGCACAGTTTTATGTGCAAGCGCGCAATGAACAAATCTAATTTGTTTTCGGGCTCCCACAAATCTGCATATTTACAGTGCACACACACACACACACACACACACACACACACACACACACACACACACACACACACACACACACAGGTTTAAATGCGACCACAAACAAACTCAGACGAGTGAAATCTTGTCAGGCTGAGCACCGAGTGGAGATTAGGCATCCTTGTCCGCCTTCACAGCCTAAGATGTCGTGGTCAAACCTGGGGCGATTTCGGAGAGAAAGATAGAGTGGCAGTTGATGGTTGATGGAGAGGAGGCGAGAGGAACAACATCGAGCACTAAATCAGTGGTAGGGTTGCAAACTGGGGGAGGGCGAGAAGAAGTGCAAGAGAGGGAGCGAGTAGGGAGGGAGGGCTGGGTACAAAATAGCCAATTTCATAGTACACATGTGGATTAAGTTCCCTCCTTTGAAAATGCTTTGGAATGCCCATGTACCAATTACGCCCCGGTGGTACAGGCGGGAGCTGTGGGGCCATGTTTTTGGATGTTCTTGCGCCTGTGCGTGCTCGTGCTTGCCAGATTGTCTGCGGGCAGCGTTTGTGCCTGCTTTGATTCTGTGCCAGTGAGGCCTTGCAGGCTCTTGGCATCCTGACACCTCCCCATCAATACGCTGGCACTACGCTGTGGCAGGGGGTATCAAAAATGACCCAATTAGAGGATGGCAATGTGTTCTGACAGGCACTACCTGCTTGGGTGTGTTTAAAACTCCCCCCCCCCCCCCCCCCCTGCATTTTCTTTCTCGCTCTCCTCATTCCTTTACTCTTCAACTCTTTTCTCTCCTCCCGGTTTATATTTCGTCCACATGCGTTTTCTTTTCGCAGCTGGGTGACAGTGGTAGAGATGAGAGCTGGTCTCCTTTTCCCTGACACCCGCTTTGTACGACTCTTTCAGCTGTTTGCCGGAGACATCGCGGCACTTTGCGGGTGCTCAGATGCGAGAGGATTGGTTTTGACTAAGAACACTGTGATTAGAGCGCTCAGTGACAGAAACATTATCCACAGAGTTGCCTTGTCAGTGTTCATCGCCATGACTGACAACTCGCCGGATCTCCCATTCTCTTTTCATATGTCTCTGTTTTCCTCCGCTGTTCTCCGTCTCCTCTCCGTATTCCTGATCTGTCTGCCTCCTCCACGTGTAGCTGCGCTTCAGCTGGATCTCTCTGCCAGTGTGTGTCAGCATCAGTCTGTCTGTGTTCGGTACACTCACCAGTCTCAAACAAGCCTGAAAATGTCCAGTATTGAATCTTAGAAAAGTCTTGCACCAGTAGGTTTATTTGATTTGGGGAAAAAAAGAGTAAGAGTAAGTTACACATTTTTTCGTAGTTAAAACAATAATTTAATTCTTGAAATTTAGGAAATAAATCCCAAAACATTACAGATTGTTAAAATGGTCATTAAGTGCATTAATTAAAGGTCAGAGGCATTTTTAGTTAATATATCAATTGACAATATATGGTCATGCATTACAGTATTTCAGTTTTTTTTGTTTAACACGCACAAAAAGACCTTAAACCAAAACAACAAACTGGAGAGCTATTTTAATGTTCGATTGTTTTAGAGTTATTGTCTCACATTTTCTTGTTCAATTGTTTATAAGTGTGAGACATTTTCATGTTCCTTTGCTTCACTAATATTTATTTTCATTTTGAGATCACAGGCTGGAGGACACACCAGTTAAGAGTTAAGGCATTTTAAAGAACAATTAGTCAATTTATCAAGCAAATGTGCGGAAAATTAAGTGGTAGTAAAATTGTTAGAAACAGTTCTAAATTTGATTCACTTACTGTTAATTAAACCCTTTTTCTCCTTTAAGTTCCCGACTGTCTATTTATATTATCTCCATCTACATTTTGAATTGCTTTTAGTTCCTTCTCATTAGATTTTTCGCCTCACTTGCTCCATCTGAGAGCAGACCATGAAGGTTTGGCATCTAATCCCCTCCGGCATGATACTGGTCGTGAGCCGAGCCCTCACAGGTCTCGACTGGCATGTTAGAGCAAGCTGCCAGCCTAGATGGGCAGTTGGCGCCAGGTCCACTACCAGCTGGTGAGGTATCGTGCCATTCTCAGGGCTATTGCGCTCATCTGTCAAAAAATGTCCTCACTCTTCTTCCCTTTGCATTTAATCAGAGTGTCATTTTGTTCAATTCATTAAGATTAAATCAAACCTGATAACCTTGATTTAGGAAAAAAAATAACCCAATAGAGTTAGATATGCACTCAGCTGTGGCAAATATAAATACTGATGTATTGTGCTTCAAAGGAATGTCTGTATTTTTATATGTTGTATGACACAGTTATAGCAAGTTGCCTGACAATTTACATATGTAAATACTTTTATTCTCACTGAAGTAACAAGAGATGATATATTACCGTGTATAAATCCCTGGTCACTGTGAATTCTCACTGTGGTTTTACCTACTATACATCTTCCCCACTTTTTTTTTTTTACCCCGACCTCCTCCAGTTTCTCTCTGAGCTATTAACCTTTTGTGTAATATACTGGCTTGTGCATCATGCGGTTTCTGTGTGTGTCTGCTTCCCCTTGCTGATTGATTGGATGTGCAGGTTAAATGATCAAAAAAGCTTTTACGATTATAGGACAACTCCTTCTCTTCAGGCACCTGTTAAGTTGTTTGTTGCGAGGGGAAACAGACACTTCATCATGCTACCGTAAATGATTTCTTTGCTCCCTCACCTCGAGCTGCCTTTTTCCTCGTTTCATTTTATTGAGGGGATATCTTCGCAGCGGACCTCCCATTTTTTTTTAGTGAAAAAAGCAGCCAACGTTAAAAAGGATGTGGTGCTGTTTCGGGGCAATAGCTTATCTACGAGTAACGCAGCCTCGGCTAATTTGTACGACTTGCTCCATCCTGCCAGAGCACAACAGCTGAGTGCTTTCAGAGAAAGACTGATTTGACTTTGGCCATTATCTTTTGATAGATAAGGGGTGTGCAGGTGCATTCCTCATCCCTCAGGGTGTGGTTTTGAAGATAGAGGACATGTTTTTACCCATTGACATTGATGCAATACAACCCAGAAGCAAGGGTGCTAATGTCTTTGTGAAGTCCACTCAATCCCATTGCCTTAGCGTCCTCTCTTTGGCCCGGCCACAGCCCGAGGAGCCCTATAACCAGGAAGTGTGCCCAGCAACCATGAGTCATTAAGGCCTGTTTAGACAGAGCTCGGGGTCATTGTGGAGGAAGGTAATGTATCGTCTTAGGATGGGCTCACAAATCGTAGAAAGCGCTTTTTCTTCAAGGAAACAAAGTAGAAAAAGGAAACTGAAAACAAGAGAGAGGCGTTCAGACGCAAAAGTACAAGCAGAAAATTATTTTGGGTACATTTCAGACCTCATTTAGTTGAGAGTTACGTGTTGATTATTCAAAAATATCTGTAAATACCGGCAAACTGTTTTGGCAAAATGATCACATTACTCCGAGTGCAAGCAAAAAGGATTAAAACTGTTATTTATCTTGCATAAGTGGAGCAATTTCTGTAGGTAAGTTTTGAATGGCAAGAGTTCACAAGTATGGGGGGAAAATCCACACTTTGCAATTAATTAAAGCAAATCCTTTCAGTGTAGTTTTTAGCACATTTAAAAGCCTGAAACTTGACCATTAACCTCCAAATGGATGTGAAACACCACCAGTGTTCCTCTTCCCCTCTCTAAACACAATGTGCCACAAAAAGGAATGTAAAATGAAATGATGAGTTTTAAATGTCTTTTTTTCCGGCAAACTCAATTAGCAACATGTTTTTTTTCCTCCCCTTTTGCAAAGAGCCCTACATTAGCACCAAGGCTAGTTATTATTTCCAGTGCGGACATCTTTACAAATCATTTCTCTTTGCCTTTCCGCCGCCGCCTCCCGTCTACCACTATGTTCCAAAGTAGGCTCCAATTATGAAAGCATTAAAAATGCTGGTGAAGGATTTAGGTACATTACACCACTCAATGACATTCTACTCGCCATTATGTTATTAGCAGAGTGCTATGTGTAAAAAGGGCCTTTAATTGAGAAAGTGTTGTGGAAAATACATTTAAAGCAGCCCTGTTCCTCTCCCTCTCAGCCTCCTGCACTGGCAGCTGTGCTCACAGTGGAAAGCGTCTCATCTTGGTCGATTTGGATAAAATGCCTCACACACGACAGGACTTTTAGGGTAGGACTTATACAAATGTAAGCATGTCATCATGCACACACACAAAACCACATTTTCACACATATTCTGTCTGCTCTCGAGATGTATTTTGCAAAACTTCGCACATAAAGAGGGAGTTGTATTTTCCACTTTAAAAGATGTAGCATACAATCAATATGTATCAAGACCACGGAGTACAAGGTTGTCAAAAATGTAATGTCCTGGCCAAGTGAACAGCCAGCAGGAGGGTCCAACACTGTGACCTTTTTCCCTCAGGTTGTTCACATATTAGAGAAAAAAAAAGTTTGACGTGAACTTTTTCAGAATGTAGTGAAACAGGCATCATTTCAGAATTTATTTTTTTTTTCTTCTCTCGTATTTATGGATGACTAAGTGCAATACCTTGACTGATTGAGAATGTATTGAGCTGTATGTGGCTTCTGGACCTAAATTAATTTGAAGTATAGACAGACTCCACATGCACTAATGACTTGTTGACTTTTTTACGAGGATGCTATTTCAACCTGTTTGTTCTGATCACGTTACAGTCGTATCACTCTGAAATATTGTGTGAATACAAAGAAATCGTATAAATATTGCAGAAACAGATTTCTAGCCTCTTCCAGTGCAACATTTGTAGTGATATTACATATTATATTGTTCTCACTATTACTGTTAGAAAATGTATGACATACTGCATATCAACATTGGTTTTTTTTTTTTTTATATCTTACAGATATTGTGTATATTACTACAAAAGTCTGGCAGCCTTGACAACTGTTTTATGAACATATTTAAGACAAAGATAGTTTTCTGCAACCTATTACAGTTAAATAGTTAACAGTTAAAATTATCTCGCCTGTTGATAGGACAGACGAGAATGGCAATAAACCAGTCTTGTGTTTAGGGACTTTTTCTGTCATATTTTAGTCGACAGAGGTGGACTCATGACGATTGTAGGTTTCCTACTATCAAGGACGTTATTTTATGACAAAGGGGAAACCAAAAAAATTTTAATTCAAAAGGTTCAAGTCACTAGTTCTCGGGGGGGAAATATCCACAAAAAACTCTCATCAAACACTTGATCCCCTATGTTGCCCTATTCCTGCGTCCAAGTGTCCTTTGGCAAGACACTGAACTCCAAATTGCTTTCAATTGACGTTCATTTAATGAACATCTTGAATGGCAACCGTCACCATTGGAGTGTGATTTTGTGAACGTGACATTATGTAAAATAAGCTATGTTAGTAGAGTTCAATCCTTATTTACTATTTAGACGGAAATGGAACACTGAACGGGTTTCATGTTATCCAAGGTGAGTCATGCAGAAATGTTGAAAGAGCAGCTCCTTCTGTGTTCAAAACCAATCTTAAGTCTGACTTTACCCTGTAACTTTTGCATTAAATACGCCTCAGTGTTGCTACATTACTGTTCACTGACACATATGCCCATTTGATCACCTGCTGTGGCAAAAGGGAAGGAGTGTAAGTGGAGGTGTAGCTTTTTCTGTCATTACTCAATTTAAATGTCAATATAGATCATGACTTAGTGCTCCTGCTACTGTCCACATTGACTTACATTATGGAGTTTGTTTACATTGTAGGAATACAAAAGCAGTTTTTTTTTTTCTAGTAGCAACAATTTGGTTAAATGTATTCGTCCTTCTGTCTCCTCTGTGTGTTTCTAAATACATTCAATGAGTTCTGCTGTTTGTGAACTGCATGGTTGAGCAGATTTGGACCCAGCATGCAAACATACTGGAGAAAAGATAGAGCCCGGACAATCCAAGAATATATAGCGACTGAAATTGAATATTATTAACAGCTGTATGCTCGATAGGAGAAAAGTTTGAACACATTGAACAGTGAAATGACGTTTCATGATGAAACAAATTAGTTGGTAACATAAACTAAGTATGTGCATGTCAGAAACCAACCTTTTTTGTTTTCGACTTGTTTTCTGGATTTCCTTTTTCTATTCAAAAGATACAGACATTGTTGACAATGTTAAAAAAAAGTTGACCTTTTATTATTATATTTATGTATTTGTTAGCAAGCTTTTCCTGTTATATGTCCCAGTCCACCGTTTTAGTGTCGCGTTGTATTGTCTCTCAGCATTCCTTTTTATTCAAGACAAACGTCTTCATATTGAGATAAATAAATGAGAACTTTGATTATTTTCAATTTGTTCATGTGTGTCCACAGATTTAACACGGTCTACACCCAGCCAGAAACACTGCCATTTAATGATCATGTAAAAACAGTGACGTATCAAACAGGAGAAAGTCATTTTTACATGCCGCAAATAGAAATCCAACACCAACAAATGAATTACAAAATATCAAAGTCCAATTAGCTTTATTTCATGAATGCACTCCCCACATTTCGGTTGCTAATGTTTTGCCATGTTACGCCACACACACAAACTATATAATGAATGAAAGCAGAGACTCCACAGATAATGAGAATTTAAGGGTGCATCATTTTTTAACTGAAGCCTAAAAAATAGGTTCGGTTTCAAAAGGCTTCTTTTCCTTTCTTTTTTTTTTTTTTTAAATTTTCCAACTTTATCTTACACTAATATGACAGAGTAACAGATGGGGTTTGGTTTCTGTCACGTGCAGCATCCACACTCCCTATGTGTCATCTGTCATTACATTCAGGTCATTGTTTGGAGTTCAGTGGCAGCGTGACTGAGTTGGCCACGGCTTGACAACTGTCTCTGTTTCACACAGACTGGGAGAGGATACGCAGACACCCTCACGGCGCACAATTGGTTGTGCCATTATGTCGCCCAGCTCAGTTTCCCCAAATTCGAAATCAGATGTGAGGAAACATTGGCTAGGACAAATTATGAAAGAGCACAAAAAAATGTGTGGATGTTGTACTGAATAAAGTCCACATATTCTGTTGTATGTCGCCGTCCTCTATGCATGTTTTTCCAGCACGGCATCTCTGATGCTCACTGTTACCTCACAAGCATTTCTTCAAGCTTGTCTTGAATTTACATCAAGACAGCAGATGGTGTAGCATCATATTCTATTGTGTTATATACCCATTTTATTGTCTAGTCCAGGGGTGGGCCATCCTGGTCCTCGAGGGCCGCAGTCCCGCACGTTTTAGATGTTTCCCTGCTCAAACACACATGTTATCATGATGAGGCTCTGCAGAAAGCTTAACAAGGTGCCACTAATTGCTGTCAGCTGTATTGATGTGAGAAGACATCTAAAACGTGCAGGGCTGCGGCCCTCGAGGACCAGGATTGCCCACCCCTGGTCGAGTCTGATGGTGTATTTGTCTTCCTACCTACCTGGGACAGACATGTCAGTGCATGACATATAACCCGGAAGGGAAGAGAATGAAAACATACATATAATATACATAACTGGATCATATTGCCAAAAGAAATTGGAGGGTGCTGCATTTCAGTGTAGAGTTGTAGAGACACTGCTGAACCATGAAGTGATTGAGCTGAAAGGCTACATATCCCTCTTTCCCCTAAAAGCAAAGCGTGAGCTTTATACTTTTTGTGTGAGGTTAAAGCTTACACTATGTTTCACATTTAATTCATATGTAAAACACTTATTTCCTAACACATTGACCAAGTTAGTAATGCAAACTAATAAAGCACAGAAAAAACTTGGTTGGTCAAGTAACTTGTTCTGGCTGAGCTGAGAGAGATCACATTTGATCCTGGTGGTATGTGGAAGTACCCTTTAGCAAGACACTGTACCCCCAAATTGTATACTCAGAAGCTGTTAAAAGTTGCTCAAGATAAGGAAAGTGGTGAACCAGGACATGGATGGCCAGGGATCATGGAAGAAGGTGATGTCTGATGAATTGCATTTTCTTTTACACCAAGCAGGTGACCAAATGGGTGGGTAACATTTACTTGGGGTTCACATGTCAGCAGGATGCACTGCATTGGTGGGCTCCAATAGAGTCTAGGCACTGCAGTAGTTATTGCTGGTTCTCATAGATAAATCCCTGAATTCCCAGTGCATCACATTTTGTTGAGTATGGGGGCTGTCGAGCTGGAGATCAGTCAGGCTGCTGATGCTGAGCTGTGTCCACTGACAAAAGCAACAACTTTGGGCACATGAACATCAAAGTTGGACCAGGAAGCCACAGGAGAAGGCGTCCTGGAGTGATGAATCACGCTTTCATTCATTCAAGTGACACATTGTACCATGAAACACTATGAGAAGAAGGCAAGCCAGCAGAATCACTCTGATGTGATTGCACAGAGGAAAAAAAAAATCGATTTTGGAATTTAATTCCCAATGTAACAAAATGTGTGAAAAAGTGAAAGGCTGTGAATACTTTCTTGACGTGCTGTAGTTCTGGTGGAGTATATGATTTAATGGGTCAAGACTGGTTTGATAATGTGAAGCCTCATTTACATGAGTTTGTTCTTTTAATTGAAAACAACACACTTTACACAGTCGGTTTACATGGTGACAGTGCTCACACTCACTGGAAACTGACATTTTAAAACCAGCTTCCAAAGTCCAATATTTTGAAAATGCTCTATGTCCATTTAAAGAAGTATAATTGAACTTTTTTTTAAAAAACACTAATACTGCATACACGCTTTCGCATGTATGAATAGATTGACAAAAACATTCAGGGAATCTCGCCATTAGAATTTAACGGCACATGTCCATTAAAATGTACATTTAATATACCATGTGAAGGAACATTTTCTTCCTGACAGCAGATACCAAATGGGCTAAAACGATGAAGAAAGACGGTGTCAAATGCTTAAATATTTACTTCTTACTGTTGTACTGGATGCATTTATAAGTGGGTGTAATACATAAACACCACCCTCATTAGTGTTCTTTCATAAAAGTACATTGATTTCACTGTTTCTGACAATCTGTTAGTTGCTTTTTGCATGTGTCAATCCCAAACCGCACCAGGGTTTGTATCCCTCCCCACAATCCACTTTGTCTGGTGGAGTTTATATCAGTTTGTTGCTTGTAGGTCTCTTTGTCTGTCCTATCCTTTGCTCTCTTTCAATCTCCAAACTCAAACTGGAACAGCAGGATGCAGCAACATATCAGGCTTGTTGTGCAGGGTTAAATAAAATTGAATTCAATTGAATTGTGAATTGAATTTGCATATGTATGGTGATCATTTTTAAAATGTTGCCACCTGAATGCATAACTGTTGTGAAACAAAAACACAAAAATGTTGCTGTTTTGAGACAATCATTGTTGTGTAAACGGGGCCTGAGACAGGTGGTCATAATGTTGTAGCTGATCGGCATATATTTGAAAGGTTAATGCAGTCAACTGATTCATTTGCTTATATGCACCATTTTTCTTCTGTTCCATTGAAAAGTCCAAACCACTGCTGAAACTGATTAAGTCCCCCCCCCCCCCCGAAAAAGTCTTATCTGTTTGGAGCATTTTAATCTGTTTGGTCTCTCAAAGTGATTGTAATCTCAATAATAGGCTTCATGTAAACATACTGTAGCGAGTTCTGAGTAATTGGGAGCCTTTAAAAGAAACATTGTTTCTCCCTGAACTGCCACAGTGAAAAAAGACAAACACATAATGCCGCTACAGAAGCAGGAGCAGTGAGTCTGATGCCGGGGCTCTGGAGTACCACTGTCAAGCATATAATCACTGTAACGCTCCATCTGAGGACGCTGCTTGAATGAGGGTCGCTGCTGGTGGTAAGCAAACACAGGAAAGGCCTGGATGATGAAGGCAGCCCGTGCACCACTCAGAACATTAAAAACCGAGAGGAGCAGAACCTCGCACAGGGGTAGTAATAACCACAGTAAGAATGGCCTTCATTAAGTCAGGAGAGTGCTTTTCCTGATTTAATGAACATCTCTATGGAAGTTTTCAGAGTCATGAGTGTCAGCGCTTAGAAAGCAGCTCTGTAATTTTTTTATCGGGAAAGTTTTTGCGTCCACATTTTTAAGGGCAGCAGGATTTTGGTGTGACTGCTTTCTATATGTGAATTCTTTGCCATGTAAATGGGAATACTAAATCCAGTATCAATATCAATCTTGAGGGAGATTTCAATTAAAGATGCATCCATTGGAACCCAGCTTGATAAACTCGCCGATCAATAACATGTTAGAAAACATCTAGTTTTCTGCTGAAGTTATCTATACAGCCACTTCCTCATGCATCCGACCAGTCTCTCCCGCTCTGTTGGGACTCCTGCAGTGGCTGATGGGACAGGTTATTATTAATGCTTTTAGAGTTGAGACTTTTTAGATGCATCTCTTCGGCCTTGCACTCCCCCTGCAGGGTCAGGGTTAACATGTGGGCTGCTTATTATATGTATGCATAAATCTAACTAAAAGCTGACCTGACAGTATGTGCAGAGAGAGAAAGAGAGAGACTGCAGACCTGTGCAGTGTTGTTTTTGTGCACGTGGTTGCATATGTCCACCTCCAGCTTTCTATAACGTGTAGATTATCCCCCTTTAATCTCTGAAGTCGTGCAACCACCTCCCACAAGTGGCAAATATTCACTGGCGCCAATGTCCCACGTCACCAATATATAGCAGGTTCAAATGCATATAGCTTCGCTTGGTTTAATGGCATGCTTTACCTGCATTTTTAGCATTCTAGTGAATAAAATAAATCCCTTGGAATCCATTTATTAATAAGAAGTATTGACAAGCAGCATTGACTGAAGCTCAAGGGCCTGTATCCAATAAAATCTGTTAACCTTGTACCTGGGAGGAAGTATGGAGTCAAACCTGTTGGAGGAAGCAGAGGGAAAACATGAGAATATGTGCTTTTAATATGTGTTTAGTAATTCAAGTTTGATCTCAACCACGGTACAACTTTCTGCTACGTCAGTAACATTGATAACACATATAGAACAGTTTGAGCTCCTTATGCTAAAGGTGTCAAGCTCTGGTTAGTTCAAGGGTCATCTACAGTTCAGTTTGATGTCATGGGAAGGAGTTGGCAAATGGATGGCAACTTTGAATTGTTCACTGAGTTTCAGTGTGAATAACAACTACTACTTTCTAAAAAATAGCCATGTTTAACTATAAATTACTGCTCAAAAATGACTGTACAAAGTCGGAATTGCAGTTACCTTTTATTCAAAAGTCAAACTTAGTGTGTACTTACAAATTGTTACTCAGGATGGCTCGATACTACTTATCACGTTCACTGTACAACAACTATTCTGGTCTCCTAAAGAAAGAAGAAAAATATGGGACCACAACTGAAGTTATGCATAACTGCTTTGGCTTTATTAAAACGTAAAGCTCACATAGTTATTAACAGCATTTGTAAACACAACAGACCCAGCTGCAACCATTCAAATGTTTGAAAAAAAAAAAAAAAAAGAAAAAAAAAGTGCAACTTGGTGCAAATATTTAAATTAAATTATATCATGCAAAGTGAAGTTGAGGACATATGTATGAGATAGTTTGGGCTTATGGTTCGGATCGAATGGGTTCTAATAAGAAAATCCGATACCCGGTCCATTCATTTTGGCCTGGATTGGACCCGATACCGATCCAGTGGATTGGATTGGACCATCCCTAATTGTTACATTTTTCAAGGAGATCTCGTGGGCAGGATTAGACTCTGGTCAGCTGCTTTTGGCCGGTGAGCTTCATTATGGACAGCCCCGTTTTAGATGCTGCATTTAAAAAATAATAAAAAAAATTTTGGTCTTTATACAATTCATACAAACCAACAAAACCGACTGCTGTTTGTGAAAAAATTATTACAACATTAAACGTCGTGCACCCACAACTGGCCACAACCACCTCTTCTTCATATTGTGTGTGTGCGTGCGTTCCTGCGTGGCTTTGTCTTTCTGTACTGGTTGGGGGGTTTAACACCTCTTTCAGGTTAAGCCTTTTTTTCCCCCACCTCAAAAAAAAAAGAGGACGAATAGCAGCATTTTGTGTTCTCTCCATCCTCCCACCCTCCCTCCCTCCTTCCTTTCCTTGCTTTTCCCTACTCATCTGTCAATGAAAGACACCGTTTTGCCACAAGGCATTGTGTGTTTAGCAGTGGTGCCAGCAACTGCCATTTGGGTGCACGGAGGCAAGGGGATCCACCCCTTTGAACTGCTGCCAAGCCAGCCAGCTTGCACCTTCTTTAATAACTTCCCCCGAAGGCACTTCCTTCTTTTTCACCCCCCCCCCCCCCCCCCCCCCCCCTCTTATTCACACCCACCCTCCTGCCCCTTTTTTTTTTTTTTTAAATGACTGCAGTTTTCACGGCTAAAGCTGTGATGCTGATAAGAAAGGTAAGACTGGCTTTTAACTGACGGCCCAACACCAAATCTACATAGCCACCACTCACACAAATGAGTGCAGGGTTAAGAGTGGGTGTCTATGCGGATACAAAAGGCTTATAGAGTTTGTTTTCTGAAATAAGATGTTGTTTCTGGTTTCCCACCGTATTATAATGTACTTGTCAATGTGTCCTTTTGTAAATTTATACAAATATTCAATACGAGTCCATTAAGCAACACAGCTTGTCTCCAGTATGCCATGCTTTATTCTCAAGGCATTGTATTTGATTGCATATAACCACTAGAAATGTATTACAATAAATGCAAATCATGATTTTGATACACTTGAAACTCAGTCTGGTCCCCATCTCAATATAATATTTTTATTTCCAGTCAATACAAGCATGTAGCTGCAAGCTCAACTTGCAAGAGCACTCAACTGAGTATTGAGTTTTGCGTCCTTATTAGTGATGTTTTGAATTTCTGCCTTAATGCCACGAAGCAAAATATCTGTTAATTCAATTCAGTTTTATTTATATAGTGCCAATTACAACATAACCATCCCATGGCACGATCCCACATCAGCAAGCAGGTGACAGTCGAGAGGAATGAAAAATAACTTGGAAGAAACCAAGACCTCTGCAGAACCAGACTCAGAAATTTACTGGATGGAATTAATGCTTCATAATCAAGCTTTCATTAACACATGGATGATTATCACACAATAAATACTTAAGTCAGCATTGTAGATTAGTCTGTAACCTGATCTGTAACCTGTTGAGATATGAATAGTTTTATTCCTTCATGGTTTTCATTTTTCTTTTTTTCTTTTTTACCTCTGCATTTTTTTGGAGGAGCGTATACATGTCCAACTTCTCCCCAACAAATTCCCCACAAGTGTGACATTACTAATGAATCAGCATCAGTCAAAGTGACAATATGCAGATGCAGTATTCTCTACGGGTTTTCTATTGGGTCAGTGAAACATGCCTAGAGCCAGCCAGGTTTTCATCTTTTTATAGTGGGATGTCTTCTCAAACTGGTTATTCTAAAGGTAAAGATCACAATGTTCGTCCACAACATGCATAATGAAACTCGATGCATAATATTGAGTTAATAGTCATAATTACATAATTAGCTGACTGTTCTTTCTGAATGAAAATTACCCAGTTATGTTTTCTGTGTTTATGGTTTAGCTGTAGTGGCAAATAGGTGGAATAACAGAACATCACTTATGAATTGTAGTACTTTTTTGTGGCATTTGATTCACCACTTGTGTTTGTCTAATTATGTCATAGATATAACTTTTTCTAGCCAATATATACATTTCATCTAGTTCCATTTAGTGTAACAGGCTAAACTAAAGATTTATAAACAACAAAGTGTTTGTTCCAGTGAGAGCTCGAATCATAAACCTATTTCAGAGGATTAACACAACGACCTTCCCGCTGTCACTCTACACTCACACTCACAACACATTATTATTAGCTACACTTTGAACTTCCAGTTGTTCACAATAAATATGTTGTTTTAACTGCTATTCAGAAAATTTAGGCAAAAGGGAGGTTATGCTCCCAAATAAATATGTATCCTGAAACTAATGGCCGCTATATTCATTGGTAACAAATTCATTACTTAAGATCAAGTCATAGTTTTAGGTAATTACTTTTTTATTGCTTTTAATTTAGCCTTGTTATATTCGTTTTCTTACTTCTACCTCAGATATTCTGTTACAAAACGGTGTATTACTGTGGAAATTAGTTCTATTAGTTCTTCATCAGTTATCCATTTATTGTTGTCTTTCTCTAAAAGAATTTCCCAGGTTTTGGTATTTGTAGGGAGTTCTGGTCATTGCAGTTTTTTCTTCAATCAATTTTCCCTACCTGCGTCACTTGCACTGATACCTTCAGTGTCACTCTCTTCACCAGTTGATTATGTTTTCCTGCCCAAATGATACCAAATTACATGTATCCCATATATAACAGACACTCATGAATTAGTTCAAGCTGAAGTCAAAGTTTCCCTGAAAGTATTTAACATATTAGTGACAAATACAAATAGTATTTCGATTCTATGCTCTCATCATTGTATATATATCCAAATACTTGTATTATGGATGCAATGAATATGAGTTTTATATAATTTTTTTGCACAACTTGCGCATCAATAAAGCCTAGATTAGAGGAGTCAAAAGCAAAATTCAAAAATTGGATGTCCTCATGTCTCTCTTTTCCTTACTGTAATTCCTCTTACTTTCTCTCTCATTGCCCAGCCTCTAAGGGCCAAATAGGACAGGGTTAACTCGCAGCATAAAGGCGCTCTGTGAACTCCCAATCTGTCAGTTCCACTGTACAACACCATGGCCCCGGGACACACAAGCTCGAGTGGAGAGGTGAAGAGAAAAAGGGCTGAGAGACCTGGCTAAAAGTGCAGTAGGCAATAGGTGTCACATTAAGGGTGTGTAATACACTATGTCACCTCAATGGCGTATGGCCCATTAAGGCTATAACCTCATACACTGTGGCGTTTATTTTGTCACTAGGGATTATTTGGAACAAACAGGCTTGCCGGTGAATGGGCGGTTGTTTGTGTTTGCTTGTATTCTGTTTGTGAGGTTTGAAAAATGTGTTATTTGTGTGCTGTGTGCATTTGTGTGTGAGAGCCCTGATGTATATTATCTTCAGGATATTTCTCTTTGTAAATACATTTTTTTTTTATATATATATATACATGTGCCGCCAGTGTGTGTGCACGTGCTGCGTGCTTTGCACAGTTTGTCAGCAGTGGCTGTGTGTGTGCGTGTACAGAGGAGAGGGAGCTGAAAATGAGAATGTAAATACAGGCATGAGCTCACCCAACAACCCCCACCCCCCCCCCACAAACCCTTCCTCCAACCCACCGGCACCTCCTCATAGTCGTCCTCCTCCTTCTCCTAGTGTGTTAGGGTGAGCCAGCTAGGGGGTGACCTTGCCCAGTGTAATTAAAGTGAAACACCTTGACTTGTCACCATTGCCTGAGACAGCTTAAATCTCCCTAATGTAAATGGAGCCTGCTGCTGACGTGCTGCTAGGCATGGCCGCGGAGAAGATACAAGCGCTAGTGATCCATCTCTGTACCGGTGCACTCACACACGTGCACTCGCACACAGGCACACATATAAGCCCTGCGTCTTCCTCTTTGCCTTTTTCTCACTCACTCACTCTCCGCCCTCGCTCTATCTGACACACACGAACGTACGTAATCTTTCCTTCCTCCTTTCCATCTTTCATAAACACCCTCCTGCCTCTCTCTTCCCTGTACCCATCACTGGCATCATGCAAACCCCCCACTCCCCCACCCCATCTCACTGTCCACTGCCTTTATTTATTTTACATGGCAGACAGCGCATTGGTTTCTGTTACAGAGGCAGCACCTTGTGGGATTGCTCAGGTGTTGAAAGGAGGCACACAAATGCAATTATTCAAAGGGTGGCCCAATTACCAGCTGCACCAACTACTATGAGGAAATTATTTGCTTTTACTATTGGAGTTTACAATTTTGTGCCAAATTATTTGTATTCACACATTGAACCTTGATGAGGTCCAAACTGTATTTGCGACGTGCCTTCTGGCAGTAAAGATGTCTGCTTAAGTTAACTGATTAAATGGATTAACTAAAATTAAACAGAAGATTCAAGTATCAAAAATAGGACAGAAATTCCCTTTTTGCTGTCGCTTGCTTGTGTGGATCAGCTGGGGGTTTCTCTGTAAAAGTGCCTTGCAATAACTATTCTGGTATTGGCGCTGTACAATAGACATGGAATAAAATTAAAAAATATAATGGGGAAAAGGTTAAGTCAGAAAGCTTCACTGATCTTCCTCTGAAGTCCTGGTTGCAGTTTTTACTCCATGGATATAGTTACCAATTAATTTATGTAGCCCAGCAAAGGCCTGTGAAATCAGAAGAGTATTTTTTTTGAATAAGTGTCTATTCAGCTGTTCCTGTTACAGGATCCTGACAGCAAGTTATTGCAACTTGCATTGAAGAGTTGAATGATTTCTACCATAGCTGCTCTTTTACCAAACTGGGATTTGAACTTGGGTGCCATGTAGCCAAGGTCAAGAATTTACCTAATGTGCCACAAGAAATGACCATATCCTTTAAAAAAAAAAATCCAATCCGTTTTCAAAGAAAAGCATCAAAGTATGAATGTTTGGGGTAAAAAAATCCATTATCAAAATGCAAAGTAAATGAACAAAAACGGAAATCAGTATTGCATGACCTTTTGTCTTCCAAGCTGTACTTTTTTATTATTGGTACACTTCAACACAGTTTTTTTTTTTTTTTAACTAAGCACATATCTTCTGTGGCTATGGGCTAGATGAAATTTCCTAACACATTTCTAGCTCATTCAATACATTGCTTATGTTTTAGAGAGTGTGAAAAAAAAGCTAGATATGATATCTAATTTACTATTCAAGTGCAGGTTTATTAAAAAATACAATTTAATGTTTATTAAAAAATAAGCTGGTCAATAGGTCCAGACAAGGGAATCACAAGTGTGAACACAGATTGACTGTGCTGAAATTCAAGTTTAAGGGTTTCCCACAAAGCTTCCTATGTTTGTACTCCAGGGCAAGAGATCAGGTTAATTCACTGATCCTGTTTTCTCACTGAGGACACAGACATGGCTCATATCTATTGCCAGTCTCTTTGGGAGCAGGGGGCGGATTGGCCTTCAGAGATCACAATTAGCAGGGAAATTCTGTTGACTTTGCCCTTCAATTAAAGCTCTGTAACACAAAAGTCTTGTTGACCCTTCTGTTCTGCCTTCCATTAGAAGTCATGGCAACACATTGCTGAAAGATGGCCTACTAAATTCCAGGCTCATTTGCAGTTTGGGGAACCAGGGACTGCCTGAAACAACAACAGAAGCAGGACCACGGGCTCCTGCCAAAAAGTCCTCCTGTCTGAATGCCACAGTGGCATGTGAAAGAATGCTATGTGCCCCCCTGTGCCAATTTTACCAGTTGCCGGTGCCCTATGCCAGCACCCCGTCCCTCTCATTCCCCTGCATGGGCATTGGGCAATGTGACAGAAGCCAGACGCCCATCATGTGTCTGCACCAGGCAGCGTGCCCTCTTGCCCTGATCCCTGGGGCAGTGCGGGCACTGTCCCGTACTTTTCCCAGAAAGATGCCAAGGATTGTGGATAGTGCCAGGCTTCGGATATTTCCTGCAGTACACACACTGATGAGCTTTGAGGGGGCCTTGTGGTTGCGTTGCAGTTCCAACTCAATTGGGAGTTATCCCAGCAGATAAGGTTGTTTCTGTTGGTCTTGTCCTGCAGTAACATACTCCCTGCTTGTTTATATTTCATCTCTATCACCTTTAAACAGGGGCTGATTAAAGCCCCCGAATGTTCATTTGATTGTCTTATCAATTCACTATATATTTTTACATTATCCAACTAGAAAAAGTGAATCCACAAAAACATATTTCCACATGCCGACTAGAAGACACAATCAGTTTAACTGCCTGCATGCTGTAGATTCACAGACAAGTACTGCTTTCGACAGTAAGGCAACAGAGAGAGACAACAAGCAAGCATACTTCTATTGTGATCGACAATCTCCCCTGCGAGGCTCGGTATGTCAACGTGTTCAGTGTGTGATGTAGCAACTTCTCCTGCCGTGGGGGTCTGTGGAAAAAAGGGAATCAACGAGCAGGAAAGAGAGAATGTGGGAGTTAGAACAGGAGAAAGAGAATGAGCAATGAGCTCAGGTAGGTCCGACATCTGCATTCACTTCCTGCCTTTTTCTGAGGGGAGGGAGAGGAGAAAAGGAGGGGTGGTGGATGTGGGGGCTCATAGAAAACAAGTGCGAGATGAAGGTCTTTCTGGAGGCTACAAAGAAGCTGTACACTGGAAAAGAGGCTGGGGAGTCCTCAATGGGGCTGAAGAACAAACAGACAAAACTTGGGAAGGAAGAAGGCATGCCGTACAATGGCACCGGGCCCCATGCTTGGTTCAAAGAGCCAGTCAGAAGCACAGAAAGAGGAAGAGGGTGAAAGACAGAATGGAAATGATGGACCTGCTGGGAAGTGTGGTCGTTGTAGCAGTAGGAGTGAGGGAGGGGCTGGTATATATGCGAGGCAAAAGGCCACCGAGTTTTCTCAGCTATTCATTAGAAAACAAACTGTGTGGCACAGGCAGGGGCAGTCGAAACTGCATCTGGACGTGAAGTGGATTTTGTCTTTGTCTTCAAATAAAGCCTACCAGAACTCCATGTGTGGCCTTGAGCTAAAAGTCATAAGAGGAGGAAGCCAAAACTAATAAAGAGGATCAGTGTGAAAGGAAATGAGAGTGAACACGTGGTGGTGCACGATGGATGATATCATATCAGAGCTGCAGTGATGTAAGTTATGCTGTCATGACAGGAAACATGGCAATATAAAAAGTTCATATTATCACTGTCATGAGCTAAAATGAAGAATTTTAAGATGTAATTATTTTGGTAGTAAAGATGGACCGTATATGTTCACATTCACATATTAATTTTCTCTTACATTAAAAACCACAAATATAGGATCTTCAACATGAAATTTACTCACAGTTATATTTGTATTTGTGCTATAAACACATGGAGGATGGCAGCTGTTGCCATTGTCATGTATCGTATTCTGTGGACACTGTCAAAAAATGCACCATAATGCCCCATAGGCTGGTGTGTAAGACGCATTTAATTTTCAAAGACCAGAGTAACAGCATCATCAAAAAGCCTTAGCCAACTGTGGATGTGTTCCTCCCTCTCTGGTTGTTTCTCACACACTGAAAAGGACTCTTACTGTTTCTTACTGTGTGTGTATATATATATATTTGCACTGTCAAATGTAGCAATAATGGAAGTTCCCTGACCAGTCAAATAATTTGTGTCATATTTGCTGTTTATGCCCCAGAAAATTTATATCAAACATGTTTGAAGTTAACCCCAATAAAGTTGTAAATCTTGATCTATGGAAATGAAAAATGTACCAGATTCAGTCATTGCTAATGTGGTTCGCAATCTTGAGAAATGTTTTCCCCGAGACAGTCCAACTTCCTCTATTAATTAATGGTCATCCCTGCGAGGTTAATGTTGACTTTCAATTGGCTTTAAGTGTGTGTGTTTCCTTGGTCTTGGACAAAAGAGGCTCCAAACCCTGTAAAGTGTAAAGAAAACCCATTGAAAACCCAGAAAACCCAGACTGACCAAGAAGGTGCAAAAATTCCATTGGCTATGCCTGAATCTTCACAGAGTATTGCGTGCATTTGATAGCTTCATCTTTAGTCGCGGCAGGTTGATATCCATGACATATACATTTCTGAATGACAGCATCTAGATTGTCTTCTTCTGCCTGCTAATCACTCACCTTCATGCAGGCAGAGAGCTACAGTTCTTCCAAAAATATCCTGTTATTTTTTTATTGTTACATAACTGACATTTGTTTATAAATGTGTCATTTCAATTTCACAGGGCAAACTCAATGAATTGCATTGCTAGGTTAGTTAGCCGAGGCATTTATTGAGCACAGAGCGCACAAAGAGTAGCCCGAGTGACAGTGAGCTGTTTGTATGTCCTTGGTATGCCAGTGTCATTGTCAAGGCTTATCAGAATCTAGGGGCAAAGCGCAAGCGAAGAGGAGGGGAGAGGCGGTGGTGGGGGGGGGGGCAAAAAATGCACATGGCTTTAATAAAACTTTATCAGGAGTTACCTCAGCTCTGTATCCCTTCTCCTGGCCACCCTTTCCCCCCTCCCTATGCTACCCCTGTGACATCGGCGCTCTAATATTTAAAGAGCTCTGGGTGCACGACTGCGGGAATCACGTTTAACTTCACCAATTTCTTATTGCCTGTCAGTCTCTCTAATTTGATCCGGCGTTGGACAGTTACCATTTTGGACAGCAGAGTCGCGGCACATATTGGCAGGGAGACTGGCAGCTAATAAAAGCCAGCTTGGTATTTACTCCCCTTTTCCTTTTATTTATAATATATCTCAATATTGTTATTATGAATATATATGCATTTAAGCCTCACCTATCTCTCTGTGTGGCCTCACAGTTAATAATATGTTATTGATTTCCATACCGGACTGGCTATATATCTGTTTTAATTTCAAGGCCTTATCGCTCCCTCTGTGATTCACGTGAACCCTGCCTTTATTTCTTTTTCTTTTTTTTTTCTCCTTTCCTACAGGCATTATTAAGTCTGTGTAGGAGTATAGGTAACATGTTTTTTTTACAGTCTGGCTGGTTATTTTATATGAGGGAGGGATACTCATTAAAGGGCCCACATGTTCCTCAAGTCAGCCTTCATCTTTTTGCTTTGACAGATTGGATCAGGGGCAGATTAGGTCAGGTTGTGTGCCAAGATTTAGATACTGACAAATTATAAGAGACACGTGAAAAATAGAGAATGAAACACATGTGAACAGTTTTAGATGGTCAGTTTCTTCATACAATCAAACATTGTGAACTTGTGATGAGATTCATTAATAGTTCATCCAGATTCTGGACTTTTCCCCCATTCATTTCTGCAGAGGACAACAGGGACATGCTCCCTCGCACGCGGAAACCTTTGCCCAACCTTATTGGATGGTTAGACCTCCGAGGGCACCGCCTCGCCCTTTCGTCCCCCCGGCCTTTCTCCTACCACTGGAATGATAAAGGGATGGAGATGAAGGAGAGGACGGGAGGAGCAAGAGGAGGAGGAAGACTAGTAGGGCTCGACGAGAAGGAGGAATAAGCAGTGCATGTATATATGCGAAATATATGCGCTATCAGCAGAAAAAGCCTCTGAGTCAGCCGTTCGCTGGGCCTTGCTGCATGCTAAAACACATAGAGGCAAAGCCCATTAAAAATGAATGCCACGCTATAATCACATTCACACTTAAAATTTAATGTTGGTACACGGCGGCTGACAAAGAGAAGGCGGCATGGGGCACAGTGATTATGACCACGTCTCCTGTACTTCCTAAATTGAGGTGACGATTTTGCGTGGCCATAGAAAGTACTTTCTGAATCAGAGGAGGCCAGGGGCAGGTCTTGTAGAATAATTGTGGCAATTAGCTTGAAGGACTGAACAGACGAGACTGACAACTCTATGAGGAAGAATGTGGAATGAAAGAAAAACAACACAGAATGCTTTTCTTCACCTTTTTATTGGCATCTGATTTCCATCCTCAGGTTTATTTGGTTCAGAATTTGAATTGAGTTTAAAATTATGAACGGTGTTGAGCCATTTTCAGTCAGATATCTGGCAGGGCTATGCATAAAACACGAGAGGACTATTAGTTTTAGACTTCCAAACTCTAGTAGTAGTAAAAACACTTTATGAATAACTGAACCAAATTCAGGCGTAGCAAAGTTTTGTTTATTAAGTTTGTAAAGGTTTTTTTCTTAAAATATAATGTCCTGATAAAATCAAAAAGAGGTTATTTTGCTCACATTCAATCTACTACCAATAAATACCAAGCAAATACACATTTGAATTGTTTTTTTGGCAAGCTCAAAAGTTTGTCACTTAAGTATTTAGAAAAAATACATACTTTTATCCATGTATATACTTTTATCCATGTATATACTTTAGAGATATTATAAGATCAACTGCTTATTTTGGTATACTTGGCTGCAAAAACATCAGTGAGCCCCAGTGTAGCTGCTTTAACCAGACCTTTCTGAGTTTCTTCTTTGACAACTTCAACTTCTTCACTGGATTCTGTTCTGGGTTTGCTATTATAGTATGACTTTAACCAAATCAGGTTTTAATGCTTGATATTTTATCCCATGTTTATGATAACAATTGTACATATACATTATATATTCAATATATTGGTTTCATCAGGCAGGGCAATTATAACATATGGCAGAAACACATTCAAGGATGATCTAAATAGATCATCCTTGAATTAGTGTTCTCTCTGAATCTGCTTGTTATCATAATTAAACTTTCAATGAATAAAGTGTATCTCTCAGTGACAGTGTGCAGCATGGGCAGCCCAAAGTGGGACAGCTGTACTGGTCTACCACCCACCACACGCCCCAAAAGCCGGCGTGAAGCAGTGAACCCCCCGCCTGCTGATGCTGCATGGGGTCTTTGGGGCCCTCATTTGGGGAGGCAGCAGAGACAATGGGTGGGTGGGTGGTGGCGGGAACGACTGCATGGAGAGTGGGACTCCACTCCAATCTGAGCTCAAGTGGGCTGAAGATGGCTGAGAAGTGCACTTTCCTTCAAAGAAGGCAAATGAATGTTCTTCTTGCCCAAACATAATATTGTCAGAGAGGTTGACAAAAGAAGCCTCTCAACAGTGTTTTCCAAGTGTGTGTGCATTTACAGTATGTGTGTGACAGTGTGTATGTGTGTGCAAATGTGTGGCCATGACAGCCCCACTTAACCTCCCATCCTCAGTCCATAAGAGAGTAGGAACCTCCTCCTGGTCCTCCTCCAAGGTCAGGCTGGAGTTTCTGAAAGACACTCTTCCAGTCAATTTTACCTCCTCATTCAGGCAAAGGATATCTCTTTTAACCTTTTCCCCTGCTTCTCCATCCTCCCGTCAATTACAAAAACCGCAAGCATCTTCTTGTGACAATGCCAGGGGTCCTTGGAAAGAGAGGAAAAGACAGAATAAAGGATAGCAACACACTTTTGATTGAATGAATGGAGGCCACAGGGCAATCCAGGCTCGCCAGAAGCTGACTGGTTGAGTCATATTCACCTGGATAAAATGTAGATTGCATTTTGACTCTGTTGGTCTTTTCTCATCCTAAAACCTTTACATCTTATTTTAAATACATAAATAGCAGGATAGAAATAAATAAGTGTAACTTTCCTTTTTAGATTATGTTGATTTAGGTTTTTAAGATATGCATTCTTCTAATACCAATGTATTGAAATCATATGTAAAGGTGAAAATTATGCAAAAGTCTTCTATTTTGAAACAACTAGACCACTAAAATGAATAGACAAGTGTCAAACAAAGAAGAAGGCAGTGCTACCTTGAAAGTGAAGTTTTTTTTCTCTTCTTTTATCTGGGTCACAATATGTGGAGCAATTTCAACAGATGGGCTGCAGAGTATTCCCCAGGCGAACAGAAGTTAGTTTTTCTCTTTCTTTTACTGTTGTACCTATCTCCCTGTGCCGCAGATTATCATCATCAAGAGTTTATTGCAGGCAAATCACAGTGCGTGTCACTTACGGACACATGCTTGCTCACTTTGTATGTGGACATGGTGAGGAGCAAACACGATGGTTCAGCCGAGACGGTCAGAAATGTTCTAATTGATGACGCTGTAACGACAATTGGCTATGAGACGATCTATGACTAAATAACAATAGTTTGTTGTAAACAGTTAGGTGGATATTTATGAACTGCTAGCGGACTGATAGCATGGATTAGAGATGATCCATAGCTCATCCATAGCCCTTCATTTGCATGTTGAACCACTCTGGCATGCATGTGATTTTTTAAAGATGATACTCAACTCAACAATGTTTAAATTAAAAACATTTTTTAAACATGTCTCACAGTCACAGTGATATTAGAGCAATATTCACCCAGAGAGCCATATATGTACTATTGTAAAACATTTTTTAAATAGTACTGATCCTGATGTTAGAAGTTACAGATGAAAAAAAAAATCAACTTACACCTTGACTTTTTACAGTACGAATTTGAAGAATGGTCTGATGACTTTAAACTGCATTCTAACCTAACCCGTCACTGTACTTTTTTTTAATACTGAGGTGAAAATAATTCCGAAGATTAATTTGAATATCTACTCTTTTCACCTTTTGGAGAAACGATAAGATTTATAGGTAATATAAGAATGTGAGGCTACGCTGGGAAAATGTACTGCTATGGCTCAGATCTTGTAGGTGTTTCTTCAAAAACTTCACAACTCTCACACACATTCATTCACAAATGTAGAGTCTTTCGAACACAAACTCTCACCCCCACGGACAGAAAATGTCACAAAGTATTTGGGTTAAAAAAAAAGGCACCCTGGGGAGCTGCGGGACGCTCCTTAGAGGCCTGTTGGTCCAGCAGCTCAGACAACAGGGAGGTTGCTTTGGAATAACACACACTCGCAATAAAAGAACTGGTAGCTTCTGGTGGAATGTAGATGAGAGAGAGCGAGAGAGAAAGAGAGAGAGAGAGAGAGAGAGCGTGTGTGTGTGTGTGTGTGTGTGTGTGTGTGTGTGTGTGTGTGTGTGTGTGTGTGTGTGTGTGTGTGTGTGTGTGTGTATGAGTGAGAGACATGGCAACATAGAAAAAGACAGTTGAAGGTGGAGTGTGTGAGTGTAGAGGGGGTCTCATATAATGGAGAGGCTCCACCTGTTTACACTTCTTTGCCCCGCAGCATTCTTCAGCAGGCCCCTTTAGAGGGCCTCACATGACAGCCAGCTAACTGCTCTTTGGGAGCCCTCCACAGGGACCACAAAAACAGCTGAAGCCTCACAGGGCTTCCTGAAAGGGGAGAGGAAGGGGGCGCAGGGAGGCGAAGCCATGACGAATGGGCAAGATAGAGCACGAATAATAGCAATAAAACTAAATGGAGAAAGCAAGCAAACAAGACAACTTAAAAGAGTGTATCACTAGTGAACCACTTCCAAACAAGCCTTTCTAATGAGGTCCGCGATTAATACAGAAAAAGAATGGTAGGTCGGGGAAATGCAGAAAGCGGTGGGGGCTGGCAGGGGGTAAAAAAAAAAGAAAAGAATGGAGAATGGCTTGAATGTGTGTGAATGCAGTTTGTGTACTGAATCATTTTATCTTTGTTTTTCTGCGACTGTACAATGACCTCTGTTTGGGGCTGGGAGGAAGACAGTAGCGGGCTGAGGAAGGGGATGAGGAGGAGGAGGAGGAGGAGGCGGGAAGGGGCTGTTTGGGTAGCGGGAGGCTAACAGGCTAGACACCAGGCCTTTGTGTGCAAATTTCCCAGCAGCGCCTTACCAGTTAATTAAGGAGGTCAGTGAAAGAGGGAGAGAGAGAGGGACAGAGAGACATAGGGAGACAGAGCTGCAGAAGGTGGGGGTCAGCCCTAACGAGCTGTCCGCAGCACATGAATGAGGGGTTTGTCCTAAACTAAGCAGCGAGAGACCAAACAATGTCAGCAGCAATTAGCAACCAGTGGTGGGCAACCGAGGGCCTGTTGACTGAGCAAGCAAAAGATGTGAGAAAGAAACTGGAACGTAGACATACGGACACACATACAGTTACAAACATCCAGGAATAAATAGGATGGAGCGGCGTTGTGGGAGGCGGGCAGCAGCGGAGAGCGGAAGAATATGCAGAGGCGAATCGTGTTGCCTTCACCTCTCCACACAGCGAGGCCTTGACCCTGCCGGCTGAGTATTTTGAATCTACAATAATGGTAGAAGGCAACAAAGGCCATAAGTGCAGCAGTGTGATCCGTTTGCTGATGCCACAAATGGCAGATAGTCTGAATTTGGGAATTTCTCAGCATTAGCAAAATAATAGGAGAGGTCGGGGGGTGTCTTGTTTATATTGAGTGTAACAATTGCTGTTATTTCTACTGTGGCCACTTAAAGAAACACCTTGTGTAATCGTTTTATTAATTTGCCTGTAAGTCGCAGCAAGTTTGTAATTGCCACTGAAACTGTCATAATGTCCCTCCAAAAAAATAAGAGTGCTAGAGACAATATGTTTGTCATATTTCCAGTGAAATGGTATTGAATTAAGTTTCACACAGTCGTGACAAAAGTTATACCTCAGGCCATATTTTAAGAATAGTGGTCATAATGACCTGAATTGAATATGTAAGTTATTAACTCCTGAAATGTCATAAACTATCATTAACGATTAATATTTGCATCAAAATGTCAGAATTTTTTATGTAAATTCTATAAATGGGCTCATTCATTCACAATTATAGAGAAAACTATTCCACCACATAATCAGAAAGGCATCGAATAACTTTCAGACACTGAAATCATACATGCTAAAGGGTTAATTAAGAGTTAACTAAGAATGTGACACAGAGCCCTCAGTATTACTCATGATTCATTATATGGCCCCTTTGATTTGTTCATCATGTTTGGTTCAGAAATAAGTTTTTTGACACTTTTTTTTGTTTCTTAATAAAATCTTGTAAATCTCATAAAAGTCTTTCAACCTGCCTATCTTTACATATAATATCCCTCTTATAAGCTAATGCCACACCTAACCAAGTATCTCCAGACAAAGATACTTAATTGTGGGAACAGATGTTTTTTTGGGACATTGACTTGAGAATAATACTTAACTACCTATTGCCAATTGTTGTTATCAAGGCAAGATGTTGAATAAGTGGAAAAATACCTCAACCAAGTTAAAATACTTTAAAATGTTCTTTGCAAGTTTCAAGCATCATAGGCACTAGAAGCATTTTTAATTGTGTTGAGCTCCCACATTTGAATACGACAAAGAGATTTGCCATTATTTTCTCTGTGAATCACCTCATTAGAGGAACACCCAAATATATTTTCTGGACAAGTCACTCCAGTCAGCTCTCCAGAGAGCTTGTGTTTGGCTCCTGCCTTTCTCTCCCCCTGTCTGCTGCCGTTCTTGGCACAATATGAAGACGCCAGTCTTTGTTTCATTCTAATCTTGGAGGTGAAGTGGTCCCTCTTGTACCTCAGGCTCTAATCGCTGGCTGAAACGGTGTACTCTAGTGGTGTTGGACTGCGGCAAAAACCCGACAAGCTCACAAAGAGGAGGAAAAACTGCTGCGTTCAGGCTTTGTGTGCAAATATAAAAGCACACAAAAGCGGGAGCCTGAGATAGTGTCAGAGTTAGAATGTCTTCTCTCTTCAGCTCTAGATATGGATTATATTTTTTTGATATGGGGGTTATTCGTTGGCCACTTGTGGCGAGGTGAGGGACTCAGTGGCTGTGAGAAAGTGGAGCCATGCAGACTGTGCAAAGCGAAGAGATGAGACCGGGGTGGTGTGGAAAGGCGAGAGAGTTCATTGGTTGTTGAAGCTGGTCGCAAGAGGGCATGAGAAATGTGAGAATTGTACTTTGTAATTGGCAAATGAGTTTCTGAGTGTTCTCTCTGCTTTTAATTTTGTACAGTACATGTCCTGTATCTTCTTCTGAACCCGCTCTTGAGTAGCTATTCTAACTTTTCACCATGTATTATGTATCACAGTAGATATATTATGAATGCTGTCTCTATGCATTTACACAGCTCATTTACAGTAATTGCCCAATTCCCTCCATCAGATATCTGCGTGCAGATATGGTAGAGATTGCTCAAATGTGCTGATAAACCAGTCTCCAATCCAGCCAATCAACAGACAAATAAATCTATTCATATTCTCACTTCTGAAATCCAGTCCCCTGTGTGCTCTAAAACAGCAGGACAATTCACTGCGATGAGTCCCCCCTGTCCTTCAGAGCAATCCATATTGCTGCTCAGTTGGTAATCAGGGCATATAGGGGCTGGGTGATCAGTGACAAAAGCTAGGCAGGGAGACATCAACCTGCTTGGAGGGGAGATGGGGAGAATGGGGGGCTGGATGGATGAGAGTGGTGGCAACGAAGGAGGAGTAATCAGAATCCCATCCAGCCCCAGTCTCTAGAAATTGCCATGCAGATTTAAAGCCTAGTAAAGGAGGATCCTTGGGCCGCTTCTTCTCCTCAGTGGCAGTGGAGCACAGCGCAGACCTCCACTCCCGTCCTGCCTCTCTCACTCTCTCGCTCTGCACTGCTAATTGGAGGCAGGTAGCCCCCTAGATGTGGGGGCCCAGGTTACGGTAACCTTGGTGGTGCGATCGGCTGCTCGCCTCCATGCGGCCGGCTATTCATCAAAATGGAGGTGGCGGGATGGGGGTGGTGGTGATGTGGGGCATGGCGGCAGAGGGGCAGAATATGCAGCAGGGGAAATGAGCGTCCGAGACAGCTTCCCAAAAGGGTAACAAATCACCCCTCTTGCCATAATCCGCTGAGGGGGGACGTGATGGACCAGTGGTCACAATACGTCGTGGCAGAGACACACGAGTTTGACAAATCAAATGTATGGCCTCATTTGTGTTAAAAAGAAAAAAAACAATCAGCTTGTAATACTTTCTTTTGTTGTATATATATGTACTACAGCAGGAGCACTATGCTCGGCAAAAGAGACTCTTGGCTCACATTTTGCAACATGGGCTGTGTGTAAACATTTGACGACAGACCTGCAGACCGCTGCAGTATATGCAAATTGTCATGCAACACTCCCCAGCAATAGTCTTATCAGCAATATACCACCGATTGATTGCCTCGGTTGTGTTATCAATCATCCATCATCGCATTGATATCTCTGCAATACTGATAATCTCACCTGATCAAAATC